>NC_056054.1:117679605-117981119 GCF_016772045.2 Ovis aries
GAATACAGTATTTCTCTCATGAGACTGGCAGGAAGGTAGGGTGGCTTCATGGATCCATGGAGGCTGTGAACACCCAAAAGTCCCTCTGGAGCTGTTGAACATGAAATACAGTCATTCTCATACATTGTCCTGAAATGTTGTTGAAGGGTAAATTTGTCAACACCTCCTGGAGAAAACTTTTGACAGTTGATTTCAATATTTAAAATGTACAGACTCATTAACCCTACAATCCCACTGCTAGGTATTTACCCTAAGGATATACAGGCAAAATATGCCAGAGTATCTTTTCAACTTTTCAAGGATATTCACTGCAGCCTTTTTCACAAAATAGAGGAAAAAATGGAACCAACTAAATTGTCTGCCATAATGGGCTAGTTAAACAAAGTGTAAGTGCATTCAACTGCTGCATTAAAAATGCCACAATTTAAAGAAAATATGTTCTAAGTGCTGATATGAAAAGATTTCTGACATTTTTGTATTATGTTTTAAGAAAAGCAAAACAAATAACATAAATTTAGTAGAAACCTTCTTGTACAAACAAAAAAATTTACAAGGAGAGATGAATATAGACATGCAGCTATGAAAAGTTTTTTTTAAGGCCCTCTGAAACAAAGGCATAGCAGAAAAACAATAGCCTTATTTGGATAATGACCTTAGAGCTAACTTCTTTTTGACAGAGAAAGCCCAACAGGGAGTCTCTGAACAAGAACAGTCTGATCTCTTGCAGTCTGAGATACATTTAAGAAATGCCCCCAATTCTGGGCTCTTTCTACTCTATCTAGTCATTTTCTACTTGAAAACAGGTCAGTTCTTGCTTGGACTCATCTCTTCCTTATAATTTTATTTTTAAAAATATAGGGACTTCCCTGGAGGTCCAGTGATTAAGACTCTGCACTTCCACTGCAGGAGGTGCAGTTCAATCCCTTGTCAGGGAACTAAGATTCTGCATGCCATATACATTTATATCCATATATATGTTTTTATTTTTATAAAATAAAATAGTTTTATAAAATAGTTTTTATTTTTTTGCTTTAAGTATACTTGATTTACAATCTCATGTTAGTTTCAGGTGTACAGCATGGTGATTCAGATAGATATGTATTTTATTTCAGATTCTTTTCCCTTATCAGCTATTACAAAATATGGAGTATAATTTCCTGAGCTATATAGTAGGTCTTTGTTGGTTACCTATATGCAGTAGTATGTATCTGTTAACCCCAAACTCCTAATTTCTCCCTGCCCCATTTTCCCTTTTTGTAACCATAAGTTTGTTTTCCATATCTATGGAATTCTATTTCTGTTTTGTAAACAAGTTCATTTGGTCTTTTTTTTTGATTCCACCAATAAAAGCAAGAGAGTTTCAGAAAAACATCTATTTCTGCTTTATTGACTATGCCAAAGCCTTTGACTGTGTGGATCACAATCAACTGTGGAAAATTCTGAAAGAGATGGGAATAGCAGACCACATGACCTGCCACTTGAGAAACCTATATGCAGGTCAGGAAGCAACAGTTAGAACTGGACATGGAACACCAGACTGGTTCCAAATAGGAAAAGGAGTATATCAAGGCTGTATATTGTCACCCTGCTTATTTAACTTCTATGCAGAGTACATCATGAGAAACGCTGGACTGGAAGAAGCAGAAGCTGGAATCAAGATTGCTGGGAGAAATATCAATAACCTCAGATATGCAAATGACACCACCGTTATGGCAGAAAGTGAAGAGGAACTAAAAAGCCTCTTGATGAAAGTGAAAGAGGAGAGTGAAAAAGTTGGCTTAAAGCTCAACATTCAGAAAATGAAGATCGTGGCATCTGGTCCCATCACTTCATGGGAAATAGATGGGAAACAGTGTCAAACTTAATTTTGGGGGGCTCCAAAATCACTGCAGGTGGTGACTGCAGCCATGAAATTAAAAAACACTTACTCCTTAGAAGAAAAGTTATGACCAACCTAGATAGCATATTTAAAAGCAGAGACATTACTTTGCCGACTAAGGTCCATCTAGTCAAGGCTATGGTTTTTCCAGTGGTCATGTATGGATGTGAGAGCTGGACTGTGAAGAAGGCTGAGCACCTAAGAATTGGTGCTTTTGAACTGTGGTGTTGGAGAAAACTCTTGAGAGTCCCTTGTGCTGCGATTCACGGGGTCGCAAAGAGTCGGACATGACTGAGCAACTGAACTGAATAAGCAATATCATATATTTGCCTTTGTCTGACTTACATCACTTAAAATGATAATCTCTAGGTCCATCCATATTGCTACAAATGCCATTATTTCATTCTTTTTGATGACTGAGCAACAACCTATTATACATATGTATGCATATGTATGTATATGTGTGTGTGTGTGTGCGTGCGCACACGCACGTACCATATCTACTTTATCCTTTCATCTATTGATGGACATTCAGGTTGCTTCCCTGTCCTGGCTATTGTAAATAGCACTGCTATGAACACTAGGGTGCATAATCTTTTCTAAATAGATTTTTTCTCTGGATGTATGCCAAAGAGTGATATTATTAGATTGTCTGGTAACATTTTTAGTCTTTTAAGAAACTGTTCTCTGTAGTGGCTGCACCAATTCACATTCCTATCAACAGCATAGGAGGTTCTCTTTTCTCCATACCCTCTCCAGCATTTATCATTTGTAGACTTTTTGATAATGGTCGTTATGACTGGTGTGAATTGATAATTCATTGTGGTACTGATTTGCATTTCTCTGATAATTAGTGATATTGAGCATTTTTTTCATGTATCTCTTGGCCATCTATAGGTCTTCTTTAGAGAAATGTCTATTTAGATCTTCGGCCCATTCCTTGAGATCTTCAACAATTTCTTGAATTGTTTATTGCTTTTATATTGAACTGTAGAGTTGTTTATATATTTTGGAAATCAATTCCTTGTCTGTCACATCATTGGAAAATATTTCCTTTCATTCTGTAGGTTGCCTTTTCATTTTATTTATGATTCCCTTTGCTATGCAAAATTGCTATGCAATTTTAAGTTTATATTTCATTTGTTTATTTTTGCTTTTATTCCCATTACTCTAGCAGATAAGTTAAAAAATGTATTAATGCAGTTCATGTCGGAGCATTCTGCCTATGTTTTCTTCTAAAAGTTTTATAGTATCTAGTCTTACATTTAGGTCTTTAATTCATCTTGTGTTTACTTTTGTATATGGTGTAAGAGAATGTTCTAATTTTATTCTTTATGTAGCTGTTCAGTTTTCCCAGCAGTTACTGAAGAGATTTTCTTTGCTCCATTTATATTTTTGCCTAGTTTGTCATAGATTAATTGACCACAGCTTTGTAGTATAGTCTCAAGTCAGGGAGCCTGATTCTTCCAGCTCTGTTCTCTGTTCCTTTTCAAGATTACTTTGGCTAATCAAGGCCTTTTATGTTTTCATACAAATCTGAAAAATGTTTTGTTCCCTTTATATGAAAAATGCCATTGGTAATGTGATAGGAATTATATTGAATCCATATATAACCATGGATATGGAACAGACTGGTTCAAAATAAGGAAAGAAGTACATTAAGGCTGTATATTGTCACCTTGCTTATTTAATGTATATGCAGCATACATCATGGAAAATACTGGGTTGGATGAATCACAAGTTCGAATCATGATTGCTGGGAGAAATATCAATAACCTCAGATATGCATATGACATCACTCTAATGGCAGAAAGTGAAGAGGAACTAAAGAACCTCTTGATGAAGGTGAAAGAGGAGAGTGAAAAAGCTGGCTTAAAACTCAGCAATCAAAAAACAAAGATTGTGGCATCTGGTCCCATCACTTCATGACAAAAACAATGGAAACAGTGAGAGACTTTATTTTCTTGGGCTCCAAATCACTATGGATGGTGACTGCAGCCATGAAATTAAAAGATGCTTGCTTCTTGGAAGAAAAGCTATGACAAACATAGACAGCATATTAAAAAGCAGAGACATCACTTTGCTGGTAGTCATGTATGAATGTGAGAGTTGGAGCATAAAGAAGGCTGAGAGATGAAGAATTGATGCTTTCAAACTGTGGTGCTGAAGAAGACTCTTGAGAGTCCCTCAGTCTGCAAGGAGATCAAACCGGTCAATCCTAAAGAAAATCAACCCTGAATATTCATTGGAAGGACTGATGATGAAGCTGAAGCTCTAATACTTTGGCCACCTGGTGCAAAGAGCCAACTCACTGGACAAAACCCTGATGCTGGGAAAGATTGAAGGCAGGAGGAGAAGGGAATGACAGAGGATGGGATAGTTGGATGGCATCATCAACTCAATGGACATGAGTTTGAGTGATCTCTGGGAGATAGTGAAGGACAGGGAAGCCTGGAGTGCTGCAGTCCATGGAGTCACAAAGAGCCAGACATGACTGAACAACTGAACCTAGGGATATATAGCCATTTAAAGATATTGATTCTTCTCATCCAAGAACATGTTATATCTTTCCATCTGTTTGTGTCATCTTCAGTTTCTTTCATCAGTTTCTTATAGTTTTCAGAGCAAAGGTAGGTCTCTTGCCTCCTTAGGTAGCTTTGTTCCTAGGTATTTTTTTCTTTTTGATGTGGTGGTGAATGGGATTGTTTTTTAATTTCTCTTTCTCATCTTTCATTGTTACTGTATAGAGATGTAGCTAATTTCCGTGCATTAATTTTGTATCCTGAAACTTTATCAATCTCATTGGTGAGCTCTAGTAGTTTTCTTATAGCATCTTTAGGATTTTATAGGTATAGTATCATGTTGTCTGCAAATGGTGAGAGGTCTACTTATTCTTTTCCAATTTGAATTCCTTCTATATCTTTTTCTACTCTGATTGCTGTGGCTAGGACTTCCAAAACTATGTTGAATAATAATGGTGAGAGTAAGTACCCTTGTCTTATTCCTGATCTCAGAGAAAATGCTTTAACCTTTTCATTGTTGAGTATGTTAGCTTTGGGTTCGGTAATTATACAGTGGAAGTGAGAAATAGATTTAAGGGCCTAGATCTGATAGATAGAGTGCCTGATGAACTATGGAATGAGGTTCGTGACAGGAGACAGGGATCAAGACCATCCCCATGGAAAAGAAATGCAAAAAAGCAAAATGGCTGTCTGGGGAGGCCTTACAAATAGCTGTGAAAAGAAGAGAAGTGAAAAGCCAAGGAGAAAAGGAAAGATATAAGCATCTGAATGCAGAGGTCCAAAGAACAGCAAGAAGAGATAAGAAAGCCTTCTTCAGCGATCAATGCAAAGAAATAGAGGAAAACACCAGAATGGGAAAGACTAGAGATCCTTTCAAGAAAATTAGAGATACCAAGGGAACATTTCATGCAAAGATGGGCTCGATAAAGGACAGAAATGGTATGGACCTAACAGAAGCAAGAAGATATTCAGAAGAGATGGCAAGAATACACAGAAGAACTGTACAAAAGGATCTTCACGACCCAGATAATCATGATGGTGTGATCACTCATCTAGAGCCAGACATCCTGGAATGTGAAGTCAAGTGGATCTTAGAAAGCATCACTACAAACAAAGCTAGTGGAGGTGATGGCATTCCAGTAGAGCTATTTCAAATCCTGAAAGATGATGCTGTGAAAGTGCTGCACTCAATATGCCAGCAAAGTTGGAAAACTCAGCAGAGGCCACAAGACTGGAAAAGGTCAGTTTTCCTTCCAATCTCAAAGAAAGGCAATGCCAAGGAATGCTCAAACTACCACACAATTGCACTCATCTCACATGCTAGTAAAGTAGTACTCAAAATTCTCCAAGCCAGGCTTCAGCAATACGTGAACCGTGAACTCCCTGATGTTCAAGCTGGTTTTAGAAAAGGCAGAGGAACCAGAGATCAAATTGCCAACATCTGCTGGATCATGGAAAAAGCAAGAGAGTTCCAGAAAAACATCTATTTCTGCTTTATTGACTATTCCAAAGCCTTTGACTGTGGGGATCACAATAAACTGTGGAAAATTCTGAAAGAGATGGGAATACCAGACCACCTGACCTGCCTCTTGAGAAATCTGTATGCAGGTCAGGAAGCAACAGTTAGAACTGGACATGGAACAACAGACTGGTTCCAAATAGGAAAAGGAGTACGTCAAGGCTCTATATTGTCACCCTGCTTATTTAACTTATATGCAGAGTACATCATGAGAAACGCTGGACTGGAAGAAACACAAGGTGGAATCAAGATTGCCGGGAGAAATATCAATAACCTCAGATATGCGGATGACACCACCCTTATGGCAGAAAGTGAAGAGAAACTAAAAGCCTCTTGATGAACGTGAAAGAGGAGAGTGAGAAAGTTGGCTTCAAACTCAACATTCAGAAAATGAAGATCATGGCATCCAGTCCTATCACTCCATGGGAAATAGATGGGGAAACAGTGGAAACAGTGTCAGACTTTATTTTTGGGGGCTCCAAAATCACTGCAGATGGTGACAGCAGCCATGAAATTAAAAGACGCTTACTCCTTGAAAGAAAAGTTATGACCAACCTAGATAGCATATTCAAAAGCAGAGACATTACTCTGCTGACTAAGGCCTGTCTAGTCCAAGCTATGGTTTTTCCAGTGGTCATGTATGGATGTGAGAGTTGGACTCTGAAGAAGGCTGAGTGCCAAAGAATTGATGCGTTTGAACTGTGGTGTTGGAGAAGACTCTTGAGAGTCCCTTGGACTGCAAGGAGATCCAACCAGTCCATTCTGAAGGAGATCAGCCCTGGGATTTCTTTGGAGGGAATGATGCTAAAGCTGAAACTCCAATACTTTGGCCACCTCATGTGAAGAGTTGACTCACTGGAAAAGACTCTGATGCTGGGAGGGATTGGGGGCAGGAGGATGAGATGGCTGGATGGCATCACGGACTCGATGGATGTGAGTCTGGGTGAACTCCAGGAGATGGTGATGGACAGGGAGGCCTGGCGTGCTGCAATTCATGGGTCGCAAAGAGTCAGACAAGACTGAGCAACTGAGCTAACTCTATGGCTTTTATTATGTTGAGGTATGTTCCTTCTGTGCTTACTTTCTGCCGAGGGCCAGCGTGAGGAATCCCACCCGTGACAAGGTCATGGGGAAGGAAGCCTGACAAAACGCAAGGACGTGATCAGGCTTCAGGGCTTCCCCCTGGAATTTCCTGAGCATCCATCCCCCAAGACCAGAGTCTGCCTGCTTTACTGTGTTATGCTTTCCACCTACTCTTCTGTCATTAACAGGGGGCTGTCCCCCCACCACCTTTTTCTGGAAAAAATTAGAGCTTTTAGATAATAATTTTCCTGGGCATAATATGAGTGTTTCAATCCAAAAACCCCTCTGATGTCTTTCTAGCCTGCCTGCAGGACTCGTACAGCTGTGCATGTGATTGTTTACAGTCTCCCAACCTCCAGAGGCACAGGAAGCTTAAAACATCCTAGGAATGTAGGGGCTTCCAAGGAGTCAAAATCATTAGAATAGGACTGATTAAAGGTTTCATTTGTTGAGCCAATACTTGCTGCCAAATTTTCATATCTTTTATTTGTTGATATAGTTGGTATATATAAAAAACAAGTAGCAACATTAGATCTTTGAGTTAAGTAGCTTCTTTGTTATAATCCACTGCACCTTTGTTCTATAGAGATGTAACTTTTGTGCTTTAAGGAGATGCAGATTAAAAGAAAAACACTTCAGGGGAAACGAGATTAACATTCATTAAGAAAGAGAGCCAAAAAGTGTTAACAAGCCTCTTGGCCAGAAGATAATGTAAATCACCTGAGACATTTTGTATACAAAAAGATATACAGAAAGAGTCTGGGCTGCTAACCCCGCATAATTTTGTATTACCCCTTGATCTCTATGTACAATCAAAAAGGTATAAAAGGCCTTTCTAGACAATAGAGGCTGGGCCAGTCATTGGAAGGACTGGTTTCCCCATGTCTCCTCTTTACTCTAATTTCAGGCTGAATTCCCATCTGGGGCATGAAGGCTCACCATGTCTGCTTACTTGTCCTGGCTTCTAAGATCCATAAGAGAGAGAGCCCAAGGCGGGGCACTCTCCGATATTCAAACGGGCGCCGGCGCCCTAACGTAAATGGTGCAAGTTCCTTGTCTGGAACTTTATTGGTTTTCCACGTAAACCAAGTTAATCAGCCTCTTTTCTCCACTCATTTTCCTACCACACTATTTCTTCCTAATCTAATCTTATATTAATAAATAAATGTTTTTCTTCGCCAATGCTGTCCACGCTTCGAATTTCCCTGGATCCACTGGGGCTGGACCCCGGCAACTTTCTGTAGAGTTTTTATCATAAATGGATGTGGAATTTTATCAGAAGCTTTTTCTGCATCAAATGAGACGATCATATGGTTTTTATTCTTTAATTTGTTAATGTAGTGAATCACCCTGATTGATTTGTGGATATTGAAAAATCCTTGGATCCCTGGGATATATCGCCCTTGATCATGTTATATGATTCTTTCGATGCATTTTGGATTCAGTTTCCTAGTATTTTGTTGAGGATTTTTGTATCTATGTTCATCAATGACATTGGCCTGTAACTTTCTTTTTTGTGATATCCTTGTCTGGTTTGGTATCAGAGTGATGGTGGTTTCAGTGAATGAGTTACAGTGTTACAATGTTGCATCTTCTTGGATTAATCTCTTGATCATTTTGTAGTGTCTTTCTTATCTCTTTTAGCGGTCTTTACCCTAAAGTCTGTTTTTTCTGGTATAAGAATTGCTACTCCTGCTTTCTTTTCTTTTCCGTTACGTGGAGTACCTTTTTCCATCCCCTTACTTCCTGTCTGTGTGTGTCTCTAGATCTAAAGCAGGTTTCATAGACAGCAAATATACAGGTCTTGCTTTTGTATTGGTTCATCCTGTCTGTGTATTTTCACTGGAGCATTGAATCCATTTGCATTTGAGGTAATTATTGATATGTATGTTTCTATTTTCATTTTGTTAATTGCTTTTAGGATTTTTTGGGTCTTTTCCCCCCTTTCCTCTTTTGTTCTCTTCTCTTCTGATTTGATGATAATTTTTAGTGTTGTGTTTTAAATCCTTTTGTGTGTGTGTTGTTATTGTTGTTGTTGTTTAGTCACTCAGTCATGTCTGACTCTTTGCGACACCATGGACTGCAGCACGCCAGGCTTCCCTGTCCTTATCTGTCTCCCAGAGTTTGCTCAAATTCATGTCCATTGAGTCAGTGATGTTATCCAACCATCTCATCCTCTGTCATCCCCTTCTCCTCCTGCCTTCAATGTTTCCCACCATCAGGATCTTTTCCAATGAGTCAGCTAATGAGTTGTTTGGATGGCATCACCAACTCAATCGACATGAGTTTGAGCAAACTCTGGGAGACAGTGAAGGACAGGAAAGCCTGGTATGCTGCAGTCCATGAGTTCGCAAAGAGTCAGACATGACTTGGAGAAGGCAATGGTAACCCACTCCAGTACTCTTGCCTGGAAAATCCCATGGGCAGAGGAGTCTGGTAGGCTGCAGTCCATGGGGTTGCACAGAGTCAGACACGACTGAAGCAACTTAGCAGCAGCAGCAGCAGACATGACTTAGTGACTAAACAACAAGCCCACATGATTACAGGTTCTGATATCACATTTTACATCTAATTGTTTTGTGTGTCTCTTTATTGCTTATTGTGGATACAGGTGGTTTTTACTACTTTTGCCTGTGAACCTCCCTACTAGATTGTGAGTGTTGATTTCCTACCTTTACTGTAGGTTTGCCTTTCAGTTCAGTTCAGTTCAGTTCAGTCGCTCAGTCGTGTCCGACTCTTTACGACCCCATGAATTGCAGCATGCCAGGCCTCCCTGTCCATCACCAACTTATGGAGTTTACTCACTCACGTCCATCGAGTCAGTGATGCCATCCAGCCATCTCATCCTCCGTCATCCCCTTCTCCTACTACCCCCAATCCCTCCAAGCATCAGGGTCTTTTCCAATGAGTTCACTCTTCACATGAGGTGGCCAAAGTACTGGAGTTTCAGCTTTAGCATCATTCCCTCCAAAAGAAATCCCAGGGCTGATTTCCTTCAGAATGGACTGGTTGGATCTCCTTGCAGTCCAAGGGACTCTCAAGAGTCTTCTCCAACACCACACTTCAAAAGCATCAATTCTTCAGTGCTCAGCCTTCTTCACAGTCCAACTCTCACATCCATACATGACCACTGGAAAAACCACAGCCTTGACTAGACGGACCTTAGTCGGCAAAGTAATGTCTCTGCTTTTCAATATACTATCTAGGTTGGTCATAACTTTTCTTCCAAGGAGTAAATGTCTTTTAATTTCATGGCTGCAGTCACCATCTGCAGTGATTTTGGAGCCCCCCAAAATAAAGTCTGACACTGTTTCCCATCTATTTCCCATGAAGTGATGGGACCGGATGCCATGATCTTCATTTGCCTTTACTGGTGAGCTTTTCCATTTTGTAATTTTTTTGTTTCCAGCTGTGGCCTTTTTTTCTGCTTAGAAATTTCCGTTAGCATTTGTCATAAAGTTAATTTGATGATGCTAAATTCTTTTCCTTTTACTTGTCTGTAAAGCTTTCTATTTCCCCATCAAATCTGAAAGACACTTACTCTTACAGTTTTCTTCATTGAAGGTTTTTCCCTTTAATCACTTTAAATATATCATGCCAATGCCTTCTGATCTGCAGAATTTCTACTGAAAAACTCAGCTGATAGCTTTATAGGGATTTTCTTGTATGTTATTTGTTGCATTTCTCTTGTTATTTTTAATGATTTCTCCATCTTTGATTTTTATAAACTTGATTACTATGTGTCTTGGCATGTTTCTCTTTGGGTTAATTCTGTACAGGACACTATGTTAATCCTGTGTGAGACTTGGGTGACTGTTTCCTTTCCCATGTTGGGGAAGTTTTCAGCTATTATCTCATCATACACTTTCCCAGGCCCTTTCTCTCTTCTGAGATTTGTATAAGGTGAATTTGGGGGCATTTGATGTTGTTCCAGAGGTCTCTTAAACTGCCTTTTTATCTATGTATTCTTTTTTTCTTCATTCTATTCCATGGCAATGATTTCCACCACTCTTCCAGCTCACTGATCCATTCTGCTGCTTCATTTATTCCGCTATTGATTCCTTCTAGTGTGTTTTTCATTTCAGTTATTATATTGTTCAACTCTATTTGATTGCTCTTTGCATTTTCTAATTCTTTGCTAAAAACTTCTTGTAACTTTTTGCTCTGTGCATCTATTCTTCTCCTAAAATTTTGGCTCATCTTATGATTGTTACTCTGAACTTTTTTCTTAGATTTCTTGCTGTTCTTGGGTTTTATCTTGTTTCTTCATTTGGAACATATTCTTTTGCCATCTCATTTCCTTAAAAGTTCTAGTTATACTTTCATGTATGTGGTAGGTTACATTACCCAACCTTGAAGAAGTGGCCCTCTGTATGGGGGTGTTCTATCTAGCTCAGCAATATACTCCCCTCTCATCACCCAAGGGCCAGCTGACCCCAGGGTGAGTTCAGCCCTGTGTTTGGGGACTCTTCCTTAGCTGTAAGCTCCTGGCTCTCTTGCTTCTGGTGTCTGCCCCTGGCCCAGATGCTTGTGCAGGCTTTCCGGTGTGGTAGGTCCATGCCTGCCCACTGGTGGGTGAAGCTGGGTCTTGGCCCTCTGATGGGCAGTGCCAGGAGCCAGCGTGAGGAATCCCGCCCATGGCAAAGGTCATGAGGAAGGAAGCCCAACAAAACACAAAGGTGTGATCTGGCTTCGGGGGTTCCCCCTGAGTCTTCCTGGACATCTACCCCCCAAAACCAGAGTCTGTCTGCTTTATTACTATGCTTTTCACTCTTCTGACATTCTCTGGAAAAAAGTTAATTCAGGGCTTCAGTCTCCTGCATCAGCTCAAACCCCTTTGATAGCTCTCTAACTTGCCTGACAGGTTCCCCCGGACTTTTTACAACTTGTGAATTGCTTACAGCCCCCCAACCGAGAAAGGCACAAAGCTTAAAGCATCTTAAAGATACAGAGCCTTTTCTAAAGAGCTAAAAATATATACTGGTGACGGGTTTTCACTGTTGAGTCAATGACTGCTGCAGGCCTCCATTTTCTTTATCTTTTAGGCACCTGAAGGATATTAATCAATGTAATTGGGATATAGAAATAGGAATATAGTAGTTTTGATGTTAGCAACACTAGACTTTTGAGTTAATTATTTTTCTTTGTTATAAATCACTGTACTCCTTTTACTTATTATAAATTGTTGTATCTTTGCTATGTAAGAATGTAACTTTATTTAGTGCTTTCTGAGAGTGGCACCAGACTTTGGGAAGAACAACACTATTAGGAAAAATAAGTCTTCTGGTTGACAAATCCTTATCAGAAAAGGGCCATAAAATGTTAATTGGCCTTCTGGCCAGAAGATGATGTAAATCACCTAAGACTTGTGTATACAACTAAGTATGCAGAGAGAAAAGCCTGGTCTCGATAAGAGTCAGGGCTGCTGACGCTGCATAATTTTATATTATCCATTGATGTCTATGTACAAAAAAATGTATAAAAGGCCTTTCTGGACAATAGAGGATGGGCCAGTCGCTGGGCTGGTTTCCCCCATGTCTCCTCTTTACTCTATTTTCTGGCTGAATTCCCATCTGGGGCATGGAGGCTCGCCATGTCTACTTACTTGCCCCGACTTCTAAGATCTGTGAGAGAGGGAGCCCAAGGTGGGGCACTCTCCACTATTCAAATGGATGCTGGTGGCCTAACGTAGATGGTGCAAACTTCTTGTCCTAAAAGTTTTATTGGCTTTCCATGTAAACCAAGTTATTCAGACTCTTTTCACCACTAAATTTTCCTACTATACTATTTCTTCTTAATTTCTTTTATATTTCTAAATAAATAAGTCTTTCCTCGCCTACGCTGTTCACCCTTCGAATTCCCTGGATCCACCGGGGCAGGACCCTGGCAGGGCAGGGCTGTGTCAAGGAGCAAGTCTATAAGTGGCTGTGGGCTCTGGAATTCTTTAGGTAGCCTGTCTGCTGATGGCTGGGGCCAGGTCTTGGTGCTAATGTCCCACAAGATGTCTGCTTCCACGATAGCTTAGGCAGATGAACACTTCCTAACATCTCCACCATCAGTGCCCATGCCCCAGGGGTAAATGACAGCCACCCTCTGCCTCCTCAGGAGACCCTCCAAGCCCAGAAGGAGGTCTGACCCGGGTTCCTATGAAGTCACTGCTTTTGCCTTAGGTCCTAATGCACACAAGACCATACATGCACCCTCCGGGAGTGGAATGTCTATCCCCCCAGTCCTATGGAGCCTTTGTGCTCAAGCCCTACTGACCTTCAAAACCAAATGTGCTGGTGTCTCCTTTTTCTCATGCTGGGCCTGCAGGCTGCAGAGCCTGACATGGTCCTTAGAACTCTCACTCCCATGGAGAACTTCTGTAATTTATTCTCCAGTTTGTGGGTTGCCTGCCTGGGTGGTACAGCATTTGGTTATACCACAAGTGCACCCTTATTTACCATCTCGTGTGGTTTCTATTATATGTCTTTGGGGGTAAAATGCCTTTTTTGGTAAGTTCCAGTCTTTTTATCAATGGTTATTCAGCAGTTAATTGTAATTTTGACGAGCTTATGAGCAGAGGTGAGCTCAAGTCCTGCTCTGCCATCTTATCCCAAAGTCCCATCTTTCTTATCATTTAGTCCATAATGCCTCATTCACAATTCTGAAACCCAAAAATCTCTGAAAACCGAGTTTTTCTATGGCTCATTTCTATAACTTTATAATGGTGAAACTTGGCCTAAATTGATGTAGATTATATTTAGTTTTTACTTATCCTGCTTAATGTGAATGATCATACATCTAACTGCAGAACCAGAAATGTATTTGATTATGGGGTGCTGCCCCCAACTCTGCTAGGGTGTTTTATACTACACAATATATGTAGTAGTAACTTTCTAAACTTCAAAAAATTCTGAATTCTCAAACACATCTGGCTCCAAAGTTTTTAGATCTACACCTTGCTAAAAGGAGCAAGCAGCAGCCAACTCACCCTAAAATTCTGGCTCTTTCCAACTGCTTCTTCCATAACTACAGGCTCAGGAGAAACTTGTAACTGCCTTCCTGGTTATATCAGAAAGTGTTGTACCAACGGCATTTCCCTCAGATAACAATGATCTAAAGCTCTCCATTTCCTCACTGCATGCTGCCAAACTGCTAAGTCAGTGCTACGTATTTTTGACTTTTATTACAGCAGCACCTCCTCCTCATTCTAATTTCTAAATTTTTAGAGTAGTCTGAAGTGCTGCAATAAGACAGAATACCAAAGTTAAATGGCTTAATCAAAATAAACCGTTATTTCTCATTCATGTAACATCCTGGGAAAGCTATTCCAGGTTGGCAAGCAGCTCTCTTCATAGAATCGTGCAGGCCCAAGGCTGATAGCACCTCTACCATCTAAGGCTATTCTGGTCATTGCCATTCTAGCTCAGGAGAAGCAAGAAAGGAAAGTGCAGGTAGTCTTCTGGGTCAGGTCTGGAAACAGCAGACCTCAGCTTCTGTTTACACTGCATTGCTCACACAGCCACACCTGATCACAAGAGAGGTTAAGAAATGAAGTATAGGGGATCCCCTGGTGGCCCGGTAGTCAGGACGCTGTGCTTTCACTGTCAAGGGCATGAGTTTAATCCATGGTCAGGGGACTAAGATCCCACAGACCACATGGCATGGCCAAAAAATAAATAAAAATAAATGAAATGGAGCTGGACAATCTTTGCCAGCTACCATTTATGTACAACCAAACATTCCTGATCACACTTGTTCTAGCCAAGGATGAGCTTGGCTAGGTTATTTTTGGGGATTTTTAGGGATACAAAATATGGCAGAAATGGAAAAGGAGGGGCTAGTGATCCCTGTTAAGGCCAGGGGAAGGATTTGGGGAAAATCTGGAAGAGAGGAATGAATGAGAACATCTGTGACGTATGAGGAATATAAACACAAGTTGGAAATGAAGCTTTTCAGAGTAACACTGTAAACTGAAGTCCAGTTTGTGGTATTCAGGAGAAATGCAAAAAAGGGCCTGAATACTTTTGAAATTGTTTTTTGACTAATGAGTTATTTAGTTGGTAGCAACACGACTTGAAGCCACGATGGGTCATAGATTTACATGTGCAATAAGATGCTAAACTGGAAGTTTTGATTGAGACATGAGATAGCAAAGTAAAAGGAGAGAGAGAATATCATGCAGAGAGGTGTGATCAGGCTTCCAAAACCCAATTAAATGAGTAATGCCTATCAAAGGTACAAAAGGGTTTGAGGGGTTGAGGATCAGAAAGGACTTAGGAAAAGTCTTCTGTATTGAAGTTCCAGCCTACCCCAAGGGGTATGTATAAGCGAGTGGTGCTTCCTGTGTACCTCAAGGATGGTGGGATCACCTTTAAGGACACTGCTTTCAGAGCTTATTAGATGTTCCCTGGAGGGAGGGCTGTGTGTTTTTTGGTGTGGAGAATGATAAGTTGAATAGATGAAAGAGCAGATTGCACTGGAAGCCAGCTTGCCTCCCTAATGAGGGTAAATGGTGAGCGAGTGCTGTTGAGGACCTCATGGAGGCCACCACAGGGAGAGGAAGTGGGCTGCAGCCCATCCAAATTCTGACCAGCAAGGGTCTCCTTGAAGGATGGTGGGAAGCCTACTGAAAGTCTGACCAAAGACACCACAGGAAAACCGGAGGCTGAGAGAATGATGGACACAACCTGTATTGTGAGAAGAGCCAGCAGAGATGCTGCTGGAGAAGCCAGGAGAAAGGCCCACAGAGAGTCAGCCATAATGACCTACCTGACCCACAGAGTTCTAACCTGTTCACTCATTCAACAGATATGTATTGAGCACCTACTGCATGCCAGAAAATGCTCCAGGCCCTCCAGCATGTATCAGTAAGCAGTGGAGCCTGTGTTCTTTAAAGAAACAGCAGGGGAGGGAAGACAAACAGTAACAAACGACATGATGAATATATGAATTATAGAGTATGATAGATGTTGAAAAGTGTTAGAGGGGATAAGATAGGAGTCATACTTATTTAAATGTACATATATAAATTTTATATTTAAAAAATATTTTTATCAGGGAAAGGATAATGGTAGTTGCATTTTTTCAACTTTTAAATTTATAACAATTCCAAACTTATAGAAAAGTTTTAAGAATATTACAGAGAACTCCCATATGCCTCCTATGTTCATATATAAGTACATATTACATATTATCTATATATTATCAGTACAGCTCACAGTCTTATTTAATGAACTGTAGCTTATTACTATCCGTATTTATGTTAAAAATCAAAATTTCTTACCACGTCTTTACTTTTTAGCACAACAAAAATTTCCTAGGCTACCCTGGTCTTCAGCCATTTCTGCAGAATCCCTGGCTTCCCCTAGTGGGGAGTGGCATTTGTGTATTTGATTTCTTTTTGGCTGCACTAGGTCTTGGTTGCTGGTCAGAGGCTCTCTCTAGCTGCAGAGCACAGACTGTAGGTGCAGGGGCTCAGCGGCTGTGGAACGCAGGCTCTAGGGCTCAGGGTCTTCTTTAAATGCAGCATGTGGGCTCAGATGGTCTGGCTCTCCAGCTCTAGGGAAGGGGCTCAGCAGCTGCGGTGCATGGGCTTAGCTGCTCCATGGTGCACAGAATCTTCCTGTATCAGGGAAGTATCAGGGATCGAACCCATGCCCCCTGCCTTAGCAAGTGAATTCTTGTCCACTGTACCACCAGAAAAGCCCAGGAATGGTATTTAGAAATCAAAACAATCAAGATCTTGGTCCTACGTGTGTTCCTCACTACTTGGATGTCATTACCCTTTCAGCAGACAAAGTTATAAATATTTGTATATATATATTTATATACATATACGCATATACTATGATCTGAATATTTGGGTCCCCTCTTCAAATTCACCCTGCTTATTTAACTTATATGCAGAGTACATCATGAGAAATGCTTGGCTGGAGGAAGCACAAGCTGGAATCAAGATTGCTGGAAGAAATATCAATAACCTCAGATATGTAGATGACACCACACTTATAGCAGAAAGTGAAGAAGAACTAAAGAGCCTCTTATGAAAGTGAAAGAGGAGAGTGAAAAAGTTGGCTTAAAGCTCAACATTCAGAAAATGAAGATCATGGCATCCGGTCCCATCACTTCATGGGAAATAGATGGGGAAACAGTGGAAACAGTGGCTGACTTTATTTTTCCGGGCTCCAAAATCACTGCAGATGATGACTGCAGCCATGAAATTAAAAGACGCTTACTCCTTGGAAGGAAAGTTATGACCAGCCTAGGTAGCATGTTAAAAAGCAGAGACATTACTTTGCCAACAAAGGTCCATCTAGTCAAGGCTGTTTTTCCAGTGGTCATGTATGGATGTGAGAGTTGGACTATAAAGAAAGCTGAGCACCAAAGAATTGATGCTTTTGAACTATAGTGTTGGAGAAGACTCTTGAGAGTCCCTTGGACTACAAGGAGAGCCAACCAGTCCATCCTAAAGGAGATCAGTCCTGGGTGTTCATTGGAAGGACTGATGCTGAAGCTGAAACTCCAATACTTTGGCCACTTGATGCAAAGAGCTGACTCATTTGAAAAGACCCTGATGCTGGGAGGGATTGGGGGCAGGAGGAGAAGGGGATGACAGAAGATGAGATGGTTGGATGGCATCACCGACTCGATGGACATGGGTTTGGGTGGACTCTGGGAGTTGGTGATGGACAGGGAGGCCTGGCGTGCTGTGGTTCGTGGGGTCGCAAGGAGTCGGACACAACCGAGCGACTGAACTGAACTGAACTTCAAATTCACGGGTTGAAATTCTAACTCCAAGTTGATGGTATTAGGTGATGGGGCCTTTGGGAAGTGATTAGGTCATAAGGGCAGAAAGAATAAAGTGAGAAATCTGAGACTCAGAAGAGGGCCCTCCCCGACCATGCTGGCACCCTGATTTTGGACATTCAGTCTCCAGAACGGTGAGAACTAAATTTCTGTTGTTTATGTAAGGCATCAGACTGTGGTATTTTGTTGCAGCAGTCCGAACAGATCATACAAATATATACGTATATATGTAAACACGTGAAAATACGGGAGGTCACTCATATTTATTTGCCTGACTGATAAATGTGTATTTTTCCTTTTTCCCAAGAGAAAGAAGAGAGAAGTTGAGCCAGCTGTGTTCAGTTTATTCTTCCCAGAGTCGCCCATCAGGTTAAGCCATTCTTCCTCCCTGGGGACAGCCTGGGCAGGGGCAAAGGGGGGAACCAGGAGCCGCAGTAGTCGAACTCTCTCCACCTGGAAGGAAAGTAGCGTGGAGATAGGTGTGCTTTCCTGATTCTATTTCCCTAGTAAAAGATATCATTTTTATTTTTTATCTCCCTTCCTGTTTAAATATTAAAGTCTCTCCACTTCTTCCATCTACCCCTGGCTGGCCAAAGATTGCCTTCTTCAGTCATACCATTTCTTACAGCATCAGATTTTCTCCTCATTTTTATAATAAATTATATACATTTACATATATATTTTTATTTTTATAACAAAAAGCCTGTTGACCCTTTATTTTTCTACTTCCCCTCACAGCCAAACATTAAAAAAGAGTTGTGTATACACTGTTATCTCTGTTTCCTCATCTGCAATTCTTTTTTCAATCTACCTTTAGTCAAACTTCCTTCCTTCCCCATCTCTCCTCTGACGCTGTCCTTATTCACGTCACTTCTCTTTCCAAACCTTACTTGACCTTTTGGCACTATTTGCCAGCTGACCACTCCTTCCTCCTCTGTCGTCTTGGTAACGTCATTCTCTCCTGGTTTCCCTCTGACCTCATTGGTAATGAACACTTACCTTCTTGTTTTCCTATGCCAGTTCTTCCTGCTTGACCCACCTCCAAATGCTGAGGAACCCAACAGTAGGGATCTCTATCCAGACCCCATTCTATTCCATCTGTGTGTGACTTTAAATACCATCCACGTGTCTTTCATTTCTAAAAGTGTGCCTCACGCTCACACTGGGAGCCAGACTCTTAGGGTAACTATCTTCTCCTGGATATCTAAGAGGTATCTCAAAATAAGACATAGTGGAAGAGACCAGCTTGTTTATTTATTGGCTGCACCAGGCCTTAGTTGCATCATCTTTGTCGTGGCAGGTGGAATTTTTAGCTGTGGCTCTACTTGATTCCTGATCTGGAATCAAACCTGGGCCCCCTGCACTGGGAGCATGGTGTCTTAGCCACTGGACCAACAAGGAAGTCCTGTTGAGCTCCCAGCCAAGCATTTCCTAGCTTCCCCTGCAGCCAGATGTAGCTCTAGAGCAGGACAGAGTCACAAGATAGAGCTTAGATTCATGAGTCAGTACACAAACATCACCCACTGAATACCCACATTGAACTGTTTTATCAACAAGAAAAAAAAACTCTATTGTGTTCTGCCATTGCTATTTTGAGGTTACTTGTTCAACAGCAATTAGCTTACCCAGGCTATTAGAGATGTCAAAAGCTGAGCTTGACTCCCTTACCCAAATTCTTTCCCCCATCAACTTGATAATTCCTCGAAAACTGATTCTGCTGAAAGACAAAAGCCTTGATTTCTTCCTTTTCCTTATCCACACATCCAGCCTACAAGCAAGCTCTCTTGGTTCTATCTCTTGGTTCTCTCTCTGTTATTCCAGTTTTGCTAAAGTAACTTACAAACTCAGACTTGCAGTGAGTTACAGTAAATATTTATGTCTCATGCAGAAGTTGGCAAGCTGGTTGTGCTTGTGCTAGGCTTGGCTGACCTTGTTTGTCTTCAGCCAAGTTTGGCTCCATATTGCAAATCAGGTTTGGATCTGCAAGCCATGTATCCCATTCTGGGACTCTGAGTGAAGAAGCAATGCTTCCTGAAAAATGTTCTTTTCATGGTGGATGACAGAAGCACAAAAGAGACAATAGAAGTCATTCCTGCCTCCTAAAGCTTCAGGTTAAAATCTCAGTCACAATCTGTGATTTATCTTGCTTTCACTGTCTACTAAAGTAGAGTTCTATTACTTCCTGGCATCTAGTAGACACTCAACGAATGCTTACGAAACTAAAGTTAAATGAGAAGATTCTGGAAAAGCAGTTTAAAGCTAGACTGTTAAAGAATCTTGGAATATTGTGTAGGAGAGTTTGGACTTCCTTCTAAAGCTATACATCAGTCACCAAAGGAGAGGTCTGCTTTGAAAAGGTAACTATGACGGTTTCTGGGTGATGAATGTTTAAAGAGAAGCCAGTTAAAAGGTTACAGTCATTGTCTAGGTTAGAGGAGACTTGAAGCCCAAACTAGGGCAGAGGAACTAGAAAGGTGACTGCTTTGAGGTGTCATCAATAAAAATCAGTTAGTAAGAGCATTAATTAAGTGCCCTTAGTAGGCTCAGGCTTCATGCTATCTTTACAGGAGCCAAGCAAAATAGTTATTAGTATACTAAATTTACATTAAAAAAAAAAAAAAGCTTCAGAGAACTTACACAATTCCCTTGTACCTCACCCAGAATCACACTGCTAAATAAAACACTATTCTGGAATTCCATTGCAGGAGTATCTGATTTCCAAGGACAAGGAGTGGAAGACAATTATCCAGCCAAGATAAGTGTTTAGATGATGTCCTTTGCATACACACAAGTTTGCTGGGAAGGTAATGAGCGTGGTTTTGGTTACCCTGTAGGTTAGAGGCCTGTGATACAGTAAACTGTTCTGGCTGAAACAGAAACTGACTTTTGTTAGCTCACTGAACAGGCTATTTCCTGAAAGGCTATGGGGACTCACAGAATCGGTGGTAGGCTTGAGGGACAGGCTCCATGAAAAGGTCACGAACCCAGGGAGTTCCAGACAATGAGGCAACAAAAACTAGCCATCTGTATATTCATGAAACAGATGGTTATTGAGTGTGTACCCCGTATCAGGCACCTCAGAGCCCTGGGGACACAGCTGCAAAAATTCCAGAAGCATCCTCACCTTCATGCAATTTTCATTCAAATGAGGGACTTGGGTCATAAATAAATCAATTGATTAAATCCAAAAATATGTCAGATGGTAGAAAATAACACAAGGAAGGGGGATAAAGAGTGCCTTGAGGAGAGAGAAGTTGCAGTTGTCAATGGAGTGGTCAGAAAAACCTCCCAAGAGTTCTGGTCCATCCACTGCTACAGACACATGAATGAATGAGAATTCCAAGTGTCCCCTTGTTGCTGCTCATTCTCTTGAGTGTCGAAGTCTTAGAGTAATATTTGACTGGCAGAGATGAAGACATGTGCCCAAACCCTTAGCTCCTCTGAAATGAGGCAGAGAAAGAATTGCCATTCAACTCCGATATTTTGATAAGCACTACCTCCAAAGAACATACAGAAAATGAGAGAGTTTCCCCAAAGAGAAGAGGGTTTGGACTCTAAACAACCCAAATAACCACAGGAGTGGGTGTAATCAATAAGGCAGAGTCAAAGACGAGATTCATCAAAGAGAAGAATGAGAATGAAATAAAGGACAGTGCTTTAGAGAATCCTGGATAAGTTTTAAGATACAAGTCGATGAAGAGGAACCAGTAAAGGAAAGCAGGAAGAAAAGCATCTGGAGAGAGCAGTGTTTGAGAATCCAAGGACAGAGAGCTTAAGAGGTCAAAGGCAACCTTATGGAGAAGCTTGGAAGAAGACACTGTAAATGGAGAAAAGAAGCAATAGTGAATGCAATAGGGATAAAGTAACCTCTGAACTAAAGTGTTCCAGAATTCATGCTGCTGTAAAGGAACTTGAAAATTACATTATCCTGTGTCAAAAGGAGTGTAGGACTTCTGCCCTCACTTCACTGAACTTTCACAATAACCTTGTGAGAAAGAGCTTATCCTCACTTGGAGATGGAGGGAAATGATATAATACCCAGTGTTGGAGATTATAAACACTTTCCTGGGAGTACATCTTGTCAATAGATAGCAAAAGACCTTAAACGTATGTATTCTCTGACCCTTCCTCTTTAAAGGAATTTAGCCAAAAGGAATAATCAAGAGCGTGCAGACAGATTTATCTACAAGGTTGTTCACTGGCTGTAATAGTAAAGAATTGAAAACAAGCTAGTTCCAACACGAGGGGATTGGTATGTCCATGCTGTGAAATGATGTGCAGTCAGTACCAAACGAATGTTGAAGAATGAACTATTCAAGAAAAAAAAAAGAGTAAATGGTTTATAATTTATGAAGCAGAAAAAGCAGAGACAACAAAAAGTATATACAGTATGATTCCATTTTTGCTTCTTATGGTTTCCTGCCACATTTTCCAAAATGTCTGCAATAAACAAATACTACTTTTATAAAACAAACACTATTTATATGAGACTACAGATCTCTCCAAGAAAATTAGAGATATCAAAGGAATATTTCATGCAGAAATGGGCAAAATAAAGGACAGAAACACTATGGACCTAACAGAAGCAGAAGATATTAATAAGAGGTGGCAAGAATACACAGAAGAACTATACAATAAAGATCTTAATGACCCAGATAACCATGATGGTGTGATTGCTCACCTAGAGCCAGACATCCTGGAATTTGAAGTCAAATGGGACTTAGGAAGCATCACTATGAACAAAGCTAGTGGAGGTGATGGAATTCCAGCTGAGCTATTTCAAGTCCTCAAAGACAATGCTGTTAAAGTGCTGCACTCAATATGCCAGAAAATTGGGAAAACTCAGCAGTGGCCACAGGACTGGAAAAGGTCAATTTTCATTCCAAAGAAATGCAATACCAAAGAATGTTCAAACTACCACACGATTGTACTCATCTCACACACTAGCAAAGTAATGCTCAAAATTCTCCAAGCCAGGCTTCAACGGTACATGAACTGAGAAATTCCAGATGACCAAGCTGGATTTAGACAAGGCAGAGGAACCAGAGATCAAATTGCCAACATTCACTGGATCATATAAAAAATCAAGAGAATTCCAGAAAAACATCTACTTCTGCTTCATTGACTACACTAAAGCCTTTGACTGTGTGAATCACAACAAACTGTGGGAAATTCTTAAAGATATGGGAATAGCAGACCACCTTACCTTCCTCCTGCGAAATCTGTATACAGGTCAAGAAGCAACAGTTAGAACTGTTGCTGAAACAGCAACTGGACATGAAACAACGGACTGCCTCCAAATTGGGAAAGGAGCATTTCAAGGCTGTATATTGTCATCTTGCTTATTTAACTTATATGGAGAATACATCATGCAAAATGCCATACTGGATGAAGCACAAGCTGGAACCAAGATTGCAGGGAGAAATATCAATAACCTCAGATATGCAGATGACACCACCCTTATGACAGAAAGCAAAGAGGAACTAAAGAGCCTCTCAGTCAAAGTGAAAGAGGAGAATGAAAAAGCTGGCTTAAAACTCAACATTCAAAAAAACCAAAATCATGGCATCCGGTCCCATCACTTCATGACAAATAGATGAAGAAACAATGGAAACAGTGACAGACTTTATTTTGAGGGGCTCCAAAATCACTGCGGATGGTGACTGCAGCCATGAAATTAAAAGATACTTGCTCCTTGGAAAAAAAGCTATGACAAACCAAGACAGCATATTAAAATGCAGAGACATTACTTTGCCAACAAAGGTCCATCTAGTCAAAGCTATGGTTTTTCCAGTAGTCATGTATGGATATGAGAGCTGGACCATAAAGAAGGTTGAGGATGGAAGAATTGATGCCTTTGAATTGTGGTGCTGGAGAGTCCCTTGGACTGCAAGGAGATCAAACCAGTTAATCTTAAAGGAAATCAACCCTGAATATTAATTGGAAGGACTGCTGCTAAAGTTCCAATACTTTGGCTACCTGACACAAAGAGCCAATTTATTGGAAAAAAGACCCCAATGATGGGAAAGATTGAAGGCAAAAGGATAAGGGGGGAACAGAAGATGAGAGTTAGATAGATACCATCACTGATTCAATGGACATAAACTTGATTAAACTCTGGGAGATACTGGAGGACAAAGGAGCCTGGGGGTCCTGCAGTCCATGGGGTCTCTAACAGTCAGACACAACTTAGCAATTGAACAACAACAATCTGTGTGATTAAGTACTTATTTGTGTCAAACAGGGATAACTGGGAAGGGAATGGCCAGAATTACTCTTGACTCTTCAGTCATTCCTTCTACCACCTCAGGCTGCCTTTTCTTACATAGAACAGTCACCAAGTGTTTTACTGCTGGCCTACTGCTATAACATAAATACCACAGTATGGGTGACTTAAACAGTGAACATTTATTTCTCTGAATTCTGAAGCCTGGGAAGGTGAAGATCAAGGTGCTAGAAGATTTAGTGTCTGATAAGAACCTTCTTCCTGGTTCATAGATGGCTGTCTTGGCTGTGTCCTCATACAACAGAAGAGCCAAGGGAGCGATCTGGGGTCTCTTTTACAGGGATACTTATGCCATTTGTGCAGGCCCCACCCCCATGAATGGTTGGATGGCATCACAGACTTAATGGACGCGAGTCTGAGTGAACTCCGGGAGTTGGTGATGGACAGGGAGGCCTGGCATGCTGCGGTTCATGGGGTAGCAAGGAGTCAGACACGACTGAGCGACTGAACTGAACCCTCATGAACTAATAGCTCCCAAAGGCCCAACCCATGAATACCTTCAGAGAGGGGATTAGGTGTCAACGTATGAAATGAGGTGGGAGTAGGGAGGAGTAGGGGAGGGGCGGGAGGAGGGATGGTGGGAGGTAGACCAAAAGACTACAACAAAGAACACCCTCAATCTATGGAAGCAAAGGAGTGGGGAAATGCCCCTCAATAATGTACAAATGCTTTCCTACTCTTTTATTTGCAGTGTTCAATGAAAACTGTTCTTTGCCAGAAACCCTAAAATACAAGGGGTTCCCTGGTGGGTCAAACATAAAGATCTGCCTGCTATGCAGGAGACCAGGGTTCCATCCCTAGGTTGGAAACATCCCCTGGATAACGGAATGGCTACCCACTCCAATATTCTTGCTTGGGTAATTCCATGAACACACAAGAGCCTGGCCGGGCTACAGTCCATGGGGTCACAAAGACTCTGGGCAGGACTGAGCGAATAACACCTTCACTTTCCCTTTACTGAAGAAGTTGAAAGCGTGAGACTGGTTGGAAGTTGTTGAGACAACTATTGTTGAGTAACTGTTTTATGAGCCCTCAAAATACTTCCGGGTACGTGAATATGAAAAATTACTTAAAAGGAAAAAAACACCCAACCTAGAGCCTTTCCAAGATCAAGATTCCAACCTTTCTACACCTCAACCTGGAAGCACTGGCTCTCATAGAGAGAGGAAGTACCCCTACATCAAAGACACTAGGGTTGGCTCACATGCGGCGATCCCCTAGTAGGATGTGGTGTCCAGAGTAAAGGGGTGACGGGCCCACTGAAGACACGTGAAAACTGGAAACTGGTGCTTTCTGCAGTAGACTGTTCCGGGGCTGAGCTTACAGCACTTTTAAGTAAGCTCCACTCTTTCCAGCTTGACCCAGCCTGCAGCCCTCACTTAAAATCTCACCGCACCATGCCCAGACTAGAGGGCCTAACTGGGGCGGAAATTCGCTGTCAAGGATCTCTGGGTCCCTGAGGCAGCGCGGTCTCGTTTCCGGAGAGCTGGAGCGGGCGAGCGGGCAGTGTGTGTGAAGAGGGGGGCGAATGGGTGCGGCCATCACGCTCGAAGTGCTGGGTGCCCGGTTTTGGAAAAACTAACAATATTAGGGAAACACACCGGCTCTAACATCCCTAAACCCTTTCATCCGGTGAATGCAGCAATCTAGGACCGCGAGCGCCTGCCCCAAACTAAACGCAGCCAGAACATACGCACCCCTCCCAGGTAACCTCTGCCTGCGCGCCCTCCCACTTCGCGCACGCGCCCTTCCGCCCTCACCGCAGAGCGCCTAGAAGCGAACTACGGTGGCTCTGCTAGGGATAAATTATTAAGGTCCTACCGTGCAGCCTGGGTCGGGAAGTTCCCCTGGAATAGGAAATGGCAACCCACTCCAGGATTCTTGCCTGGAAAATCCCATGGACAGAGGAGCCCGGTAGGCTACAGTCCATGGGGTCGCAAAGAGTCGGACACGACTGAGCGACTTCACTTCACTTCATGCAGCAAATGCAACCCGAGAAATATGAACTGGCTGGGAGAGTTTAGGAAGGCGGCCACGACGGCATTTGCAGAAAGGAACAGATAAATGTATTTGGGGGTGGGAGGGTTAAATCTCCCTGGAGAATGAAATGGCAATCCATTCCAGTTTTCTTGCCTGGAAAATTCCATGGACAGAGGAAGACAACCGTAAGGAGGAAGAAAATTTAGACTCTGCCTCAAAACCAGGGGCCCGGGGGTGGTACTCTGAAGTCCCTCTCGGGCACCCGGAGCCCAGCCTTGGGGGTGTGGCCTTGTGCTGCCCGGGGTTGGGGCGGGGACTGCTCCGGGCCACGCCCCACTCTGATAGAGGCCAAGGACGCCGCACCTACAGTTCCGCTGCGCACTACGGTCTGCACCGGGTGAGCAAAGGTGAGTCCCGGCCCCTGTGGGCAGCGAAGAGAGTGGGCCTCGGGGCGGGGGGGGCGGGGGGGGGGGCACTTCAGCTTCTGCGCTGGGCACTGCCCATATCTCTGCCATCTCTAGCTGAACCCAACCCTAGCCAGCTTGCTCGCTGGCTCCCTTCTTTTTTCTACTTTTCCAACCCCTTTGCCCTCCATCCTCCCTATGATGTAGTGAGTGGAACGTCTGAGTCAGGCTAGCCTCGCTATCTGAAACTCAGGGAGATTCTCAAGGTCAATGCTTCCTCAGTTACTTCCTTTTTTCTCCCCCGTTCCCTGAGCTGTGTTGACCCCGGGCGCTTTCTTTCTGCCTCCCGGAGCCCACCCGACTTTGCCAACTGCATCTCTGGTGCACAGGATGGGCGCGCAGGGCACTGCAGGAGCAGCTGGCAGTGCAGGCCTGATGGGTGACACAGGTTTTTTAAGTGGCCTGCAAGAAAAGCGCTGCGCCAGCTGCGGCTGTGCATGTGTTGCTAGGAAGTTTCCGGGAGGACCTCCCAGGGAATTGTGTTTATTTTCCTCCGGCCTCATAGAAACATTTTTCCGTATGTTTGTATTGGAACCTACGAGTGGGTCATTTCCTACCGCCGCCTTAAAGCAAGAGAGGAGGCGGAATCTTGGTTTAGATTCTGTCTTGAATTTCAGAGGAGCCCTTCGTCTGATGTGGATGCAGGGAGCCCTAGGGCCCCAGGGGTGGGGCAGCTGCAGGGCGGTGGAAGGGGCTGGGGGCTGATTGGTAGCTTATTCCCCCATGTTCTGGCTTCTGCTAACACTTTCCTCACGAAGTTTACCGCTACATTGTAGCTTCGGGGACCAGAGTGTGGGAAAAGAGGTAAAAGAAAAGCAGAGACAAAGAGTGTGGGTAGAAGAGCCTCGGGCTTGTGGCGTTAATCCTCTAACAGAGAAAAACGGTTCTCGAGGGAAGGACTCCCAACTGCCCTGCAGATGTGGTTCTTTGCAGGTGCTGTAGACCTGGGCGTGGTCGTGTGGAATTGCCGCAGATGTTAGATTTCTCTGTCCGTGGAGCGGGAGCAAGGGCACCCCATGGGAAATCTGTAGATCATCGGGAGCCTACAGTTTCTGGGAAGCACCCAAGGTTACTGGTCAAAATTACAGTCTGTGTTTAATTTAGGTCAACCAATTCAGTAATGAGCATATAGTACCATAGTCAGGGAATTGTTTATTCTCACAGAAGTTAAATTTAACTGAGTTTAATACGTTTATATCTAAAATCCAAACAAATACTTTCTGCCGGGAAAGACATTCTGTTAAGCTTCCCTCCTGACACAGTGTTACAGAAATAGAAAACTTTGTCAAGCCATTCCCACCCCACTCCCAAATGATGTTACTATATATAAAACAGAGATACTGGTAGAGGTACTGTGTCCAGTCACAGAAACCGCATTTCGGGGCTTATTCCATAGATAAGGAACAAAACTGGAGAAGGGCAGTCTTACCCCTTATTTAGACTTAATCCTGCCAGTTTAGGGTTCTGCAGAGATGCAGTTTGTGAAGGAGAACCTCCTAAGCTGGAGAATAGTAAAGGAGCTGAACCTACATGGAGAAATCTGGAATGAAGTGAATGACAAATCAATCTATCAAAAAGTAATTTAGTGCCAGCTGCACAGATAGCAATATCTAAATATATTCCCTATAAAGTGAAGTGAAGTCTCAGTCGTGTCCGACTCTTTTGCGACCCCATGGACTGTGGCCTACCAGGCTCCTCCGTCCCTGGGATTCTCCAGGCAGGAATACTGGAGTGGGTTGCCATTTCCTTCTCCAGGAGATCTTCCCAACCCAGGGATCGAACCTGGGTCTCCCGTATTGCAGGCAGACGCTTTACCATCTGAGCCACCAGGGAATCTATATTCCCTATATTTCTATTTAAATATTCTGAATTAAGTATTCAGAACAGCCTTGCCAACCACAATTGATCATGAACTGTTTACCTTTTTTAAAAGCAATATTTGTTTAAAAGAATATACTGCTACGGTTTTTTGCAACTGGTTTCATTAATACTACTTATGAGTGTATTTATAATACTACTTATGAGTATACCATCCTTTTGAAAAAGAAGAATTCAGAAGTTACCAGGTAGGTTACTACTATGTAAAATAGAATTTTTGTGTTGCCCTGTCTGGTGGCTAAGAGGTTAAAGCATCTGCCTCCAATGCGGGAGACCTGGGTTCGATCCCTGGGTCGGGAAGATCCCCTGGAGAAGGAAATGGCAATCCACTCCAGTATTCTTGCCTGGACAATCCCATGGACGGAGAAGCCCAGTAGGTTACAGTCCACGGGGGTCGCAAAGAGTCAGACACGACTAAGCGACTTCACTTTACCTTACCCTGTCTCTTATGTTGTCTGCCTATTTTCCTATGGGGAAGTTATACTACCTTCCAAATATATTTGCAAATACCTTTAAGGATTTCGGCAATTAGAATCATCAATCCTCTGTTACCCTCTGAGTTCTTTCTTGAGTCCACCTACTCATTAACTGGAACTTGTATTCTAATATTTTGATGCCTTAATTCAATCTGTTTTATTTAACAGCCTAAGAAATTTATTTTTATCTATATGCTTAAGAAATGTGAATGATTGTGACACAGCTTCAGTCTAAGTACAGACAGGCCTGAAGAGTTAGACTTGCTTCAGACAAGCGCCGCCGCCTGTGCAGTTCCTTCATTCAGAGGGACTCTGAATGGAGACTCACGGGAACTCAGCAACTGCTAAGAATTACCTACAGTCCACCCACATTTCTTGTGATGGAAAATCCAAGTGGTGTCAGTGTGACTCAGAGGTTTTTTTGTTCCTCTTCAGAAGCCAGAGCTTAGTTTCACTCTGCCCCTCCGATCCTATATAATGCTAATTAAGGGACAGGCTGTATGGGAATCATAATATAAGAAGTGCCAATTTCTTGCTGCTTTGCTCCTTACAGACCTGTACACCTGAAAGATTAGAGGTTGGTTTTTTTTTTTTAATTTTCTGTAATATCTCCTCTGTCATACTGCAGCGCTGCTGCTGCTGCTGCTAAGTCGCTTTAGTCGTGTCTGACTCTGTGCGACCCCATAGACGGCAGCCCACCAGGCTCCCCCGTCCCTGGGATTCTCCAGGCAAGAACACTGGAGTGGGTTGCCATTTCCTTCTCCAGTGCATGAAAGTGAAAAGTGAAAGTGAAGTCACTCGGTCGTGTCCGACTCTTAGCGACCTCATGGACTGCAGCCTACCAGGCTCTCCGTCCATGGGATTTTCCAGGCAAGAGTACTGGAGTGGGGTGCCATTGCCTTCTCCAACTTCAGTGCTAACACTCATTAAAAAGAAAGGAAAAAAAAACAAACTTGGACCTTTTCCAAGTTTTTTTCTTCTTGCAATTAGAAAGCTCTCAGGCTTTAATCAGTCACAGACTTGGAGTTAATTATTAGCTTTCTATTCTCGTTAATGTATTTTATCCTCAGGAGAGGGTCTGGGGAAGTAAAAAAGTTGCTCCCCAACCTTGTTGAGAAAGGATATATAGCCAAGGGTTTAGAGCACGACTCTTGAGCCAGACCACCTGGCTGTGTGTGAATCTAGGCTTTCTCTGTGATAGCTGCGTGTCCTGGGCAAATGACTTAACCTTCTCATGTTCAGTTTCCTCCTCTGCAAAATGGAGTAATAATATATCATAGGGATGCTGTGAGGATTTAGATGAGTTAATATTGATATATATTGAGTTAATATACTTAGAACTGTTTGACACATAGTAAATAATGTAAATACTAACAATAATGTTATTAATAATCGTTGATTTTCCTACCACTCTTTGTCTAGTCTATATCACTACTCTCCAGCCAACACTGGTCTCCTTTTTCTTCCTTATACAAGTGAAGCCCTTTCCTTTCTCTGCCTCTGTACTTGCTGTTTTCTCCACTATATTCTCACATCTCACATCACATCCTTCAGAGACCTTAGTTCAGTCTCTTCCCCTCCTCCCAAGTTGTCGTCCTCCTTTTGACTCCATTCTGGAATGTCAGGACCTCCTTTCTCTGTCTCTGCACTGCACGGGGTACCCAGCATTTAGTAGGGGATAACACGGGGAAGGCCTCATCTTGAGGCAATACTGAGGAAGTAAGTAGGTGTGGACTTGGTTAAAGTGAGCATTCCTTCTGATGAAATGGTTTGTTCTGAATGGATTGTATCAAATCAGCTCCCTTGAATGAACTGTTGTTGTTCAGTCTTTGTAACCCCATGGAGTGCAGCACACCGGGTTTCCCTGTCCTCCACTACCTCCTAAAGTTTTCTCCAGTTCATTTTCATTGAGTCAGTGATTCTATCTAACCATCTCATCCTCTGCCGCCCTCTTCTCTCTTTGCCTCTCCCAGCATTGAGGGAATGCGTTGTTACAAGAGTTTTATTCTCTTCTGCATCCCATGACTTCTCCCTATTCTCCCCGTTGTCCTCTGAGGTTGGTGCCCTTAGACCATGGGACATGTTCTGCAGCCTGTCCCTGGGATCACGCCTCCCTGGAGGCCGAGCTCCAGATGGTCCATGGTGGCTCAAGGCTTCTAGGCCAGCACATCAAGGAACTCTCGCCCGTAGGGTCAATTATTCTTGGCTCAAGAATCTGTTTGGGAGAATTCATCACTGCGCAAACAAGGGAACCCAGGATTTGTTCAGTCTTATAGTCTAGTATTCTTCGATTCCTGATGAGCTGACTTAGCAGTTCTTCCCAAGGGCAATTCCATTAGGCGAGTGTGTTCAGTGTGTTTTCACGCTGAAGTCAGACTCCAGAGAAGAAGAGAGCAAGTAATTTGCTTTGACCTTAACAGAGTGTGGCTCAGACGGTAAAGCGTCTGCCTGCAGTGCGGGAGACCCACGTTTGATCCCTGGGTTGTGAAGATGCCCTGAAGAAGGAAATGGCAACCCACTCCAGTACTCTTGCCTGGAAAATTCCGTGGACTGAGGAGCCTGGTAGGCCACAGTCCATGGGGTCGCAAAGAGTCGGACACGACTGAGCGACTTCACTTAACAGAGTATGCCTGTCAGTGCAGGCTCATCCAACATAACCAGGAAGCATTCACTCAGACTTGAGCATCAAGCTGGTCCTTCACCAGCCCCTCTCCTGCTCCCAGCGAGTATAGTGGTATAGCCATGTATCCTCAGCTCTGACAGTTCACCAAAACATTGGAATTAAAACGACACATGTGAGGCTTCCTTATGGCCCTGGGGTAAAGAATCTGCCTGCCAGTGCAGGAGACATGGGTTCGATCCCTGATCCAGGAGGATCCCACGTGACTGCAGAGCAACTAAACCCACTGCCCCACAACTACTGAGCCTGAGCTCTAGAGCCCAGGAGCTGCAGCGACTGAGCCCACATGTCGTAACTATTGATGCTCCACAACAGAGAAGTCACTGCAATGGGAAGTCCATACACTGCAAATATAGAGCAGCCCCCTGCCTGCCACAAGTAGGGAGAACCTGCACAGCAGCAAAGACCCAGCACGGCTGAAAAAGATAAATAAGTATTTTTTTTAATGGCCTGTGGAACTTGAATATTTTATATTCCAAGCTGTGGCTACTTAATCTTCAATGGAATAGATTTGAATCATAGGATGTTTATCTCTTAAAAAGACAGCTCTTCCATTCCCCTGAGTTATAGCTGACTTCCACCTGCTGAGTGTTCTGCTAGCAGTGTTGGTGAGGAATTAAAGAATGTGAGAAACTCGGAGAGACCCACTTTATGATCTGCCTCTGCTGTTTGCCTCACTTGAATTAATAGTTGAGACTGGAGAAGTGATGGCCTGCCTATTCAACTGACTTCATTTTTAGCCCTTGGAGAATTGTCTACTGAATATGCAAAACAATTGTGGAGAATAGTTCTTCTTTCCTTCTCTTAACTGTCCATGTCTTCCTTTTAAAATCTAGCTGCCATTTGAAACTTTGACTCTCAAACAGATTTTACCATCTGTTTAGCATAGAAGTTACCAGACTGGCATTTCAAAAATGTAGGATGAGCCCAAAGAAACTTTTTTTCCTCTCCCATCATGGAAATAGAGAATTACTTTTGTGCTACTTCTCTCCAAGCTCTTAACTTTCTCCATGGAGCTTTATATGGGCTCAGCTCTCTTGCCTGGAAATAATTTTGAGGCCTTTTCCTTTGTAGATACATCTGGAGGCAGAAACGAGGCTGGATGACTACTTCATTAAAGGGTATAGGCTGAGTAGACCTCTGGCACAACTTCTGAGTTTTTGGAACCACCTCCCAGTGATAGAAGTCCATTTGATATGGTCAGATGAAGCCCTTTAAGTTACCATCCTTGTATTATTCTCATGAAAAAATACCACATAAAATGTAAAGTAAGGAAGATTGAATTAATAGCACAGGCAGCCAAATAAGGATTTTAATGAAGTCCTGGGGAATGGCGCCCAGTCAGCTGTCCGTGCTCTAGCATTGGCCCACTCCTGGTACATTAACAATAATAATAATAATAATAAAAACTTGAGAAATTGCTGTACCGATGGAGAAAAGCAATCTTGAAATGGAAGTAGGGGTTACCATTGCCCACTCTGGCTTTTATTTATTTGTTTGAGGGCAGAGAGAGAGTTGAAAGTTGAAATGCTCTCTCCCTTGAAATATTTGATTGATTTTCATTTAGTAAAAGATAAGTTGTTTTAACTTCATGACTCAAAAGTCATAAATTATTTGAGACTGTTGTTGCCCAATGCTCCAGCTTGCCTTTTGCTCCATTTGCGCACGGCTGATTGTGCCTGGGGAATTTCTGTTGGCAGCTCAGAGGGAGTGGAGTGAATAGTGAAGGAGAGCTTTACCCCAGGAGTACTCTGCTGAGTGTAGTTCAGGAAGTTCTCTGATTAATCCTTTTGTAACTGAAGGAACCCCTGCCCCACTGAGATAAGGGGAGTGCTGGCAGAAGCGGGAATTGGAGGAAATAGTAAGTGAAGTATAAGCACTGCAGTGGTGGTGTTTCTCGGAGAGTCAGCCAGTCATTCCTGGAGGAGAGACCTGAGCCAGATAGCATTATGAACCCCATGCATTCAAGCACTGGAAAAGAGCGTATCTTCTAGGGGTGAGACAACACAGCCTCATTTGAGTCCTCAAGTGAGACTTGACGGTGGTGCCTTGTAGCTTTTAAAAAACCCACGCCTATTCACTGGTTGTACCAAAGACTTGTTGCTCCAAGTCCTGCTCCTTCCAACGCAGACGTCAAGGCCCCACCAGTCACCAGGGCACCAGTGTTTTCTGATCTTCTAGAAACCCACTGGTCTGGTCCCATGCCCCATCTGCTTAACTATGCTTCCTAGGTTTTTTCCCTCCAACCTGATATGTGCTCAGAAAGTTATGTTTGGCCAGTAATAAACATTTTGATAAATAAAAAAGTTACAAACAGAAATGCTGCTGTTTAAATATATATATTGTAGGAGTAATTTGGTTTCTAAGGTATTCTCAAAATATGCAAACATCCAAAGGTAGAGCCCAAGGCTGGTGAGGGTCCATCGGGAAGAAAGGCTGCCTGGGAAGGGGTAGGACTCACACAGGCCGTATTGGCGGGACTGGACAGTGGGAGCGAATTCAGGAGGGAGTGCTGCCCGAGATGTATTCCCTTACAGCCCACTTGTCTCTTGACCTTCGACACATGGACTCCACTTTCTACTGTTCCCCTAAAGCCTGGCCGCACAGGGTCCCCCTCACCAAAGTCAAGGGCATATTCTATTCATGATTCTTCACAGAGGGGTCCACTTCTTTTCAGAATTCTTTCTTCCTTACCTTTAGGGTCTCTCCATTTTCATACCTGGAAAGCTCTTTCCATGTGTTGGAGTTGAATCCACCCCAAGGCTCACATGGTTAACGATGGTCATGTTTCCTTAATCAAGCGCCTTTCCCTTTGGAAAGTGATGCTTCCTCTGCTAACACTTAACAGTTGCATACGCTTTCTTCTTCTGGTCATCTCATCTTAGTCCCTTGAGGGAGAAGCAGAAGTATTGAAACGTTACATGGCGTGTAAAGACCCTCTCATAGTCTGGACCTGACCCTCTAACCTTATCTCCAGCTGTTCTCACCGTTCACTGGAGTCCAGGCCTTTCCTTACCCAGAGCCTTTCTTTGCACTTGCTCTTCCCTCTGATTGGAATGTTCTTTTCCTCAGTGTTGCATGTCTGTTTCTTCTACATTCATGTGTCAGAGCAGAGGCTGGCTGCAGAAAAGCGATCTTCCCGCAGATGATCCTGCTGTAGTAGCCCCCTCCCCCAGCCATCCCCTTTTCACCACTGCCTCGTGTGTTCTCTGTGATAGTCACTGCTGAGGACTTCCCTGGCGGTCCACTGGTTAAGAATCTGCTTTGCAGTGCAGGTGATGCAGGTTCAGTTCCTGGTTGGGGAACTAAGATCCCACACGCTGTGGAGCAACTAAGCCTGCATGCCACAACTAGAGAATCTGTGCACCATAATGAAGGGTCCTGCAGGATGCAACTAGGACCTGATGCGGCCACACACACACACGCACACACACACACACAGTCATTGCTCTCTCAGGTTGACTTTGCGTATTTCATGTCAGTCCTCTGTCATTAGAATGTCAGTGTGCTGAGATCAGGGACTGCGTCTTGTCCACTGCTATATTCCAACACCTAAACAGTGCCTGGCATAGAATAGACACTTTGTATACTGTGGTTGAATAAATGAATTAAATGTTCTCATGCTATCCACACTAGGAAATTAACTTCTTCTGTCATTATGCTGTCCACATCAGGAATCTAATAGACCAGCTTTTTGCCAAATTTGAATCTATCCCAAACTATCAGAATTAATTCCTAAGTCAGAGCACATTACTGATTTGGAGAAAAGTCGATATCCTCCTTATTTAAGAGGTATTCACATAGATGGACAGATATGTATACTTGCCAGCACGTATGATATGTCTTTGTATTTGGATCAACACTTAATAAGTGTTCATACCAGATGCTTAGTCTAGCTTATCTCATTTAACTCCTCAAACCATCCTGTGAAGTAAAAGTATTCTCCAATTTCGCAGAGAAATTAAATAGCATTTCCAAGCTCCCAGAGGTGGGGTCTGAACATGAGTCTAACTGCAGCATTCCCACTGTCTGTGCTTCCTTAGAGTTTCCCATAGCAGAAGACAAATCATAAACAGCATTCAAGTCTGCTAGGAATAAAAACATTCCCAAAAGGATTTCTGCTATTAAATAAGAGACAAGAATTTTCTAAATAAAAAGAAAAACTAATTCTTTGTAAACCTTCAGTTTAATGTTCTCTCAACTGTTTTGACTTAAGTGTGCCAGGAAGCAGTTAACTAGAAGCAAATACCTCTGTAATTACTAAGTGAGGAGAGAATAGAATAAAATAGAGAATAGGACACACTTGTGTCCTATTTCTGCCTTTCCCCAACCCATTTAGCTTCATTTTTGAGAGGAGTTTTAAAAAATAGTTGTTTTGGCGGCATCAGGGCCTGGTTGTAGCATCTTTTTTTTGGTAGTGCGGGCTTAGTTGCCCCTTGGCATGTGGGATCTTCATTCCCCAACCAGGGATCAAACCCACATCCCATTGATTGAGAGGTGAATTGTTAACCAGTGGACCACCAGGGAAGGCCCTGGTGCGGAGTTTTTGTACTTGGTTTCTGATTATTGCTATGAGGGAAAAATCTGGAATTGAATATTTGTTTTTTTATCTGCCTCCTTCCTCCAATAGAACATGAACTGGCTGAGGGTAGGGGCCAAATCCAGCGTATCATCTTCTCTCTTACACCAGCCCACGGAGCAGCCGTAGTAGGCACGCAATGAACCCGACAAGTCAATGAACACGCGCTCGGCCCCATGCAGTGTGAGGGGGTCTGGCTACAGGGGGGCTTGCATGACCAGAGCTTGCTGATTTCCGTGCTCTTCAGTCGTGTCCGACTCTTTGCGACCCCATGGACTGCAGCCTACCAGGCTCCTCTGTCCATGGGATTTTCCAGGCAAGAGTACTGGAGTGGGGTGCCATTGCCATCACCTTTTATCACTGAATCAGAGCAAAGACAGTTAACGGAACATTAGCACACATAGTGTAACCTGATATATAACATTCTTGGGTACTTACTATGTGGCAGGTAGCTTGATGGGTGTTTAGAGACAGTGTCCCTGTTTAGCTTTACAACTACTGTATGAAGTGGGGTAGGTGCCATGATCATCTCCAGTTAACAGGCGAGGAAGTCGAGGCTGCTGAAAGACACTGAGTAATTTTCTTGAGGACACACAGCTAGGAGTATGAGATCCAGGTTCTAAACCCAGACAATTTGATTTCAGAACTGCACACTTACCTGCAAGGCTGTGTACTGCACTTAGTGAGTGAGTAACAGGGTTCAAGCTAAAAGTCAGGCCTGACTCTTTGACTCCATTATAACGTACTGCCTGTTCCTTTGTCTCCTCAGTTACTAATTATTGTCAGACCTTTTTTTTTTTTTTGCTGGTTTCTTTTTTAATTTACTAATTTTTAATTGGAAGATAATTGCTTTACAATGTTGTGCTGCTTTCTGCTATACATCAGCCTGAATCAGCTGTAGGTAACGTATGTCCCCTCCATCTTGAACCTCCCCACTCCACCCCTCCAGGTTGTCACAGAGCACCAGGTCCAGCTCCCTGCTCAGCCAGCAGAGTCCCGCTGGCCATCCCTTTCACATATGGCAATGTATATGCTCTAGAGCTAGTTCTTCAGTTCATCCCCCATCTCCTCCCCCCACTGAGTCCACAGGTGTATTCCCTCTGTCTGCATCTCTGTTGCTGCCCTACTGTAGATTGATCAGTGCCATTTTTCTAGATTCCATGTATATTCATTAATATATGATATTTTTCTCTTTCTGACTTACTTCACTCTGTATCAGGCTCTAGGTTCATTTACTTCACTAGAACTCACCCAGATTTGTTCATTCTCATGGCTGAGTCATATTCCATTGTGTGTATGTACCACGGCTTTCTTATCCATTCATCTGCCAATGGACATCTGGGCTGCCTCCGTGTCCTGGCTATTGTAAACAGCGCTGCAGTGAACACTGGGGTCCATGTGTCTTTTAGAATTGTGGCTTTCTCAGGGTATGTGCCCCATAATGGGATTGCTGGGTCATATGGTAGTTTTAGTCCTAGTTTTTAAAGAAATCTCCATGCTGTTCTCCATAGTGAGTGACTTTATCAGTTTACATTCCCGTGAACAGTACAAGAGGGTTCCCTCTTTTATCCTCATTCTGTCTAGCATTTATTGTTTGCAGATTTTTTTTATCGTGGCCATTCTGACCAGTGTGAGGTGAAACCTCGTTGTAGCTGTGATTTGCACTTCTCTAATAAGTGATGCTGAGCATTTTCCCACGTGTTTCTTAGCCATCTGTATGTCTTCTTTGGAGAAATGTCTGTTTAGGTCTTCTGTTAGGCCATTTTTCATATAACTTTTGGGCATATATTTGCTCATTTTAGACATGCTAGAAAGGTACAAAGGAAAATCTAATTCAGCCATCTAAAAATAACTATGCTTATGATTTTGATATTTTCTTCTTTAATTTTTTCTATTATTGAGAAAACTAAGATATACACTTTGTTGTCTTTTTTTAACCTAACATTCTGTATTTTAAATCTGTTTCACCATCTGAAATATTTCACTATTTTTGATAATTGTATTCTATTTTATGGCCATCTTATTTATTTAGGTAGTCCTTTTTGTTTGGACATCTGTACCATTTATGTTTTTGCTATTATAAACAGTGCTGAAGTGAATGTCTTTGAACCATATCTGTTGCCTTCCTGATTACTCCCTTAGGATTCCCAGTAGAATTATTGAGCATTTTAAAAATATGAACAGTATAAAGCATACTACCTGCTTTCAGGCTGTTCTCCAGATGGTTCTGTTTTACATGTCCCCCAGAAGCATGTAACACTGCAAAGTAACTAAATTTTTATTTGTACAGATCATAAATTTTAATCTTTACAGCTGGTGTGTGACTAACCTTGAAAACTGCATGAAAATTAACAAGTGCTATTATACAACCAAGATAGTTACAGAGTAATCTATACTGGTCATGAAAGTTCAGTTCTAAAAGGACCAATATGTGTCTGTCACCATGTAGAAGGCAAAGTCTAGGGCAGAGTTCCCACCCCACGAACCTTATCTTGCTGGGTAGATATATGGGTTGCTGGTGACACAGAGCAGGTATATAATCAACGAACCGTGGTGTGCAGTCCGAATGAGTGCTCCTGTCAAAGGGAGGTTTATGTTCCACATATCAGCTTCTCAAGCCTGTGCCCGGGAGCTATCTACTAGCTGCGGGTGGCCCAGCCTTGGGTGTGACTGGTGCTGCCTGGCACACGGCTGCTGTGAACTGAAGTGCCTCCCCTTTCCCAGTGCACACACCCGAACCCACGACAGGTTGCAAGTGTCCAGCTCTCTGTCCTGGATTTCTCAGAAAATAGGGATTCGTCAAATGAAGTTTTTTTTTTTTTTTTTGGACCCCTCCATGAAGTAAATGGATTCTTTTCTTAAAGAACAAGCTGTAAGCATTTTCAGTCCCCATGGGATTTGTGTCTTCATCAGCTATAGTGAAAGAGCTTTTCTGTGTGCTCTGATCTCTTTCTCCAGGAATTCATACATCCAATTGCTTCCATTGTTTCAGTAGATACCTTAAGGGGGATAAAAAGGAAACTGACATGGGTTAGGCACATACTTGATGCCAGGCACTGTGCTGAGTGGAGGGATCATTTTGAAAGCCACCTGGACGTACAGCTTGCTTCATTTATTCTACAGCTTTCTATAAGCACACACTCTGTGCTTGGCACGGAGGATGCTGGACAGTTGGTTGCTCTCTCTATTCTAGTCCTGATCACGCCAGCTGGGAAGTGCTGGCTGCAGTGCCAGTGAAGCAGGACTCCTCACTGGGTAAAAGTGCGTGGAGGTGTCTGGGCGGGCTGAACAGGCTTGGCTCCGGCACTTGTGCAGGTGTGTCCATGGCCCCTGCAGGGAGAGCCTCGGGGAGGGCCTCCTCTCTCTTCCTGCCCCTGGCACATTTACAGTTTCTGACCCATTACACCATCTTTTGCAAACCACCTACTTTAGCATCAGACTCTAGGTCCCCCTTAATGTAAATTCTCTGCCCTTCAAAGGTCTTGCTCCTGCTTCTGCTTGCCCCCACCCCGATTCCTTTTCCCCCAGTACCTATCACCACAGCAGCGTGTGAGGAGATGCACTTTCATTAGGGTGTGACTGCCTGAGCATGTCCTCCAAAATGGCATTTATATTTGGAAGAGGAGCACAGCAGTAAACATTAATTTCTAATTGCAGATTTTCTTAAACATTTATGTATTAGTTATTTATTTGACTGCACTGAGTCTTAGTTGCGGCATACAGGGTCTTTAGTTGCAGCGTTAGAACCCCTATTTGCAGTATGTGAGATCTAGCTCCCTGACCAGGGATCGAACCCAGGTCCCTTGCACGGGGAGCATGGCGTCTTAGCCAGTGGACCACCAGGGTAGTCCCAAATTGCAGATTTTTGAGCAGTTGCCTTTCCAAGTTCATTGCCAGCAGTAGAAACATCTGCTCAAAACTCTGTCCTGCCACCTACCTTCTTCTACCCAAACCCTTACAGGCCAGAGAAACAGAGGCCAGTGACTTGGCCACAAATTCTAATGTTTTGCCAGGGCTAGTTGGAGTATTTGGGGGGAAATTCTACAGCCTGTTCTGGTCTTAGCTCTGCCTTCACCTCGCTACGTATGCCTCTATTTCCTTTTCTGTAAAATGGAACTTATGGGATTTGGGGGAAGATTACAAGCATGCCAAAAAGTCACAAGGTGACCCCAGGCTGTGAGGGAGCCCAGCCTGCCATCCAAAGCTGAGGTCTGAATGGACTTTCAGCTTGGAAACTTTGACCTAACCAGATAGGGAAGTAAGTCGTTCAGTCGCTCTTTGCGACCCCATGGACTATACAGTCCGTGCAATTCTCTAGACCAGATTACTGGAGTGGGTAGCCTTTCCCTTCTCCAGGGGATCTTCCCAACCCGGGGTCTGCTGCGTTGCAGGCGGATTCTGTACCAGCTGAGCCTGACCGTATAATTCTTAAACAGGCAGCTTTTGGCATAGTCAGAGATAGCTTCATTTTCAGTAGGGTGTTTGGCCTAGACGTGTTGAACTCCAGGGTAATCAGGTAGTCATGTTTATTTTAATTTTCAAAGAGGTGTTTGGTATTCACTCCATATTTTTGTTTTACTATCTACTACTAAAGCTTTCTCCCCAAGCTGATTTTCTAAACTCTGAAAATGACTAACTCTAGAAGCGAATGAGGGCAGGGGAGCTTGGAGGGCAACCAGAGACTCCTTGCTCTCTGCAGCCACACGTGATGGCCCAGGAGAGGCTGACCTGGTGGTGACTTCGGTGCTGAGTCATGGGAATGGCCCTTTGCAGAATGTGTCCACGGTCCCAAAGAAGAGGGTGGTAGGTACCCCTCAGCACGCAGCTCCAGGTGAAGAAAGAATATAGCAAGGGAAACTGATGGAAATTATTGTGAAACATGGTGAGGAGTGAGCAGATTTTAGGATTTTGTTTTCAAATGTTATTTTGCAGATTCAAGGGAAACTGAAACTTTTAAAGAGCTGAGCTGTTTACAGGCCCCAGATTCCACACTGAGAAAGATGCTGTGACTGTGGTGTCAATTCAGCTCTGCATCGTCAAGTGGAATTGAAAGGGGACATTGGAACCTAGTCGGAAGCTAAATTTGAATCCCAACTCTGCTACTTTCTCTTTTAGACCTTTGGAACATTACTTAACCTCTGGGCATTCTTTGGAAGATGGGGAAAATACCATCTGGTAGGGTTGTTAGTGAGGATGACTGGAAACATTTTGGAGCAGGGTAACCCTCCCAGGTTTATGGGAGAGATGGTAGCCAGACTGTTAGCAGGGATGGAAACTCTAGCTGAAGGCAGAACACACACAGGAGCTGTCGGCCTGCGGCATCCGTGCACGTGGCGGGCCAGCGGCTGAGAGCTCGGGAAGCGTTGTCGCTCTTTCTCTGTGTGCTGCCGTGCTCTTTGGACATCTGGTGATAAAGCTCAGAGAGGTTGGAGATGCACCAACTACTTTGAAATTATTAGAGCTTCTTCCCAACCACCAAGTTTTCTTCTCCTTGGCCTTCCTTCTTTCCCTCCTGGGGCAGGACAGGAACTCAAAGAGCTGAAACTGCTGAATACTGAAAAATGCTGAGATGAGCTTTTTTTTCCTCCAAACATTTCATTAAGAAAATTTTTCAAACATGCAGAAAAGTTGAAAAAATTGTACATTTATCGTACATATATCTAACACAGGTTCTAGAATTAATATTTTGCTATATTAGCTTATATTGTCATTTTTGATACATTTCAAAGTAAGTGGCATTGCAGGCACCAGGACACAGCATGGGGTTAGTTTTGAAGTATTGATTTGACGAACACCTTGGGTTCTCCAAGAGCTGCTCAGAGCCCCGTTCTGCTTTCGAAGCACTATAAACAATGCTTTCCCTTCCAGTTCGATGCTTCTGCAGCTGTGCTAGCGCGTGCCTCAGGATCCAAGGGAGGCCTAGAGGTTCCTGCCCTCAGAGTGTCCCCCATGCCACCAGACAAACGAAAGCCTGGAGTCACCTTGCACTCACTGGTTTATACCCCGTTTCTCTCTCTCTTTCTGTTTTTCCCTTTTCGTCTGTCCGTCTCCTTCTGGTAATCTTTTAGCATTTTGCCTTATGAAATATTTCTTTAAATTGTGGTTTTTAGTGGCCAGACCATCCTGTGGCAATGACCCCTGCAGTGGTTTAGATAAATCTCACAAATGCAGTGTTGATCAAAGGAACTCCAGCACAGAAGAGCATGTGATCGTGAACTTTTCTGCACGTATACTGCAGACGTCAGTCATTTTTTTAGAGATTCTTCTGGGTAGTTAATATCTCTGACTACCTCTTAGAGCCATCAGATCACTCACACCTCTTTTCCATCTGTAGGGATACACTTGCTGGTAACAGAGCATCGCACTCCTGAGACCTCCTGCGGCACAGCGCCCACGGTGCCGGGCGGCACCCTAATGTGTTCTTTCTCCCACAGAGTCAGGATGGCCGTGCTCTCTAAGGAATATGGTTTCGTGATTCTAACTGGTGCTGCCAGCTTCTTGATGGTAACTCATCTAGCCATCAATGTTTCCAAGGCCCGCAAGAAGTACAAAGTGGAGGTGAGTGGGAACACAGTGGTGCCCTTATAGGCGTGTCGGGGGCAAGAACCTGTTTTCAGCCACGGAGAGAGAGGTGGGATGCTAGTGGCGCTGGCGCTGTCCCTATTAGAAACTCTGCCCCTGTCTGGCAGGAGCAAAGAAAGGAATACAGGCCCCTGCTAGAGAGTCACTTTGGCCTGGTTTCCCTTTTGTCTCTTCTATAGAAAAACCAGGTGTGCTTTTGTCTGGAGCTCTTTGCTGGGAGGAGAGTTATTTCCTAAAGGAGGTTAAGCAGGGAACTCCCTGGTGGTACAGTGGTTAGGACGCCATGCTTTCACTGCTGAGGGCCTGGCTTCAATTCCTGGTTAGGTAACTAAGATCCCACAACCTTCGAGGTGTGGCCAAACATAAATAGCATTTTAAAAGGGGGGGTTAAATAGCAGTTGTTTCCTGGTGTGCCAGTTTAAAATGATGTCTTCTGGTGATTTTCCTGTCTCCCGAGTAGCAAAGAAGCACGTGGTGCCACGGTTATCCCGTGCTTGGACATTAAGATGTAGGGGGCAGGTCTACTGAATGCTTCCTTTAGTTCCAGCTCATCTAGAAGGGATAATGACTGAAGCGATCCCTGGAGAGCAGCTTGAAATGTCTACTCTGTTGAATAATTATAACTGGGCTCTCTAAGTAGAACTCCTTTTGAAGTTTCTTTTTGTCAATGCACACATCCATGACCATTCTCACACACAGTTTCGGTTCCCCTAGTAAGGGAACCTTAAAGAATGTGGTATCTGACTGCTGGCACGGAGCTGTCTCCCAGTTGCTGCTCATAGTGTATCTCAAAGCCACCAGTGGCGGCATAATGTCAACGAGAGCACTGAATTTCGCGCATGCTGCCTCCATCCCTTGAATGGCACAGACATACATCCTTGTTCTGGATATTAATAGACCCAGGCTGAGTCTGCCTCTGAGAACGAGACCTCTCTCACTGCATGTATTTAAGCAGAAATTGAATGATCATCTACCAAGGTTATGACAGAAGATGCTTTGGGATATATTGTCTTTAAGGCTGATTTTAATTCTCAACACTGAATGCTACTCTTGACCATATGATCACACGCACTTTGTTTTCACAGTATCCTACCATGTACAGCACTGACCCTGAAAACGGGCACATCTTCAACTGCATTCAGCGAGCTCACCAGAACACGTGAGTGCTGGCCCGCCTGGGCCCCTGAGACATCTGCAGAGTGGGTGCTTTCTGTCCTACACTTCAACCCTTGGTTTGCTGAGTAATTGCGATGATGATCATGGATACTCATTAAAAGTATCGTAAAATGTGTTTATGAACAGATTAAATATTAAGCAGAATTAAGAGTTGTTAGGATGGTGAGAGACTGGATAAAAGTTTTCTTTCCATTTCTTTTTTTAAATTGAAGGTGATTTACCTTGTTGTGTTCATTTCTGCTGTGTTATTTTCAGCAAGGTGATTCTGTTACACCTCCATTCTTTTCCATGGGGGTTTTCTCCAGGCTATTGAACACAGTTCCCTGTGCTATACAATAGGACCTTGTTGTTTATCCATTCTGCGCATAATAGCTGACATCTGCTAACCCTAACCTCCACCCCCTCCCTCCCCCAACATGTCTTTAAAACTACAGCACTCTTCTGCAGTATTTGCAACAAGTCTTCTCGAAACTGATGCTGAATGTCCCAGCCTAGGGCTGAGCGGCTTTGAGCTCTATAAGCAAGTGACTCTGATTCACCTCATCACTTTGTTAGCTTTGAGGCCTTGGATTCACTGTCTTCTGAGTTACCTCTAATGCCAAGCAAAGCAAAAGAAGGTGGATGATCTTAGTGGTCCGGCCTTCCGCCTCTACTCAATGATTATTTTTACTCTCAAATTTCTAACTTGGCAAGTAAGAATGTAAAAAGTTCTTAGTTTTACATGGACATACTTAAGTAGGGTGCTTTTCTTAAAAACAAGTTTTTTTCTATCCATTCCAGGTTGGAAGTGTACCCTCCCTTCTTATTTTTTCTAGCTGTCGGAGGTGTTTACCACCCAGTAAGTACTGAGCACGCACAGCACAAGTGTTTTTTGGGGGGTGCGGTGGGGGTGGTAGGTAGACGAGAGAGGCATCTAATTAGATTTCGTAGATTTAATTCACTGAGCCTTTGGGGAGAGAAGAGGAAATGAACATTTAATGAACATCTTTGATGTCTAGGCACCACATATTTTTAAAGACTTAAATTCTGTTACTTCTTACAAGAAGCTTCCCTTGATGGCTTAGAGGGTAAAGCGTCTGCCTGCAATGTGGGAGACCCTGGTTCGATTCCTGGGTCGGGAAGATCCCCTGGAGAAGGAAATGGCAATCCACTCCAGCACTCTTGCCTGGAAAAATCCCATGGACAGAAGAACCTGATAGGCTACAGTCCACAGGGTCGCAAAGAGTGGGACACAACTGAGTGACTTCACTTTCACTTTCACTTCTGACAAAGTTTCTTAAAGCAGCTAGAATTTTTCCCATTTTTTTTTTCAACAGATGAGAAACCTCCTGAATACCGTATAACTTTCTCAAGATCAAATAACTAGACTAAAAAAGTCATAATTTGAACCCAGGACTATCTGCTCCTGTTCATGTTTACCGAGTTTTCCTTTGCTGTGTTTATTCAGGCAGCAGGAAGTTCCTGGACGCCTGAGGTTACTGCAGCGACCAAAACAGGCAGAGTCCTGGTCTCATGCACTGACTCTTAGCTGGGGTTACAGACGAGAAAGTAATGCAAGTATTGGGTTGGCCAAAGAGTTCATTTGCATTTTCCCACATGGCTTATAGAAAATCCCAAACAGACTTTTTGGCCAACCCAGTACATGATGTCAGTTCAGTTCAGTCACTCAGTTGTGTCCGACTCCTTGCGACACCATGCACTGCAGCACGCCAGGCCTCCCTGTCCATCCCCAACTCCTGGAGTCCACCCAAACCCATGTCCATTGAGTCGGTGATGCCATCCAGCCACCTCATCCTCTGTCGTCCCCTTCTCCTCCCACCTTCAATCTTTCCCAGCATCAGGGTCTTTCCCAGTGAGTCAGTTCTTCGCATCAGGTGGCCAAAGTGTTGGGGTTTCAGCTTCATGCACCGTGTAGCATGTTAGAAAGTGGTGCACCCCACAGAGGAAGCACAAGCGGGCATGGTGGAGAGGGAATGCTGGGGGCCAGTGCTGAGGGGCGCAGTCAGGAGGGGTTCCTTGCTGCGAAGGTGACACTTAGGCAGTTGGGAGGGAGCATGTGCCTCCAGACACCCCCAGGCGGGGATGGGCAGGGGAGGCCCTGGAGCAGGAGCCGGTCTGGTCTGCCTGTGCGCAGTGAGCAGCACAGCTTCGGCGGTGGACAGAGGGTGAGGGCAGGGCTGAGGGGGCACCTCGGCGCCTTGTAGGCTGCTGTGGTCCTGTGAGCCCTAGGTTTGGTCTGCACTGCACCTTATCTAAATAAAGCAAGGTTCTCTGGTTAGTTGCTGTTTGGGTCTTACTTTGGACAGAAACTTTCCTTTCAATGGGCCAAATGTCCCCTCCATTGGGTTGTGACCAGAGGACCGCGGTACCTCACATTTTGGGTTCTGAGACTTCATAAGCCTCTGCTCCTGTCCTGCACCCCAGGATCCTGTTCCTTGAGCTTAGTTCTTTAAAAATACTCTGAGACTACTCTGAGGACAAGTGCCTAATGCAGCTCCTGGGTTTACAGAGTAACCTAATAGAGGCTACAGACCTCCTAGATAGAGACATATGTGCCTGGGTGTTTATTGATAGTTGTTTCATACGCCTACCGATATTTAACACTCCCTAAAATCATGGAAACAAACAAATAAAAACCCTGAAGTAGGAACCTCACCCCACTGATGACAGTGCTGAGTTGGAAAGATGCTTGAGGACTGTGGCACCCAGTGACTCACGTCCTCACCTCTTCTCTCTCCTTCTCCCTGGCCTCCTTTGGACCACATGGGTTGTCACCCCAGGAGGGCGGCCAAATGGAAGGATTTTTCCATCTCTCATGAGTTTTTCCTCTGTCTTCTGAAGGGTGTTGGAAACAGGGAGACTGTCCCCCCACAAGACTGCATTTTCTGGGGTTCAGAACACAGCACCCTCTGGCTTTTTCTGGGCGAGCCCCACACTTAGGCGTAGGGCGCAGCATAGCCCCTCGGAGCTCTCTGGGGCCCCTCACTGATGAAGCAGCACTCAGCAGCGGAGCACCCAGGCCGCTGCCCACAGCGCTGCCCCCAGCCCTGCCTCTCCGTTGGCTTCCTCTCCTGCTGCCCTGCAGCCCCTAGGCCTGCCTCTCCAGAGCACAGCCACCGTGCTCTAGCACCCTGACTCCTCCAGGGCAAGCCCGGCGGTTCCTGCCATCCCACCTCCCGAGGAGCAGGCCAGCAGTCACCTCTCAGGTCTGTGAGCAGTGCACAGAAGGATCACAGTGCTTTGATTCTCCTGACTGAAAGCAATTTCATTCTACCCTCACTTTGGTAGGGAGTACTTTACCATATCTGTGAAATTGCTAACTTTTTATTAAAGTGTGTAATCAATCCTCGATGTCAATAAACATCTGCCTGTTTCTTGAATGCAAACGCTGACAGAGCCCTTCTATTTTAGCGCATAGCTTCTGGCTTGGGCTTGGCCTGGATCGTTGGACGAGTCCTCTATGCTTACGGCTATTACACTGGAGGTAAGGACACGCTGCTGTCTGCCAAGGAAACAAAGTTAAAATCCTGCACTACTGCACTTCCTGCTTAGCAAGGCTTTTCAAAAAGCAAAGTACCTTAATTTACTTTGTCTTTCTGTAACTGGATAACCAAGCTGTAGCTATCAAAGTAACTTGATAACCAAGCTGAGAGATTGGTTATCTTCTTTACTTTTGTTAACCTTTGAATAGAATTTAATAACAAAGCTCATTTTTATTGAACGTTTTCAGTGTGTCTGTTGCTGTTCCTTAGAACAGCACAGCATTTACATAGAACAGCATAGCATAGCTGTTCCTTAGAACACTATAAACGACCTCAGCATATGTCGTTTAGCCCTATAAGAATTCCATGACATAGACAGTATTAATATATAGATGAGGACACAGGCTTAGAAAGATTAAGACAGAGCTACTAAGTGTAAACTAGAAAGCCAGGATTCAAACCCAGGCACGCAGACTTTAGATCCCCTGCTTCTCAGCAGTACTATAAATGGTGTTTCTGAGAGACGAGTGGGGAAGGGACTTTTCTGGCTGTGCTTACCTTTCGGAAGAGGAAAAAGGTTCCCAAAGATCCTAAAGCAAAGGTGCTCTAATTATTATCCTATAATTCGTTTTCAAGTCCAGTACTATTGTGACACTTTACATGCAGTATCTGACAGTTGACAGCTTAGGCTAAAGAGTTGCCTGACCTCTTAAGACCAAGTGGTCTAATGTACGACCCCAAGTGCCTTGATAGAATGGCTGGTGGATGTTGACAGCATTGTAATTGTGGAGCGTCCCCAGTAACTTCTGTTCTTTCCTCTTTTTTTTAGAACCCAGAAAGCGGCAGCGGGGAGCCCTGAGCTTCATCACCCTCATTGGCCTCATGGGCACCACTGTGTGCTCTGCCTTCCAGCATCTTGGTTGGGTTAGAACCGGCTTGAACAGTGGGTGCAAGAGCTGCCATTGAAGAATTATAGGGTTTTTGGAAACTCTCATTCATTTTGAGTGACTTTTATTTTCAGTTACATTTTTTTTTTCTTAAATAAAATCTTCGCTGGCGTGAGCCTCCTACCTAACCCTGACTCTATCATTTAATTCTTTTTGAGTCTTTATCTAAAATATAAGTATCCTGTTCCTACTAAATGAGCGAGGGACCACAGGTATTAAGCACCCCTTCTACCCTGCCAGAGGATCTTTACTTAAGGTGTGAGCTGAGAAAATGTCTAATTGTGAAAATATTTGTAATCATGCCCACTGAGCCACCTGGGAAGGGCCCCCACAATCATAACATGGCAGTGAAAACCTGAGGCTTGAGGGAAAGTCTTTTTGTGCTAGTTGGGATATAAGATTCTCTTATCACTTGCTAATATATAGAATGACAATAGGATTTTAAAAAATCTCTCCTGAAGATTGCTTCTAATAGTTAAAAACTGAACGTGAAGTTGCTCAGTCATGTGTTACTCTTTGCAACCCCACGGACTGTAGCCTACCAGGTTCCTCCATCCATGGGATTTTTCAGGCAAGAATACTGGAGTGGGTTGCCATTTCCCTTTCCAAGAGATCTTCCTGACCCAGGGATTGAACCCAGGTCTCCCACGTTGTAGGAAGACACTTTACAGTCTGAGCCGCCAAGTGACAGACTAAGATTATGAGAGTTAATAAAGATGAATCTAATTTTCTGCGTGTGTATGCTAAGATCTGATTGCATAGGTGCAAATGGAGGACACCCTTAGCAACAAAATACAGAAGACTTAAACAGCTTTAGCTGCCCTGGGTTTCTGTTACCTTGGATGTGGGGTATCTCTTCACGGCTGCTCCAGCAAAGTGCAGCCGCTGCTCCTTACCTTAGACATGGGGTATCTCTTCATGGCTGCTGCCCCTGGCCTTGGACGTGGGGTAGCTCTTCTCGGCCACTGCCCCTGACCTTAGACGTGGGGTATCTCTTCACGGCCACCGCCCCTGACCTTGGATGTGCGGTAGCTCTTCTCAGCTGCCACCCCTGACCTTGGACGTGCCCAATATGCTACTGGAGATCAGTGGAGAAATAACCCCAGAGAGAATGAAGGGATGGAGCCAAAGCAACAGCAACACTCAGCGGTGAATGGGACTGGTGATAGAAGTAAGGTCCGATGCTGTAGAGAGCAATATTGCATAGGAACCTGGAATGTCAGGTCCATGAATCAAGGCAAATTGGAAGCCGTCAAACACGGGATGGCAAGAGTGAATGTTGAAATTCTAGGAATCAGTGAACTAACATAGACTGGAATGGATGAATTTAACTCAGATGATCATTATATCTACTACTGTGGGCAAGAATCCATTAGAAGAAATGGAGTAGCCATCATAGTCAACAAAAGTCGGAAATGCAGTACTTGGATGCAATCTCTAAAATGACAGAAGGATCTCTGTTCATTTCCAAGGCAAACCATTCAGTATCAGAGTAACCCTAGTCTATGCCCCAACCAGTAACCTGGAAGAAGCTGAATTTGAATGGTTCTATAAAGACGTACAAGACTGTCTAGAACTAACACTCCCAAAAGATGTCCTTTTCATTATAGGGGACTGGAATGCAAAAGTAGGAAGTCAAGAAACACCTGGAGTAACAGGCAAATTTGGCCTTGGAGTACACAATGAAGCAGGACAAAGGCTAATAGAGTTTTGCCAAGAGAACGCACTGGTCATAGCAAACACCCTCTTCCAATAACACAAAAGAAGACTCTACACATGGACATCACCAGATGGTGAACACTGAAATCAGATTGATTATATTCTTTGCAGCCAAAGATGGAGAAGCTCTATACAGTCAGCAAAAACAAGACCAACGGCTGACTGTGGCTCAGATCATGAACTCCTTATTGCCAAATCCAAACTTAAATTGAAGAAAGTGGGGAAAACCACTAGACCACTCAGGTATGACCTAAATCAAATCCCTTATGACTTAGATTTAAGGGCCTAGATCTGATAGATAGAGTGCCTGATGAACTGTGGATGGAGGTTCATGGCATTGTACAGGAGACAGGGATCAAGACCATCCCCAAGAAAAAGAAATACAGAAAAGCAAAATGTCTGTCTGGGGAGGCCTTGCAAATAGCTGTGAAAAGAAGAGACATGAAAAGCAAAGGAGAAAAGGAAAGATATACCCATTTGAATGCAGAGTTCCAAAGAATAGCAAGGAGAGAGAAGAAAGCCTTCCTCAGCAATCAATGCAAAGAAATGGAGGAAAACAATAGAATAGGAAAGACTAGAGATCTCTTCAAGAAAATTAGAGATACCAAGGCATTTCATGCAAAGATGGGCTCAATAAAGGACAGAAGTGGTATGGACCTAAGATAAGCAGAAGATACACAGAAAAGGTGGCAAGAATACACAGAAGAACTATACAAAAAAGATCTTCACAACCCAGATAATCACGATGGTGTGATCAGTCACACTCACCTAGAGCCAGACATCCTGGAATGTGAAGTCAAGGGCCTTAGGAAGCATCACTACGAACAAAGGTAGTGGAAGAAATCCAGTTGAGCTATTTCAAATCCTGAAAGATGATGCTGTGAAAGTGCTGCACTCAGTATGTCAGCAAATTTGGAAAACTCAGCAGTGGCCACAGGACTGGAAAAGGTCAGTTTTCACTCCAATTAAGAAGAAAGGCAATGCCAAAGAATGCTCAAACTACCACAAAATTGCACTCCTCTCACGTGCTAGTAAAGTAATGCTCAAAATTCTCCAAGCCAGGCCTCAGCAATATGTGAACCATGAACTTCTTGATCAAGCTGGTTTTAGAAAAGGCAGAGGAACCAGTGATCAGATTGCCAACATCCATTGGATCATCGAAAAAGCAAGAGAGTTCCAGAAAAACATCTACTTCTGCTTTATTGACTATGCCAAAGCCTTTGACTGTGTGGATCACAATAAACTGGAAAATTCTGAAGGAGATGGGAAACTAGACCACCTGACCTGCCTCTTGAGAAACCTATATGCAGGTCAGGAAGCAACAGTTAGAACTGGACATGGAACACCAGACTGGTTTCAAATAGGAAAAGGAGTACGTCAAGGCTGTATATTGTCACCCTGCTTATTTAACTTATATGCAGAGTACATCATGAGAAACGCTGGGCTAGAAGAAGCACAAGCTGGAATCAAGATTGCTGGGAGAAATATCAATAACTTCAGATATGCAAATGACACTACTCTTACGGCAGAAAGCGAAGAGGAACTAAAGAGCCTCCTGATGAAAGAGGAGAGTGAAAATGTTGGCTTAAAGCTCAGCATTCAGAAACTAAAATCATGGCATCTTGTCGCACCACTTCATGGCAAATAGAAGGGGAAACAGTGGCTGACTTTATTTTGAGGGGCTCCAAAATCACTGCAGATGGTGATTGTAGCCATGAAATTAAAAGATGCTTACTCCTTGGAAGGAAAGTTATGACCAACCTAGACAGCACATTAAAAAGCAGAGATATTACTTTGTCAACAAAGGCCTGTCTAGTCAAGGCTATGGTTTTTCCAGTGGTCATGTATGGATGTGAGAGTTGGACTATGAAGAAAGTTGAGCATCAAAGAATTGATGCTTTTGAACTGTGGTGTTGGAGAAGACTCTTGAGAGTCCCTTGGACTGCAAGGAGATCCAACCAGCCCATCCTAAAGAGATCAGTCCTAGGTGTTCATTGGAAGGACTGATGCTGAAGCTGAAACTCCAATACTTGGGCCACCTGATGCGAAGAGCTGACTCATTTGAAAAGACCCTGATGCTGGGAAAGATTGAAGGCAGGAGGAGAAGGGGATAACAGAGGATGAGATGGTTGGATGGCATCACCGACTCAATGGACGTGGGTTTGGGTAAACTCTGGCAGTTTGTGATGGACAGAGAGTCCTGGTGTACTGCAGTTCATGGGGTCGCAAAGAGTCGGACACGACTGAGCAACTGAACTGAACTGAACTTGCTTTTTCTGTGATCCAGTGGATGTTGGCAATTTGATCTCTGGTTCCTCTGCCTTTTCTAAATCCAGCTTGAACATATGGAAGTTCTTGGTTCATGTATTGTTGTAGTCTCACTTGGAGAATTTTGAGCAATACTTTGCTAGCATGTGAGAAGAGTACAATTGTGGGGTAGTTTGATCATTCTTTGGCATTGCCTTTCTTTGGGATTGGAATGAAAACTGACATTTTCCAGTCCTGTGGCCATTACTGAGTTTTCGAGATGTGCTGGCATATTGAATGCAGCACTTTCACAGCATCATATTTTAGGGTTTGAAATAGCTCAACTGAATTCTATCACCCCCACTAGCTTTGTTCATAGTGATGCTGCCTAAGGCCCACTTGACTTTACACTCCAGGATGTCTGGCTGTCTTGATTATTGTAGCTTTATAGTATCGTCTGAAGGCTGAAAGGATTATGCCTCCAACTATGTTCTTTTTCCTCACGATTGCTTCAGCAAGTCAGGGTCTTTTGTGGTTCCATATAAATTTTAGGATTATATGTTCTATTTCTGTGAAAAATATAATGGGTAATTTGATAGGGCTCACATTAAATCTGTAGATTGTTTTGGGCACAACGGCCTAATGTTTTAACAATATCAATTCTTCCAATCCAAGAGCATGGGATATCTTTCTATTTCTTTTAATCATTTCCAGTCTCATTTATCAATGTTTTACAGTTCTCAGCATATAAATCTTTCACCTTCTTGGTCAGGTGCATTTCCAACTATTTTAATGTGAGTTTAAGAGGGATTAAAAAAAAAAAAAAAACCTTTCTGTTATTTCACTGTTGGTATAAAGAAATGCAATTCATTTCTGTATGTTAATCTTCTGTCCTGCTACCTTGCTGAATTCATCTATCAGTTTTAGAACTTTTCATGTGGAATCTTTAGGATTTTATCCATATATTATCATACCATTTGCAAATAACAACAAATTTACCTCTTCCCTTCCGATTTGGACACCTTTTGCTTTCTGATGGCTGTGGCTATGATTTCCAGTACTGTTGTAAATAGAAATGGTGAGAATAGGCATCCTTCCTTTGTTCCAGATTTTAGCAGGAAGGCTTTCAGCTTTTCATTAGAGTATCATGTTAGCTGTTTGTCATAAATGCCTTTTATTATGTTGAGATATATTCCCTGTATACCCACTTTGGTAAGAGTTTTTATCATAAATGTATGCTGAATTTTATCAAATGCTTTTTTTGCATCCTTTGAAATGGTATGTAGTTTTTGTCTTTTGTTGATGTGGTGTATCAAACATGGACTGATTTGCACATGTTGAGCCGTCCTTGGGACCCTGGGATTAATGCAGCTAGATCACCGTGTGTGATCCTTTTTATGTACTATTGGATATGGTTTGCTAATATTTTGTCGAGAATTTTGTGCATCTATATTCATCAAAGATATTGGCCTCTAATTTTCTTTTTTGATAATGTCTTTGTTTGGTTTTGGTATCAGGGTGATGATGGCTTCATAGAATGACTGGGAGTTTTCCCTCCTGTTCAGTCTTTTGGAAGAGTTTAAACAGGATTGGTATAAGTTCTTTTTTGCCTTGTAGAATTTCTCATGCCACCATGTCCTGCCTGCGATCTGCTGCACACAGTGGGGTATCACTCCATGACCTTGCTTCAAACATGTAAGATCCTCGTAGCCATTAAGACACTGAGGTCTCTGTTGCTGACTCCCGGCTCTTTCTTCAGTCTCAAGGATGGATAGGTATAGGGCTTGCAGGCCTGCAACATACAGCCCAACTCCCGTGAGCACAGACATTGGGAAATAAGGATGAATAGTGGAAGCTGGAAGGAGACTGTCCACTAGCGTGTGTGGCCCAAAAATTGCAGGGGTAATCCTGAAAGCTGTGGGGCAATCCTGGGAGTGGCTGTCTTTGATGAATGAGAGTCACCAAGAAACTATGGAGTGTAATGGCCCCTAATGGCTCAGCTATTGTATCCAACTGAAACTTTGGTAACTGGTTCGGCTTTTACCTTGGGTGTGTGCACGAGTTCCCAGTACTTGAGTCTAAGTCCTGTTGTCTCTCCCTGGTTTTGACCCTTGTTGGAGGTCCTAGTAACTTGAATGACGATTCATGTTCCTCTGAAACTGATGCATATGAATGTGAGTGATATGTATTACTATTACTGTTATTTGTTTTAATTGTATTGGCTATTTAGAAACTGGAAAAGAAAAAAAAAACAAAAACCCTGAAGACGCCCAAGATGAGACTCTTGACATTCTAAAACTGGTTTTGGCATGTCTGTGTCTCCAAATGGCATGGCCAAGATTGGTTTCTGGATGAGCTCTGTTTAACTGGCTTAAAAGAAATTAAGCACTTAGATAAATTTTCAGAAGTATAAAAGAAACTGGCTAGAATGAATTTCAATTTCAGGTTCACATGACTTAGGAAATGTTCAGTACTGAATCGATATCTGGTATTGAAGCTACTTAAGCTTGTTGGTTTGATTAATACAGATATGTCTTGAGAGTCACCAATGATAAATGTGGTACTTCTACTCCTGCTGTATACCTAGGTTTACTAGAGATCAAATAAGACCTTATTATGTCTGTTGCAAATCTGTCTGCAAGGAAAACAACTTAATATGACGAAACTTTGAGGAAATGTACATGAGATAAGAGCTTTTGGGTAAACTCCCTAGGAATAATTATGTTTTGTGAATGCTTGTCTAAAACAGTCTCTCCAGGTTTTGACAATGTAAACTAAGATAAGTGAAGAGAATTCATTGACTATGTGGGTCATTTCAAATAGGATAAGATATCGGAACATTAATTGCTAGCCGAGTCTAAGTTTACCTACCCTCGCCTGCTTAAGAGAGGAACACTGAAGCGTAAGTTTTCCAATCAGGAAATGCTGGAATGAAAACCAGTTCACAATTACTTGCTCCTTGGTTTTTGCCAGAGACTACGGTTTTTATCATCAAAAAAGCAAGAGAGTTCCAGAAAAACATCTATGTCTGCTTTACTGACTATGCCAAAGCCTTTGACTGTGTGGATCACAATAAACTGTGGAAAATTCTGAAGGAGATGGGAATACCAGACCACCTGACCTGCCTCTTGAGAAACCTGTATGCAGGTCAGGAAGCAACAGTTAGAACTGGACATGGAACAACAGACTGGTTCCAAATAGGAAAAGGAGTACGTCAAAGCTGTATATTGTCATCCTGCTTATTTAACTTCTATGCAGAGTACATCATGAGAAACACTGGGCTGGAAGAAGCACAAGCTGGAATCAAGATTGCCGGGAGAAATATCAATAACCTCAGATATGCAGATGACACCACACTTATGGCAGAAAGAGAAGAAGAACTAAAAAGCCTCTTAATGAAAGTGAAAGAAGAGAGTGAAAAAGTTGGCTTAAAGCTCTACATTCAGAAAATGAAGATCATGGCATCCGGTCCCATCACTTCATGGGAAATAGATGGGAAACAGTGGAAACAGTGTCAGATTTTATTTTGGGGAGCTCCAAAATCACTGCAGATGGTGAGTGCAGCCATGAAATTAAAAGATGCTTACTCCTGGGAAGAAAAGTTATGACCAACCTAGATAGCATATTGGAAAGCAGAGACATTACTTTGCCAACAAAGGTCCATCTAGTCAAGGCTATGGTTTCTCCAGTGGTCATGTATGGATGTGAGAGTTGGACTGTGAAGAAAGCTGAGCGCCAAAGAATTGATGCTTTTGAACTGTGGTCTTGGAGAAGACTCTTGAGAGTCCCTTGGACTGCAAAGAGATCCAACCAGTCCATTCTAAAGGAGATCAGCCCTGGGATTTCTTTGGAAGGAATGATGCTAAAGGTGAAACTCCAGTACTTTGGCCACCTCATGCGAGGAGTTGACTCATTGGAAAAGACTCTGATGCTGGGAGGGACTGGGGGCAGGAGGGGAAGGAGACAACAGAGAATGAGATGTCTGGATGGCATCACTGACTCGATGGACGTGAGTCTGAGTGAACTCCAGGAGATGGTGATGGACAGGGAGGCCTGGCGTGCTGCGATTCATGGGGTCGCAAAGAGTCGGACACGACTGAGTGACTGAACTGAACTGAAGGTTTTTAAAGCACAAGATTATAATCAGTCATAATTCTAGTTATTGTAACTGAGTTCCTGTATTGATTACATTATAATCAAGTTTAACTGGGCCTTTTACAGTCTTCTGTCATTTACAGGCAGTTATTGCTGTACTCTGATGCTTCTGCAAAAAGTAGTTCAAGAAGATTCAGAGGAAGGACTTTTTGACAAGTGCAGGTCTCTGTTAAATCTTAGATCATACTGCTGAACTGGGTAAGTAACCAGAGAATCCTAAAGGAAAACCTGATGACTTCATAAAAAGTTGAAAGATTGGTAGCTAAGTTAACTGGTGAAAATGGTTATAATTTTTGTGGGTTTTTTTTTCTTTATCTGGAGTATGATCTGTGTTATCCAAATATAGAGAAGCCCTTCCTTGAAGTTAATTATGACTTAGCAATTTGGTAAACTATACCTATGGGTAGAACTGAAACATTCTTCCTTTCTGCCTGGTCCCTTTAGAAATTGGAGATTCTTGGGTTCCAAGCAACCTTATCAGGTGAATAGGAAAGACTCTCTCTTGGCATGTTCAAGAATCTCAGTATTTGGGGGCCGTCTGTAAGAGGGGATTTCCACTGAGGCAGAGTCTGATGGCCGACCCTGGCTTGACTTTCCTGGCCTCGAAAGGTCTTTTGGGAATTCAGTCTGAGACACCTGAGGAGTTCCACCACAGCCAGTTTCGAGGAGCCTGTGCAGTCAGTTGACAAATCTGTCTTGATTTGGCTGTGTTTAGTGGAAATGAGGGTAATTTTGGAGAGAAAAAAACTACATTTCAGTGGATATTAAATTCTAGTAGGTCCGTCTAGTCAAGGCTATGGTTTTTCCTGTGGTCATGTATGGATGTGAGAGTTGGACTGTGAAGAAGGGTGAGCACCAAAGAACTGATGCTTTTGAACTGTGGTGTTGGAGAAGACTCTTGAGAGTCCCTTGGACTGCAAGGAGATCCAACCAGTCCATTCTGAAGGAGATCAGCCCTGGGATTTCTTTGGAAGGAATGATGCTGAAGCTGACACTCCAGTACTTTGGCCACCTCATGAGAAGAGTTGACTCATTGGAAAAGACTCTGATGCTGGGAGGGATTGGGGACAGGAGGAGAAGGGGATGACAGAGGATGAGATGGCTGGATGGCATCACTGACTCGATGGACATGAGTCTGAGTGAACTCTGGGAGTTGGTGATGGACAAGGAGGCCTGGTGTGCTGCGATTCATGGGTTTGCAGAGTCGGACACGACTGAGAGACTGAACTGAACTGAACTGTTAACTGAAGTCTAGATTTATGAAAGTTATTCTGTTAGCCACACTTTTGCCCTGATGTTCAGGAGGAAAAGAAAATTCTCTAGTGAAGCTGTCACAGAGTATAACTACTCACCATACTAACACTACTTGCTTTAAGCTATTGCTAAAAGCACATGAACCATATTTGTAACAATTTGGTGTAACTGACAAAGTATGTAGCCTCTAAAATGTTTCCCCATCAACATACCACAGAGCTTATCAACAGTATCTGATCAGTTTTCCGGCAATGTAGCAAACTAGGCAAATATAAAGGAGGCCTGGGTGCAGGAACATGGTCTGGACAGGAGTGCAGGCAGCATTCGCTCTTGCTTTGAAGGACATATACTTTGATTTATCAAAAAACTGCAATCAAAAAGGGAAATGATGGGGAAATCTTCACATACAGATATATGGAGAAGTCATTCTGACTTATATATGGTTTAATTTAAACTTTACTGACTGGTGGAACCTGCATGGCACAGCTGCTTTGGCCATTGTGGAGGAGAACACATTTGAAAGTCCAGATGGAGGAGCTGTGGCTCAGACACCCAAGGTAAGGCTAGGTGGCCACTGGAGATGTGATTTTGGACATGTTCCTGTATATTACTGAAAACCTGAGTTTTCTGAACTGCAGCCCAGACCAGGACAGCTGTGGTATCCTCTCAGAATGTGGACATTGCTTGTGTTTTGCTTAACAGTCCTATCTTCCCTGTGCTGTGCCTGTCAGACGTCTTACATCTCGTCCCTAGCCTGAACAGAGGAAGTCTGAGAACCTCACTGAGAAATGAATCAGATTGCTAGGGGTATTGCAAGAGGCCACTGTTGTCTTCCTCTGGACTTCTGTGAAAACTTGATCTGGCTCATGAGACCACATGGGGGAGGGCTGACCGTGGGGGAGGAGTAATACTCTTACCAGCTCCTGCTTCCGCATGCCAATATGCCAGAAGGACCTGTCAGCAAACGTTACCACAAAATACCGCTCACATTTTGCCAGGGTGACTGCCCATGAGCCCCTTATCCCAGGCTATGCTGTGTGGGCTGGAATAGAGCTGGACACACACGTCCAACTAGGAGCAATAACTGTTTTTCACTGGGAAGACCTAATGTGTGCACTGCTAACAAAACACTTCTGGCTAGAGCACTGGAATGCTTCCTTCAGAGCTAAGGCCTTCCCTGCCCCAGGCGGGTGCCTCTGGGTTTGTGAATGCTTCCTTCAGAGCCAGGGTCTTCCTGGCCCCATGCGAGTGGCTCTGGGTTTGCGAATACCAGGGGAGGCCTTACCTTTCTTGTAAGCAGACAGGGCACTGCTGCTCTTATTGGCTTCCTCTCTGCTAACCCAGTAAGTGCTTGGCTCCAAAATCGGTCCCCATTCTGGCAAATGATTGTTCTGGGCACACCAGGCAGCTTACTGTTGATGCCCTTTGGCTGCTGCCATCTGTATTTGTGGTATTCGCTTGCAGTGCCCCCTACGCACCTGTCCCAGGATCATGGAAGAGAGGTGGAGGACAGGGACTGTGCGCGTCACGCAGGGGACATCGGCATGGAGTATACGAGCAGGTCCCCAAGACGGCTGTTCTCCTGCTTCCTGTACACTCACTGCTCGACAAGGGCCTGCACCCTACATGACTGACCTCACATGACTGACCTTCCTGTACCCTTGCCCCCACATCAGCTAGTGACTGTTCTAATCTTTAGATCAGAGTCTCTCCTCCGTGACCGCTTATCAAAGCAGGGGTGAGGAGCATGACCCTCTGCTAGTTTCCCTGGTAACAGGTAAGACAACCTAACCTAACCTCAATCCCCTCATAACTGGTATCCTCCCCTCATAACTGGTCTCCTCCCCTCGGGAGTGAAGACTGCCACCATGTCCTGCCCCCTTTCTGCTGCACTCGGTGGGAGCTTGCTTTAGACATGTAAGATCCCCCATCCATTAAACCACTGATGTCAGTCACTGACTCCAGGCTCATTTTTGGTCTCAAGGATGGGAAGTGCAGGGCTTGTGGGCCCATGGGGTGCAGCCCGACATTTCTAAATGATACTTTAACTGGGTAGAGTATCCTAGGTTGTAGATTTCTCTCTCCCAGGACCCTGAGTCTACCTCCCCACTCCCTTCTGGCTGATAGTCTTATGGAGGTTCCCTTGTAACTGCTTTTCTCTTGCTGCCTCTAGGACGCTCACTTTATCTTTTGTCAGTTCAATTATGTCTTGGGGGAGGTCTGTTTGGGTTCATCTTGTCTGGGACTCTCTCAGCTTCCTATGCTTGGATATGTGTTTCCTTCTTTAGGTTTGGGAAGTTTTCAGCTAATTTCTTTCAGTTGCATGTTTGACCCCCTTCTCTCTTCTCCTTCTGGGATCCCTATCATGTGTAGATTGGCTCACTTTGTTCTCCCATAGGTCTCAAATATTGGTTTCATTCTTTTAATCTGTCTGATGTTCTGATAGGGCGAGTTCCATCATTTCATCTTCCAGATCACTTATTCGTCCTTCTGCATCGTTGTTTGCCCTGGCCAGGACCGTCTGCGCAGGTCTCTGTTCCGCCTGCCACGGTGCCGCCGCTGCACTCTCCTCCAAGCCTCTGAAGCTCCCTTTGTGTGCCGGCTGATCCCCCAGCCACTGAAGGGGCTTCCCAGAATGAGGGAACATTTCCTCTCTCACAGCTCCCTCCCAGGGCCGCATGTCCCATTCCAGTTACATTTTTCTTTTGTCCTACCCAGAGATCTTTCCTACAGCTCTGGTTCTATGAGATCTGCCAGCGCTCAGCGGGTATTCTGCCAGAACTGTTCCACACGTTGATTGTTTTAGATGTATTTGTGGGAGGAGACTGCCACGTCCTTCTAGTCCACCATCTTGACCTCGGCCCATCCTTACTGTGTGAGGCTCTGAAGAGTCAAACCGGTGCGTGCAGTGCCCAGCTCTGTCCTCCAATGGCTAAGGGCCAGCTCAGGCTCCAGCACGAGGCGAGGGGGAAAGCATGAGCGCCACCTGCTGGTGAAACTTCATCAACCGTCAGCAACCAGAGCAACCTCGTGTTCCAAGGACCCCACCCACCCAGAGTTGGGCCGGTTTCCCTTTCTCCCCTATAGCATTTGCTTCCAAAGATGCTCTCCCAACTCAATCGAAAACAGCTCTCTCAGTTCCCTCTCTTAAGCCGCGCTGTCCAATAGAACTTTCTGATATGATGGAAATATTCACCTCCACTGTCCACTACAGGAACCACGACCCACATGTGCCATGGAATACTTGAAATGTGGTGAGAGCAACTAAAAGGCTGAGTCTGCGTTTTGTTTTGTGTTTAAACAGCTACATGTGGCTAGTGATAGCACAGCAGTAGGGCAGTGGCTCTCAACCTTGACTGTCCCCTAAATTCACCCTGGCAGGAACCTTTTAAGAATACAGACGAGTTAGGCTAAATCCCAAATCAATTAAATTAGAATCTATTTTCAAAGCTTTCTCTGGGTATTTCAGACATGTGGCCAAAGTTGAGAACCACTGTTCTAAAGGCAGTGTTTGGTAAACTATTGTGCTATGAATCTCCTGGGGCTCTTGTGAAAATACAGACTCTTGATTCATAGGCCTGCTGCCCTGGGACCATACTGTGTACCAGGGCTCTACCCTACCCTTCTAATCCGTTCACCTGCACACACACTGAGTACTTGTGAGCCCAGTGGCACGGCAGTTCTGGCTTTTAGTCTCCATTCTAGCCAGAGAAGATGTAATAAGCCTGTAATCTCAAATAGTGACAAATGCTTTGAAGTAAATAAAATAGCATAATGGGATGAGGGTGTGTGCAGCTACTGCAGATTTAAGGAGATAAATGTTTAGTTTGGGGCTTTCAGGAGCTTATAGGGAGACCATGGGAAATCTGGGAAGACATGCTCTCTGGGGAAGAGGGACAGTGAACGTGAGGTTCCTGAGGCAAGAACAAGTCTGGCAGTGTAACGCACAGGTGAACAGAGGAAGCGGCAGCAGTGAGATCGCAGGGCACGGTGGTCACGGTAAGGAACATGGATTGTGTTCTAACTAAAAGCCACAGTCGGTCTTAAGCCAAGCATGAGGAATTCTAGCTTACAGTAAGGAGACTGCTCACTGCTGATCTGACTTGATAGTTTTTCACAGCATCTCTTAACTGCTAAGGCTTAGTCTCCTTTTTCCCCTTTGCGGATTTTTTCCCCTCAATACCCTAGAAAGAAAAACATAGGTCTTTAGGTATTAAAAAAACAAGGAATTATTTTTACTTCAAATGAGAGCCAAATTCAGAACTAGGCACTTTGGAGAAGCCAGGGTGGAAATTGCCATTGTAAGAAGCAGGCAAGGGTTCGTGGCTATCCAAACCCCCATCTCTGGAAGCTCCTGGTAGGATGGCTTCCATGCTGCTGTCAGCAAACTGTAACCAACTTTCATTCTGCCAGATTTTTGCCTTAGGCAGCAAGAGACTCTAAGGTAAGAAATAGAGGAGCAGGTGGAAAGAAGGGGCCCAATGGCTACCTTTTATCTGAAAAAGACCTGCCCAAGTGAGCAACTGCTTCTATATGGAATCACTGAAAAGCCAGACCAGAGATCAGCACTCTGAGCTACTGCAAAGGAGTGAGCCAACATGAGTCTTGGTTTTCCTCTTTCCCATTAATACAACTCCAAGACAGTTTCTATCAATAGCCATTAAATGACGGTTTCCCACAAGAATTTGTCAACCAAAGAAATCCTAAAATGCATATGAAGGAACATGAGCTGAATACATTTACACGTGGCTTCATCAAGATACAGGGTTAGTTAAGTTATTACTACTAAGAAAATCTTGGGAAAGATATGCACCCAAATATTAACAGTAGTTACCTCCAGAGGATCAGATTAGATGGGAGGAGGGAGAAAGAAAGATACCTTCTGCTTAACTTTCAAAAGTGAATCAAAATACTGGTGGAGAAAAAAAGATTCCAGGAGAATTTAACTAGATGACACAACTTCTTCTAAACCAAAGGAAGGCCTGGACTCTAGGCTAAATCATGTTTCCTTAAATGCATTTTATATATATATATATATATATATTCTTGTCCTAAGATGCTTCTTTAACAGCTAAGAATCATTGTTCAGGCCAATTTGTGAAATACAATAGCTGTTAACATCTGGAACACACTGGACAAGGCTGGGGTGGCAGCTGGAATAATGCTCCCCATCAGGTATGCCCATGTCCTAATTTTTGGGACCTTTGAATATTACTTTATATGGCAAAAGGAGTCTTTACAGATATGACTAAGTTAAGGGTCTTGAGAGATAATTATGGGCCATCTGGTCAGCCCCCAATCCTGTCACAATTGTCCAGAAACAGAGGGAGATCTGCCTACACAGAGGAGGGCAAGGGAAGCAGGGAGAGACTCAATGTCAAGCTGTTGGTGCTGAAGACAGAGGAGGGGCCACAAGCCACAGAATGCACTCTAGAGAAGGAAAAGGCAGGAGGGTTCTCTCCTAGAGCCTACAGAGGGAGCTGGGCCCTGCCAACACCCTGATCTGCCCAGCGAAACCATTCTGGACTTCTGATTCCAGAGACACAAAATAATAAAGGTGTTGTTTTAAAGTCCCCACATTTGCAGTAAACTGTCATAGGAAATGAATACAAAGAACTAAGGACTAGGAATCGTGGAAGGAGCAGAAAGCACAAGAATGACAAGCCTACATTCCTGGGTTGGAACCGCGCTCCTCAACCTATGACTCGACTATGGTCAAGACCTTTCCAATTCTGAGTTTCTTCATCTAAAAATTAGGGCTAAGAACTTCTTCATGTTTAGTGTGAGTATTTGATGAGAGGGGAAGTAGCAGATGGAACAACCTAGCTACTTTCTCTTCAGAGGGACTGCTAGAAACTTGTCTTATCCAGGTGGTTCCTACTGATGAAGTCACACCAGGATCCCCTCAGATATGGGGTGAGATCCCTGTTGGCCTTGCTCAGTATCCATAACCCTCTGTACAAGTATCCATCAAGAGAGGACCCTGTGTGCAAGTATCCACCAAGAGAGAGGACCCTGTGTGCAAGTATCCATGAAGAGAGAGGACCCTGTGTGCAAGTATCCACCAAGAAAGAGGACCCTGTGTGCAAGTATCCACCGAGGGAGGACCCTGTGTGCAAGTATCCACCGAGGGAGGACCCTGTGTGTAAGTATCCACCGAGGGAGGACCCTGTGTGCAAGTATCCACTGAGAGAGGACCCTGTGTGCAAGTATCCACCAAGAGAGAGGACCCTGTGTGCAAGTATCCACCGAGGGAGGACCCTGTGTGCAAGTATCCACTGAGAGAGGACCCTGTGTGCAAGTATCCACCAAGAGAGAGGACCCTGTGTACAAGTATCCACCAAGAGAGAGGACCCTGTGTGCAAGTATCCACCGAGGGAGGACCCTGTGTGCAAGTATCCACCAAGAGAGAGGACCCTGTGTGCAAGTATCTACCAAGAGAGAGGACCCTGTGTGCAAGTATCCACCAAGAGAGAGGACCCTGTGTGCAAGTATCCACCGAGGGAGGACCCTCTGTGCAGTTATCTATCAAGAAAGGATGATTCAACTGTTCTCATCCCCTAATTACAGTGTTTTCCCACCACAGTATACATAAACAGATGCAGGCCCGGTAACAAGAATCATCCCTCATCTCTTAGCTACTGTGATGATTAATTTTATGTGTCGGTCAGCCTGGGCATCAGCCTGGGCTATATGATGCCCCAGTGTGTCTATGAGGGTGTTTCCAGAAGAGATCAGCGTTTGAACTGGTGAACTAATAAGCAGTTTGAACTGGTGAACTAATAGGCAAAGCAGATGGCCTTCCCCACTGTGGGTGGGCCTCATCCTATCCATTCAACACCTCAACCAGAACCCAAAGCCAGAAAAGCGGCAGATCCACCCTCTGCTGGAGCAGAGAGTCCGTCTTCTGCCCTTAGACGCCAGCAGCACTCCTGGTTCTCAGGCCTCAGGACATGGACTGAATTACACCACTATCTTTCCTGGGTTCCAGCTTGCAGCCAGAAGACTATGGGCCTTCTCTCTCAGCTGCCATAATAATCTCATGAGCCAACTCCCGTAAGAAATCTTTGCTTATGCTCACCTGTTCTACTCAACTGGTTCTGTTGCTCTGGAGAACCCTAATACTATTAAACCTAAATTACTCCCCTGAAAGGATGGTAAGGCAGCAAGGTAAGGATTGCTGCAACAGTCTGAGACGTCACTGTGAACTGACAGCCCTTCTAAGACAGGCCCTGTTCTTAACACGGAGCCCAGAAGCCTGCGTGGGCCGCTGATAGTTCGTTACGGCAACAGAAGCCCGCCTGTGTGTACTCACTGCAAAGAATGTCAAATCCTCTGTCGTAAACATTTAACTTTAGCCTATCCTGTGTCTCCCTATAGCCCTACGATGTGTTTAGCTTGAAAACATGACACTGAGAGGACTCTCGGTGTGATTTATTTAGTTTCAGTATACTGCAGTGGCATACAAAGGATCTGTACATTTAAAAGGAAACCTTTCCATCGTAAGAGCGCAAGCTGTAACTCAAGGACTGGAGCTGATTCCCCCCCAACCACCACTACCACCACCACCACACGCTGGCTCTGGCCAATCAGTGTCCACGCCCCACTCACCCGCCTGTTAGCCAAGCCCGCTCTCCCGACCGTCAGCCTTCTCTGTGAAATGACAAGGGACCATGGACTTCAGAACGCCAAGAAACAGACATCTCTTCTGATACGCCCAGGAACCTCTAAAGGCAAGTATTCTTTAAAGCATGCTAAAATGAACCCATGAGTGGGTGGGCTCCAGGGAAGCCTGGAGGGCTCCTGGTCCTCCCCCTGTTCTCTGGAAAGTTGTTGGTGACTCTCAAAGATTATTTACAGAAATCTGCTTTGAGGAAAAACAAGCTTTCTTGATTAGTATATAAAAGACACTTAGGCACATTTTGACTTAGGAAACTGAGCCATTCAGAGCATCACTGAACCATTTTCCTATCCTGAATGACCGATATTCTGGGTCTGAACCAGCAGGCGGCTGTACTGCCAGTCGTGACAGCTGGCTCTCGTTATTCACTGGGGTCACTGCGTGGGTTCAAAAAGCAGACTCCACGTCACCCATCTCCACACACACAGTCTTCAGCTGCGAATAGTACTCAATTGTCACCCGGCCGTTCTCTCTGCCGAATCCTGAAAGAGAGAGACAGGGTGAGGACGCGCCACTGACGGGCCCCAGCCACGGCGGCCTGCGGAGACGCACAGGGCCTGCTCCCGGGCTGGGGGAGAGCGCAGCGGCACAGGATCTGGGAGCCAGTCCTCCCCGCAGGCTGTGGCTGTGGAGCCAGACGTGCGGAAAGGCACCCGCTGGCCTTCAAGGACAGGGATGCGGAAACACTTAGGCTTCATTTCTTACCAGGATGAACCTTAACTTCAAGTATTTACTCTTTTGGGCTAAGGTCTAAAGTGTTCAGACTTCCTCATCAAACATTAGAGCATTCTCTACAATTATCAACCTGATGCCTTTAAAAGTCAGTGCTAACTTAAAACCTAACTACATAATACACTTAGTAACCTCCTCTTATATTGAATCTTTAGGAGCACCAACTATTTAGACTCTGCCCACTCATGTCGGGAGTGGACCCTATAGGCCCTCCGGCTACTCAAAGCCAAGACACCACCCAATCACTAGTGGATGAGGTTATGTGCTGAAAGGACAGCCTTCCTTGTGCTCCTGCCCCAGGCTGAGGCAGGCTCTGCATCCAAAGGCCTAGGCCCAGTCTCCATAACTGTGTGTCTCCAGGGAGCACCATCCCAAAGGTGACATACTCAAAGGCCGGGTAGGGCCATCTCTGGCTTTTGTTCCTTTTCAGATCCTCTCAGCATGGAGCTTACTGGGCGCGTTAGGCCAGCTCTCTGTCCTCTCATCTCATGTAGAACTATCCATGGGCACTGATGCAAAGATGCAGATTAAGGAAGGGATAGCTGGGTGCAGAGGCCCCACTGAGGCCAAAGCTGCAGATTCCAAACAAACTGAGGGTTAGGAATGAACAAAACAGAGTCCTGATTCCTACCCTGCATTTGAGTCTGTGTGATGGCTTCTCCAGGTAACCCCACAGGGACAAGAATCTAGAGATGTGTGAGTAGAGAACGCCAGGGTGATACCAAACACAATACCAAATGAAACTGTCAGATTAACACCCACCATCTCACCGTCATTTGTCAGTATTTATGTTTGCCAACACTGTGACGGCTCTAAATACCTGCCGAGAGACTAGGGGTCAGCCTCTTAGAAAGGTACGTCTACAAAGTCCAAACCGATTTTCATACAGTCAGAGTGTTCAGTCGCTCAGTCTTGGCTGACTCTTAGCCTCCCCATGGACTGTTGCCCACCAGGCTCCTCTGTCCATGGAATTCTCCAGGCAAGAATACTGGAGTGGTAGCCATTCCCTTCTCCAGGGGATCCTCCTGACCTAGGGATTAAACCCAGATCTCCTGCATTGCAGGCAGATTCTTCACCAACTGAGCCACCAGGGAAGCCCAATTCACAAAACTGGTGAAATCAGCAACAAGTGCCAAAGAAAAGAACCTCAAAGTAATGGCTATGCTCCTGATATCTCAAATCTCCTAACAGACTATTATAAACTTGCTATGGTTAGGACACTTCGAAGTGGTTTTATGCTTACAGCAATTATAGACTGTGAGGAAAAAAGTAATGCTACTGCTCACAAGCCAACTTATACATCAGAACCTTTGGAGAACTTCTGGAAAAAATAAAGATGCTTGGCTTTCCTTCTCATGGATAGTGGGCCTGGGGAGGACGAGGAATTCATATACGTTTTGGTAACTCTGATACACATACAAGTTTAGGAACCTGATCTATTATGACCAGTGTCTCCAGAGACAAGAATTTTCCACAATTCCCAACTCCTCACCTGACTTCTTATATCCACCAAAGGGCAACTCCACTGGACTGACGTTATAGTTGTTAATGAAGCACATTCCAGCCTGGAGCTCCGCCACCACTCTGTGGGCACGCTGGATGTCCCTATGAAGAAATAAACTGCATTGGTTAGTCATAGTTTCTTTTGCTGCAACTTTAACAGGAAACGTGAGACTATCACTTCTAAGAGTTTCAAAACATTGCCAAATTCTTATTTCTTCACAATGTGTCTTAAAATCTTATACCATCCAGGCAAAACAGGTAAGAATTTGAATTTTGTAGTCTCATCCAAAAGCATCTATAAAATATGTAGCAGCAACAAGGGTGCTAAAACAATTCAATGAGGGAAAATAGTCTTTTCAGCAAACAGTGCTGGAACAACCGGAGGTCCACATGCAAAGGAATGAAGGAAGAGCCAGCCCTTTCTCACACAGTGCAAAAAAATTAACTCAAATGGGTCACTTAACTAAAATATCAGACTGAAAACCATAAAACTCTTCGAAGAAAACAGGAATAAATCTCCACGACCTTCCGTTAGACACAGCCTTCTCAGACAACACACCAAAAGTAACAGATTAAAAAAAATAGAAAAATTTTGATCTATAAAAATTTTAAAAGTTTGTATTGCAAGTGAGATTATCAGAAAAGTAAAAAGACAACTCACGGAAATGCAAACCAGAACTACAAAACACTGCTGCATATCCACTAGGATGGCTAAAATCAAAAGAACAGATAACAGCAGTCGCTAGTGAGGATGCGGGGAAGCTGGAATCCTTAAACATCGCTGCTGGGAATGTAAAGCACTGCTGCCACTCTGGAAAACAGTTGGGCATTTCCTCAAAAAGTTAAACAGAGAGTTTCCATATGACCCAGCAATGCTACTCCTGGGTTTATACCAAGCAAAAATGAAACATACACACAAAGAAATTTTCACACAAAGACTCATACATGAATGCTCACTGGAACATTATTCATAATAGCCAAAAAGTAGAGATAGCCCAAACGTCTATCAATATGTGAGTGAATAAACAAAATGTGATCTATCCATACAGCAGAATATTACTCAGTATAAAAAAGGGCTTCCCTGGTGGCTCAGACGGTAAAGAATCCGCCTGCAATGTAGGAGACCTGGGATCCCTGGGTTGGGAAGATCCCCTGGAGAAGGGCACGGCAACCCACTCCAGTATTTTTGCCTGGAGAATCCCATGGAGAAGCTTGGTGGGCTACAGTCCATCGGGTTGCAAAGAGTCAGACGTAACTGAGCGACTTTCACACACACACAGTAGCAGAAAGGAATAAAGTAGGGATACAGACTACAACATGAATGAACTCTGCAAAGAAGCTAGTGAATGAACGAAGTGAAAGAAGCTAGCCATGAAAGGGCACATCCTGTATGATTTCATTTATGCAGAATTTTCAAAATACGCAAATATATAAAGACATAAAATAGATTAGTGGTGGCCAGGGGTGGGGGGAGGGGAGAATGCAGAGTAGCTGTTAATGTTCTTGGGATGACAAAAATGTTCTAAAGTTAGATTATAATGATGGTTGTACAATCTATAAATATACTAGAAACTACTGAATTGTACACTTTAAATGAGTGAATTATATGGTAGGTGAATCATCCTAACAAAGGTTGTTGTTTTTTTTTTTTTAAAAAAAAAAAGGAGTTACCATCCTCTATAACCAGCCTTTGTATTTTGGTGGTGAAGCAAAGGAGCAGGAGAGACGTAATCCACCGTCTCCTCACATCAACAAAAGCAGCTCCTCAGAGAGGGCTTTTAGGACAGTGAGACTGCCTTATTTGACACGACAGCACTGGGTCCATGTTATACGTGTGTCCAAATGCACAGAACGCACACCAAGAGTGACCCTCACATGAACCACGGTCTTTGGGTGATAATGACGTGTTCACGGAGGCTCATCAGTTCTAACAACTGTACCATTCTGGTGGGCGATGCTGATCATGGGGAGGCTGTGCACATGCTGGGGCGGAGAGCCTGGGAAATCTCTGTACTTTCCACTCAATTTGCGTTGCACCTAAAACTGCTCTAAAAACACAAAGTCTGTTAGAAACAACAACAAAGGAGCTCCTCGTTCTTTCCTTCACAACTCAACTCATAAAGTCCTCAAGGGAGACTTGGGTCTTCCTCCCCAAGTGCCTCCCCACAAAACTACAAAAAACAACAAAAAAAACCCAAAATATATCACTAAAGAAACAGCATATTCCCAATTGTAAAGCAATCTTAGAAAACTATCTACTATTGCCAAATGACGAATCAGAGTTTGTATATAATCAAACAATCTGCAATCATTTTCAAAGAAATTTTAGTCCCAAATCACTGTTTGCTTTTCAGCAGTTTATGTACCAAGATAGTAATCACATTACTTACAATAGTTAAAATTGGAAACAGCACCCTAAATACACAATAGAAGGCCCACATGTGTTACAATGCATCTCAATTTAGGGACTACTATAAAGCTATTAAAAATCATGTCTTTGAAAACTACTACCAGTATTTATATGCTTACAGGTTTCTACATTCCTTGACATGTATTTTTTAATAGGGACCTAACACAATGCTTTACATAGATCAGAAACTTGTATTCACTGAGTGAATGAAAAAAGAATAGGATGTATCAATAAAGCTACCAGCTTAATTTAAACTCAGCAGCAGGGTTCTGGCTGTGCTGCTACGCTGGCATCTTCTGACTCTACCTGAAGCAGACAGAACATGCTGATACAAACGCAATGAGGGCGAACTCCAGGGGAGGGAGAAGATGAATATCTAAGAAGACACAGCAGCCCCATTTCTTCAAAGCTACGTGGACTGTCCTTCCCCACCTACCTGGTGAAGACACCAGCAGCTAGTCCAAAAGTGGTGTCATTGGCTCTTTCCAGAACCTCAGCTTCAGTGTCAAATGATAAAATGGACATAACTGGTCCAAAGATTTCTTCTTTCACACAGGTCATGTCATCTCGGCAATTAGCTACAAGCATTATTTTAAAAACCAAACATCAGTGAAGGCATTATCTGAATTCCTTGTAACATTCTGGTATGTTAAAATTCCTTGTTCATAGTAAACAGTGAAATACACAGCGTTAGAGAAAGGTCAATGCAACATTTCTAGTGTGATTATAAATCAGAGCATCCTTCCTGCATGACGATTAACACCACCTACTAAGGAGTCATGGCCTTTGTGCTCACTCTAAATCTACTTTTTTTTAATATTCATCATAAGGACATAGTTAGGGCTTCCCTGGTGGCTCAGACGGTGAAGAATCTGCCTGCAATACAGGAGCCCCGAGTTCAATCCCTGGGTCAGGATGGTCCCCTGGAGAAGGGAATGGCTCCCCACTCCAGTATTCTTGCCTGGAAAATTCCACGGACAGAGGAGCCTGCTGGGCTACAGTTCACGGTGTCTCAAAGAGTCGGACACAACTGAGCAACTAACACTTTCACTTTTCAAGGACACAGATAATGAGATGGACAAGGATATACGTACAAGGATTTCCATCACAACACTCCTGTGACAGTGAAAATGAGAAGCAACGAACAAGGCATCCAAAATAGAAGGGACAGTCATGGCAACACCACACACCCCAATGATAGACTTCTATGAAGCCTCAGAAAGTAATGTTTTGGAAGAAAATTTAATAAGCAAATGCTTATGATGAATAGTCACTGAAAAAACACAACTGTACATATCATCCCAATTTCTGTTAAAATGTCATACAAGATTAACATCTTTTACACTTTTTCACATTTTCTTAATAACTGTGACGGTAGAAGGAGAAACAGTATCTTTAAAAAGAAAATACAATGTAAAAACATAAACAGAAATAACTGAATGGCTGTGCAGTTAATACGAAAATGTACTTGTGATTAATTCCCTAAAATGACTGGATTCACACTTGACTTTTTAAAATACACATGTATACCTAAAGAAGCTCATATATTTAGATGTGCAATAGTGAACCCCAGTGACCTTCAAGAGAATGGTGCTTTTCTCTCACTGTGGCAGAAAGACAGCTCATCTCAGTGCTAGCAAGGAGTGAGATATGCGTCCATAAGGCTGTGTGATATATGTAAATGCTGAAGCAGAAAAACAGCCGTAGAGCCCTACTATAAATACCAGCTTTACACCAGCCAAAGCTAAAAACCAACTACTCACGTATCTACAAAGACGAGGACTCTAAAGTCTCCTCAGAGATAGATCAGAGCTTATATATACGAAGTAAAAACAGCTCTCTGTTCCTCTGTATGTTACAGTGTACTCTGGGGACACTGAAACTATCTACGAAGGCATATTCAATAATTTTAGGTGGTGACTACGGATAGTTTATTGTGATCTAAATCTCTGAAAACTGATAATCCATGCACCATTTTTAGGGAAACTGTTAGTCAGAATAGTAAATGACTCAAGACAGTTCATTACCCAGCTGTCCCAGAACAGAGTTCGTCTCACGCAGGTTGATAACAGAGTGCGGCGCTGTGTGCAGTATGCTCTATACCAGAGTCAAGAGATGAGGGGATAAAGCAGCAGCTCATATGTGAGAAAAGGAGAGGTCCCTGCACTGTACTTTAGCCCCAAATCTAGTAAATGAGTCAAAAGATTGAGCCTCTGGAGTCATGTCTCAAACTTTAATGTGCATAAAAACAAACTGGGAACTTTCTTTCCCTTTGAACTTTTTATTTTGTATTGGACTATAGCTGATTAACGATGCTGTGCAGTTTCCAGGTGGAGCGCGAAAGGACTCGGCCATACATGCACATGTATCCATTCTCCCAAAATGCAGGTCTTGGGGTTCTAGCCCCTCAGAGTTACATTTGGGGGTCTAGGGCAGAGACCAGAAACCTGCCTCTACCAGTTTTCCAAGCGATACTGACACTGTGGACCACAAATCAGGCTTTCAGAATCACTAGGATGAAGTGAAGGTAGTTAGCTCCCTGTTCTTTGCATAGGTTCACAGCTTAAAAAAATTTTTTTTCCTAATTGCAAAATACACATTCTCAATTTGAGTCTGTTGTAGTGAGAGGGATCAACGTAGAAGTTGTTACACAGAGTGAAGTAAGTCAGAAAGAGAAAAACAAGTATCATATATTAATGCGTATTTATGGAATCTAGAAAAGGTACTGAGGAGCCTACTTGCAGGGCAGGAACAGAGGCAGTCATCTTTACGGTACAGACTTGCGGACACCGTGTGAAGGTCGGCAGGAAGCAGAGGGCGGGGCGAGTTGGGAGACTAGCGCTGACAGGCCATGTGTGAACAGACAGCGAGAGGGGAGCTGCTGCGCAACACAGCGGCGGGAGCTCGGTGCTCTGTGATGGCCGAGATGGGTGGGGTGGGGGTGTGTGGGAAGGAGGCTCAAGAGGGAGGGGATGTGTCTATACTTACAGCTGATTCACACTGCATAGCAGAAACCAACACAACACTGTAAAGCAATTATCCTCCAACTAAAAATAAACAAACATAATCTACAGAAAATCTGTAGTATTCAGCAATGCATAAAGTTTAACAAAAATCACCTTTAATCCAAGCATCTAGAGAAATAAATCCACTATCAATATTAGGATGCATGTTCTCTGCTCCTTCTTTGTCCCATGCACATATGTGGTTTTTTAGATTTGGGATAATGCCACATACACTATTGTTTAACCTGTATTTGCTATTTAAAAACATAACGTAAGTTTTCCCTCTTCTTTAACAGCTACAAGCTAATTCATGGTATGGATGCTAAATTCACAGCCTTTGAGCCTCAGTAGTTGCTTTTCTAGCAAGGGCTAAAGGTTAAACTGAATCAAATCAAATACCAAAGTGTTGAAAAGTGGCACCACTATCAACCTCAGGGACAAAAATCAGCTGAATCTATCTTCAAGATAAGGTGTAAGGAATCATACAGCATTATTCCATCTATACATAGTTTTTTAAAGCCAAGAAAACTGGAAGTATTTTTATAGCAGACACTAACACCACCAACGTCTAAAACAGTGTCACCCGCAGGCGGGAGGGAAGGAGATGGATGAAAACAGCAGGACGACCGTATGCTTGATTGTCCAAACCAGGAGACTGCTCAGACCGAAAGGAAATGCTAAAAAGTATTATATCAGTTAAGTTTTAATATTAGTATGCTGTCTGACAAATTGGTTTCATTATATTGATGATCTAAGAGTTCAATGTAAAACACACTCTTTACCAAGTTTCTTGAGAAAAGAAATTCATTACTTAAGTTTTAATCAAACATGAATTTTCATTTTTTGGGGTGCCTTGCTTCTACAACAACAGGTGTGTACCTAGTTAAGTCCCAGGTAATTGATAACATCATCCAAGAAGAGAAGGGGCAAACAGGAGGCTTCCAAGGCAACAGAGAACTTCTACTTCTTGCATCTGAGTAGAGGGGACGCACAGTTCTGACCCTTGCCTTACACCATATGTACAATTTATAAATACTTTTTTTCTATCTAACATTTAACTCAAACTGTTTAAAAGCAAACAAGAAGAGGACATACTTAATACACAAGGTCTCATGTAATACCCATCCTTTAATTTGGGGTCTTCAGGTACAAAGACGTCTCCACCACATAACACTTTAGCACCCTGCCAAAAAAGAAAAGAAGAATGCATACTTTATGTTAAACATACAACCTCAATGTGCATTCTGGAAATGCTACCCGTGTCCTGAACAAATGGACACTTAGTCAGTCTACTGCAAGTACAATGCAGAAAACGGCTCCCAGATGGACATGACCACAGGAGAGGGCGCAGAGCAAGTAACCCAGGAGGAATTACCCTTCCCCTCATCTCTACTTGTTTCTTACCTGCTCCTCTGCCACCTTAACAAACCCAAGGACTCGCTCCAGATGTGGTCGGTTGATGAGGGGACCCATCCTCGTATCTTCCAGAAGGGGATCTCCAATTTTTATCCTTTGGGTCTGTTTCACCACTTCCTCTGTAAATTGATCAAGAATTTCCTTTTGCACAAATACCCTTGTACCGTTACAACAAACCTAAAAAACAGACACAAATTATATGTAAGTAAGCGGTAAGAAGCTTCCCCAGTGGCTCAGCAGTAAAGAATCTATATGCAGTGCAGGAGACACAGGAGACATGGATTCAATCCCTGGGTCAGGATGATCCCCTGGAGGAGGAAATGGCAACTCATTCCAGTATTCTTGCCTGGGAAATCCCATGGGCAGAGGAGCCTGGTGGGCTACAGTCCATGCAGTCACAAAGAGTCAGACATGACTGAGCACAGCACAAAGGGGGAAAAAAGGAAAAGGGAAAAAAATCCAGCAGCTTTAAATTTAAAAGAAACAGGGGACTTCCTGGTGGTCCAATGGTTAAGGCTCTGTGCTCCCAATTCAGGGACACAGGTTCCATCCCTGGTCGGGGAACTAGATCCCACATGCAGCAGCTAAGACCCTGTGCAGCCAAAAAAAAATTAAAATTAAAGAAACAGTATACTGTCTTTAAAAGTTAGTTCCATTTCTAAAAAATTATCACCATACTGAACAGGATCACACATGTAATTGAAGGCATGCTACCCTACACACAAACTCTCTGCCCCTTGAAATAAAAGTTAAGCCTTCGTTTTTGTTTAAATTCCTTTAGGCAATTAATAGATCTACAGGACTCATAAGACTTCTCCTATTTTCTCACCTCAGGTGCTCAATTTGGTTGTATATTTTGAGAACAGGAGGTTAAGAGTGGAAGGAATTGAAGAGTAGAAACAGATCAAGAACTGAGATCTTGAGTCTAATAAAAATCTACAGCATTTCACAGTCAATGTTTGTCTTTAAAATCACAAATAATGAGGAATTCCTTGGTGGTCCAGTGGTTAGGACCCCATGCTTTCACTGCTGGGTTCCAGGTTCAATCTCTGGTCAGGAAACTAAGTAAGATCCTATATCCTGGGCGGTGCAGCCAAAATATATAAAATAATAAATTTTAAAATAAGATCTCAATTTAAAATAAAGTGAACATCATAACCATATTGAAGGGGGTGGTGAAAGAAGAACTGACCCATTAATTTCTGAACACAGATTTTAACTATATACCCTTTGGCTAAAACCAAAAAGAACTATAAAAAGAAGGTTGCAAGCTAGTTAGAAGGTTTATTTTTCACAGTAATGCAAGTACAAATCTGAAACTATTATAAACATATTCTAGGACTGAGCAATTACATGTATTGTGAGTAATGGATGCTAAATGTTTCACTATCAGAGAAGGAAATTATGAACATGGAAGGAGGAGGCTAAAATAAACCTTGTAACACTGGAATGACTGGAAATAGCTGTATAAACTTACAGCTATTAATATAAACAGATGTAAATAGATGTGTGTGTGCATACATACACATATGCCAAATATCAATATGTATTCCCTGGCTCTGGACTCTGAGAAGACACAGAAGTGATCATACTCCAGCAGAAACAAGTACATCTGGCACCCAGATCTTCGTTTCTAAAAACTGTTTGCCATTAAATGGAATCAAGTCTTCTTAGAGAAATAGCTCATTCCAGAGTTCCACCACAGAATGCACAAGATGTGTTTAGAACACCTTGCTATGCCAGGAAGTAAAATAGTGCTCAAAGAACAATGGGGACATATCAAAAAGTCACAGAAAGAGGCTCCCGCCAGCAGCATCTTCAATTATTTGAGCATCAAAATAAATAATAATAGCAATAGTAACTCACAGAATGAGGTAAGAATCCATGGGTTCACGCTGATAAAAGTAAATGAATGAACAACAAACTAGGAAGGCGGGGAAAAAGTCCTTTCTTGCAACGGGCAGTAAACCAAATAAAAGTAGGAGGAATGACAGGACTGGAAACTCACCACTTGGTGGCCACCAGAAAAAATGTTCTAGGGGACACCAAAGGGCGCTAAGACTAGTAGAGCCAGGTTTGACATGGAACAAGGCAGTCTCACTTGATCTCCCACAAGACATTTATTAACCTCAAAGGAGAAGACAGCAACTTCACTAACAAAGACCCAACTGAAGTGGGTGATCAAAGTCAACGACACCACTGTAAAATACCATTTTTTGTGGTGTTTTGCCAAAAAGCCATCAACTAAATCCAATTAAAAAAAAAAAAAACTAAACAGACCCCAAATGAGGAACATTTTACAAAAGAAATGGGTTGATTCTTCTAAAATGCCAAGGTACTGAAAGATCAGAATGACTTTAGAACTATTCCAGATTAAATGAGATTAAACAGACACCACAAATAAATGTAACACATCTTCCTGGATTAAATCTTGAACCAGCAAAGAAGAAGCTGTTTCTAAAAGGACATTAGTCAAACAAATGCAGAAATCTGAATAAGGGTTATGACTGAATAACAGTACTACATTAACACCAAATTACGGATTCTACTAACCATATTGTGCTTATTCAAAAGAAGGCAGTAGGCTTCCCTGGTGGCTCAGATGGTAAAGCATCTGTTTGCAATGCAGGAGACCCAGGTTCGATCCCTGGGCTGGGAAGATCCCCTGGAAAAGGAAATGGCAGCCCACTCCAGTACTCTTGCCTGGAAAATCCCATGGATGGAGGAGCCTGGTAGGCTACAGTCCATGGGGCCCCAAAGAGTCAGACATGACTGAGCGACCTCACTTTCACTTTTTTTGAGAAATACACATATGAATGGAGAGGTTACGGATCTTCTGTCTGCAACTTTCAAACAGTTCAGAAAAATACAGTAACATACATATGCATGCACAGACAGTAGGTGAGAAGTGAAAGTGTTAGCTGCTCAGTCGTGTCCAACTCTTTGCAACCCCAGGGACTGTAGCCCACAAGGATCCTCTGCCATGGCGTTCTCCAGGCAAGAACACTGGAGTGGGTTGCCATTCCCTTGTCCAGGGGGTCTTCCTGACCCAGGGATTGAACCCAGGTCTCCTGTATTGCAGACAGATTATCTTTACTGTCTGAGCCGCCAGGGAAACCCATGAAAAGACAGACAGAATGGTAAATGTGATGAAATGTTAACACTGAAGAACCTGGTTCAAAGGTATATGGGAATTCTTCGTATTATCTGCGCAACTTTTCTATAAGTCTGAAATTATTTCAAAACAACAAGCTTTAAAACAGGCTGTGGGAGGGGATATATGTATACCTATAGCTGATGCATGTTGAGGTTTGACAGAGAACAACAGAATTCTGTAAAGCAATTATCCTTCAAATTAAAAAATAAATAAATTTAAAAAAACCAAACATGCTGTGACATGAAAGGTGAAGACTCCCTCTAAACCTCTTTCAGGGTCAGGTACACACCTCGCCTTGAGTAAGGAAGTTGGCCATCAGCGCTCCCTTTACAGCATTCTTCATGTCACAATCTGAGAAGATGATAAGTGGAGACTTGCCTCCAAGTTCCAGGGTAACAGGTTTGATTCCTTTAGCAGACATCTCCATGATCTTACAGAACAAGAGCAAAAGCATCGAGAAGTTTAACACCAATGAGATTACATGCTAGGTTAACTAGACTGTGACCCTGAAAAGTCATGTTGAACTACGTGTGACCTGCAGCCTTGTTCTCAATATACATTGTGCTTAGTCTGCTTGAAGTAGTCTTTTCCAGAACACTGAAGAGAATCTACAGAACTGCATATTCTGAAGAGGGAGTTCATTTAAGACAACCTGTCAATTCATCTGTCATGGGAGGAAATTCTTTTGTATTGCTGCAGCTGTGTTCCAGGCTGACAGAACTCAGAGCACAAATTAAGGTCAAAACGATGAATCTGAACAAACTGGGACAACACCCATTATTCAGCGGCGGCAGCTACAGATAAAGTAAATCACCGAAGAATATAAATTGCAGCCCAGGGTCTGGCCTCTCAGACACAGGCAGAAGACGACTCCCGTCCCCAGTGGGCCTAACACACTGAGCGGCTCTAACTACTCCTTCACACTTCTCAAGTACACTTCAGACCTTGGCCCAGTAATAGGTACAGCCTCCCTGCCAATACAAGCTAGGAAAAATCAGAGGCTAAGCCTCCAACACATGTTCTGGGGAGGCCTGACATAGCCGCATCAAGATGTCATAACCAGATGCCCCTACTGCTTCACTCTCACCTTTGAGCCGGTGGGCACGCTTCCAGTGAAGGAGACTTTGGCCACATCACGATGCTGACACAGGAACTGGCCTGTGGCAGCCCCTCCTTGCACCACGTTGAAGAGCCCAGGAGGGACTCCAGCCTCAGTATAGATTTCAGCCAGCAGCAACACGGACACGGGCGTGAAGGGAGAAGGCTTAAAGACCATGGCGTTACCTGCATTACCGAGACAAAAACACAGATTTTTTAAAGCTGAAGATCCTCTGAAGACAGGACAAGGAGGACACGTCAAGAACAACTCCAGTTGAGAAACACTGTATGACATCCCTTATATGTGGAATCTAAACAGAAATGATGCAAATGAACTTATTTATAAAGTAACAGATAGACTCACAGACTCAGAAAACTAACTTATGGTTGCCAGCAGGGAAGGATGGAGGGAAGGGACAGTTAGGGAGTTTGGTATCAACATGCACACACTGCTATACTTCAAACTGGTAACCAACAAGGACCCACTGCAGAGCACATGGAACTCTACTCAACGTTATATGGAGCCTGGACGGGAGGGGAATTTGGGGTAGAATGGATACATGTATATGTGACTGGCTGAGTCCCTTCACTGTTCACCTGAAACTATCATAACATTGTTAATCAGCTATATGCAATATAAAATTAAAAAATTAAAAAAAAACAACTCTGTTTCCTGTTCCCCATCAAATGCTAGGCCAAAAATTATTATTAATAAGTAAACCTATCTTTTTCTTCCCTCCTTAGTTTCTCTCATGAAACAGACCAAGCCACACACTTGCAATGTCTCAACCAGTAATACCTTATATATCTGCAGCTTTTCACATGTATTAACCTCATTTAACATTTGCAACAGCAGTATGAAGTAGGTATGATTAGACCCATTTTATAAAAGCTGAAACCGAAGATAAGTAAAGTTAATTAATTTGATGAGAGTCTGCAAGGCTAGTAACTTAATTCTATTTCTCCTCTATCACAGAGAAATGTGTAAAACGAACATGAAGCAGCAACAAGAAAAAAGCTGCATTTCAATACAATGTTTTAATACTAGAGCTCTTTTAACCTGAGAGTTTTTTCTCAGACATAATGTCTTCTTTTCCCACAGATTCTTCTCTTTAAACAGTGCAAAAAATCTTTTTGTTAATCAACCAAAGCTTCTCTAATGGAAACTTTGTCTTTCATTTCTCTTAAGACACAAATGAAGAAGTTTATTTTCTGCTTCCTAAATGAAGTTAAATCCCCAAGTGCTACCTGCTACACAGAAATTGATGCTCAGAATTCTTGTCCGTAAAGGAAGAGAACTTTCAAGTAGCACAAATCTAATTCATTTGACAGTAAAAATAATAATGAAATCTCCAAGACCAAAACTAACTTTCTTCCTTCCCATAAACAAAAATAAAAAAAAATGGGAATAATACATAACCTCAAAGCTTCCTAGGGGGCGGGGCAGGGGTGAAATCATGCCAGGGAGAAAGGGTAGTTCACAGGCGGAAGAATAAGCCATTCTTACCACAAGCCAGAGCTGGAGCCGACTTCCAGCAGGCGATCTGAAAGGGGTAGTTCCATGCTCCTATTCCAACACACACCCCTAGTGGTTCCCTTCTGGTGTAACCAAACGATCCACCTGGGAGCTGGATGTGTTCGCCTAAGGGGGCAGAGAGGGCAGAGAACAGTGTAGGGCTGCCGGCCCCAAGGGTTCACCAGCGCCTGGACTCACTCTGGACTCCAGCCAGACCACCCACCTCTCATCCCCCAGCCACTGGGCTCACCGCGCCTCTGGTCTTTCGTTCATTCTAATTATTCTCACACTGCTTCTGCATGTTCTCTCCACATGAAGAATCCTTATTATCCTTCAAGCTAACGTTCATTCAACTCAATATAATCCTCTAAAGATTTACCAAGCATCCACTACATAACTCAGATGAAATGGAGCAGAAATGGGGAGACTTGGCACTAAACAGTCCCAGGACCCTCAACCTCAGCCTTCTCACCCCACTGACCTCCTGAGCCTGGCCAACCCAGCCAACGTGTGAACTGATGGACACTTCCTAGACAGTAAAAGAAAATCTGTTGCTGAGTAAGTAAAACTAATAAATATGATGCCTTCACTGAGTCTTGCAAGAACTGGTTTTTGCACAATCTTGTCTACACCTCAGCTGCAAGGTTAGGTGCTTTATATACTCGGCTGGGCAAAACGTTTGTTCAGGTTTTTCCATACAATGTTATGGAAAAACTACAACCCAATACCTCATCTCATCTAATCCTTCTAATAACCAATAAGATAGGGACGATCTCCCGTTTAAATAAAGTAATTCTCAGTGACACCCAAGTAGAGAGTGTTAAGTCCAAGATTTTAACTCAGGTCTGTCTTAATTCCAAACTCTGTACCCTACTCCACCAGGCTCTGCTGCCCTGCTTCCTTTAAGCTGGGCACAGAAGGCCAGGTGTGGGCTTACCGGCCATGGAGCCCGCCAACCCTGCATAGTACTCCAGGCACTGCCAGGAAGTGTCAATGTCCCAGCGGGCCTCAAAGATGGACTTGCCATTGTTGATAGTCTCCACAGTGGCGATTTCATCCTTCCGTTCCTTTGGGCAAAACAGAGGACTAGACTGAAGACAAATTACCATACACCTCAACATATTCAACAATCAAAACAGAATACGTTGCCTAATTTTTAAAAACAGAAACAGCCAGAACTTCCAACAGAAAGGAATGGCTGTGACATCTGGAAGAAATGAAAGTTATTGCTAAATAGTCCCCTGTTCTCCCCATCAAGTAACTCACAGATATAAGACCAACACCTCATTCCAAGATTAGTGAGAAAAGGACTGTTTTGAGAAATATTATATATGTACACCTGAAAAAATATGTACAGATATTTGTGCATGAGGTTTTCCTGGTGGCTCAGACAGTAAAGAATCTGCCCGCAATGCAGGACAGCTGAGTTCGATCCGTGGGTCAGGAAGATCCCCTGGAGAAGTGAATGGAAACCCACTCCAATATTCTTGCCTGGAGAATTCCATGGACAGAGGAACCTGGAGGACTGCAGTCCATGGGATCACAAAGAGTCAGAAAAGACTGAGTGACTAACACACTGCATGTACACAGTAAGAACAAAGAGTCCTTAGGAAAACTGTACAAAACAGCCAAATACACATCAACACAAATGGGTTTAATTCACCCAAAGAAATGCAGCATGCCAAAATCACAAGATAATTATTTTCCGATGCTCATTACTCATCAATTGTCTTTTCAAATTCTGTTTTCAGATGTAGTTTACAGAACTTAAAGGTACTACAGATGGCCCAAAAATGAGCAAAAAGATTTTGGAAATCAGACCTGAAAAATTAAATAATGTCCCCAAAAGAGATGAAAAACTTGAATATGGGGGTTTCCCTGGTGGCTCAGTGGTTGCTACAAAAGTAATTGCAATTTTGGACCATGCATTTTAAATAATTATAATTAGGCTCAAATACATCTTTATTAATCAAAATAGGAACCATGACAGTCAACACATTTTTGCCAACAAGAAATAAGTTTGTTTATTCTTGGAGCATAAAAATCCATGCTTCAGGATTCAGCAAACTCCTGGAAAGCATTTTCTGCTTCCTGCCGGTTGCAAAAGCATTTTCCCTGCAAAAAGTTGTCAAGATGCTCGAAGAAGTGGTCGTCAGTTAGCAAGGGGTCAGATGGAATATGGCAGATGAAGCAAAACTTTGTAGCCCAGTTCTCTCAACTTTTGCAGCTTGTACAGCTTTTGGTTGTACACTGTGCAGTCGGGCACTGTCATGGAGAGCTGGGCCCTTTCTGTTGACCAACACCGCTGCAGGCATTGCAGTTTTCAGTGGATCTCATCAGCTTGCTGGGTATACTTCTCAGATGTAATGGTTTTGCCGGGATTTAGAAAGCTACAGTGGATCAGTCCAGCAGCAGGCCACCTAACAATGACCATGACCTTTTGTGGTGCACATCTGGCTTTGGGCAGTGCTCTGGAGCTTCTTCGTGGTCTCATCACTGCGCTGGTTGTTGCTAGTTGTCATATAAAATCCATTGCACATCACATCCTGATCAAGAAATGGTTTGCTGTTGCACAGAATATGGGAGGACAACACTTCAAAACGACGATTTTTAAAATTTTTGGTCAGCTCATGAGGCACCCATTCATCAACTGTTTTCACCTTTCCAATTTGCTTCAAACGCCAAATGATCATACAACGATCAACTTTGAGTTCTTGTGCAATTTCTCGAGTGGTTGTAAGAGGATCGGCTTCGATAATGGCTCTTATTCAGAGGGCCAGCCACTATGCTCCTCATCCTCAAGACTCTCATCTGCTTTGCAAAACCTCTTGAGCCACCGCTGCACTGTATATTCATTGGCAGTTCCTGGGCCAAGCACGTTGTTGCAAGTTGTCTCCACTCCTTTATGACCCATTTTGAATGCTAATAAAAAAGTCACTCGAATTTGCTTTTTGTCTAACATCATTTCTATAGTCTAAAATAAATATAAAATAAACAGCATGCAATAAGTCATTAGCAAAAAAAAAACCACACACACAAAGAGAGAAATGCGCATTAAAATGATGTATAACATAACCACATTTAAGAATGTAATCCAGGATCAAATGGCAAAGTTCAACAATGCAAAACTGCAATTACTTTGGCACCAACCTCTGTCTCCTAGACACAGGTTCAGTCCCTGATCTGGGAAGATGCCGTGAAGCAACTAAGCCTATGCGTCACAACTGTCAACCTAGGGTCTAGAGCTGGGGAGCTGGAAATACCGCATCCACGTGCCACAGCTGCTGAAGTCCCAGCGCTCTCGAGCCCCCGCTCTGCAACAAAAGAAGCTACTGACATGAGAAGACTGCACACTGCAACGAAGAGCAGCCCCTGCTCACCGCAACTAGAGAAAAGTCCGCATGGCAACAAAGATGGAGCACAGCCAGAAACAGATAAAATTATTTAGAAGATCTGAGTATGTAAGAAACAGGTATTTGCTATTACAGATCTGATTTTAATTAAAAAAAAAAACCAATGTGGTGAAAATCTGCACATAAAACATGAACTGAACAATTGACAAGAAAGATGCATCTGTTACTAAAACAGACCATCAGTATGGCTGACCAGAAGCAACATGAAATGGCAACAGAAATGAACACAACTGTCTAACACAAGAGCTACCAAGTACAGATCTGAGAAAGCATGGAAGGATGAAATACAGGAAACAGCACTTTGATAATGATAATTGGACATGGTCTATTTCTACAAAGACCAGAGGTATGAAGTGCTTTGATCCATTCATTCCATATTTGTTGGATTCCAGAAAAGTTGACGAAGTAGGACTTGAGCTCAGCTCCGTTCATGAAAACACCAAAATCACAACTAACTGCTCAACAGCCATCAACAAGAAAGACCAGAGCCTACCAGAAAAGCTATTCTGCATCCAAAGACAAAGAAGAAGTTACAAGATGGTGGGGGGTGGCACACTGCTAATCTAGTCAAATCCCATACTCACCAGGTACTGCTGCTACTGCTGCTAAGTCGCTTCAGTCGTGTCTGACTCTGTGCGACCCCATAGACGGCAGCCCACCAGGCTCCCCCGTCCCTGAGATTCTCCAGGCAAGAGTACTGGAGTGGGTTGCCATTGCCTTCTCCGACTCACCAGGTAGGTGACACACAAATTGGAAAATAATTATATTTCAGAGGTTCTCCCACAGGAGTGAGAGTTCTGAGCCCCACATCAAGCACCCCAGCCTGGAAGACTGGCATCAAGAGGAGGAGCCCCAGAGCATTTGGCTTTGAAGACCAGTGGGTCTTAATTATAGAGACTCCACAGGAATGGAAGAGATCAAAAACTTCACTCTTGGAGGATGCACAGAAGATCTCATGCACACCAGAAGCCAAGGAAAAAGCAGCGAGTGACTCCACAGGAGCCTGGGTCAGACCTACCTGCTGGTCTTTGAGTATCTTCTGAGAAGGTGGAGGGTGGCTGGCTTTGGTTTACAGTGGGGACAAGGACATCAGTGGCAGAGGAACCACAGAATACTCATTGGCATGAGCTCTCCTGAAGTCTGATATTTTAGCACCAAGACCTGGCTCCCCCAACAGCCTACAGGCCCCAGTGCTGGGATGCCTCAGGCCAAACAACCAACTGGGCAGAAACACAGCCCCATCCACCAGCAGACAGGCTGCCTAAAGTCTTCCTGAGCCTAAAGCCACCTCTAGACACATCGCTTGACACGCCCCTGCCCACCAGAGGGCTAAGACCCAGACCCACCCACCAGTAGGCAGGAACCAGCCCCTCCCTCCAGGAAGCCTGCACAAGCCTCTAAACCAGCCTCATCCATGAGGCGGCAGATACCAGGAACAAGAGGCACAACTCCCCTGCGGCCTGCAGGATGGAGACTGCAGACAGACAGTTAGACAGAGGAGACAGCAGAGAAACACGTTCCAGATGAAGTAACAGGAGAAAACCCCAGAACCACCACCAAGTGAAGTGGAGCTAGAAAATCATTTCACACTTTTTACTAAGAAAAAGGACAGATCCAGTCTCTTCCTTCAAAGAGCTCACTTCCTAAAAAGGAAGTTAGTAAGTTCTAAACAAATTCTGCAATTATTGAATAGACATGTTTCTTCAGAAAGGATGATTTGTTTACATCCAAACACAATCTAAATTAAATTGCCTTTCAAACCAACAATTTACCTTCTCTTTCCTGATTCTCTACTCACCAAAACAACTTTTTAACAATGAATTTGTTTCCCCGTTACTGATACTGGAAAGAGGGTACCTAGGAAAACAACAAGCCATCAGTTCTGATGTAAAAGTTCTTTAACCAGGTGTGAAAAATCCCACTTCTTGGATGTGTTGAGTATGATCAATGTAAAACACATTTTCAAAAGGCACGATCAACCATAAGTGACTTAAACTTCGTTTCTAGAATGCAAGAGGGGAACTAGTCCCTGCAGAGGAAGTAGGTCAGTTCAGCTCAGTCCAGTCGCTCAGTCATGTCCGACTCTTCGCGACCCCATGAGTCACAGCATGCCAGGCCTCCCTGTCCATCACCATCTCCCGGAGTTCACTCAGACTCATGTCCATCGAGTCAGTCATGCCATCCAGCCATCTCATCCTCTGTCGTCCCCTTCTCCTCCTGCCCCCAATCCCTCCCAGCATCAGAGTCTTTTCCAATGAGTCAGCTCTTCGCATGAGGTGCCCAAAGTACTGGAGCTTCAGCTTCAGCATCATTCCTTCCAAAGAAATCCCAGGGCTGATCTCCTTCAGAATGGACTGGTTGGATCTCCTTGCAGTCCAAGGGACTCTCAAGAGTCTTCTCCAACACCACAGTTCAAAAGCATCAATTCTTCAGTGCTCAGCCTTCTTCACAGTCCAACTCTCACATCCATACATGACCATAGGAAAAACCATAGCCTTGACTAGACGGACCTTAGTCGGCAAAGTAATGTCTCTGCTTTTCAATATGCTATCTAGGTTGGTCATAACTTTTCTTCCAAGGAGTAAGCATCTTTTTACTAGCATCAGTTCACTAATCAGCATAAACACACTGATGAAATCAGTATGTTACACTTTAAACACATGAAGAAATATTAAACTAACAAAAGTGAAATGCTGTTGTCTTCCACATTAATACAAGCGTGAACAGACGGGAATTAATCTATGACTACTGCTGAAAAGCCTTGGAATATTTACTATGAAAGGAAGTTTCACTAAGATTTTTTTTTTTTTTTGGTAAAGAATGGACAGACAATTAGTTTTGAGGACTGTTTCAAGGTTTCAACTCAAAGAGAAAATTCAATCTATTGGCTGGTCTTTTGAAATTTTCCTTGTCTTATTCCAGCATCCTCTATCCTCATGCAAAAGGTTATTTCTAGAAAGCCACTGTGGGGCCTTTTGACATATCTTACAAGGATCATAAAAAAAGACCCTGATGAAAACTATTAAGCAGTCCAAGTGAATCTCTAACACTTAATTCTGCATTCAGGGAAATGGGATTCCTTTACCCTCCTGGGATAAGGAGGGCGGAAGGGAAAGGGGAAACAATGTAAGCTTCCTGCCCCTACTAGCTACAAGAGCCACCACAAAACAAAACTGTCCACCCTGACAATGCACTTCGAGAAGCATCTCTTGGGAAACATGTGCTTCACATCTACCCTATCCCTCTCTTGGCCACCCCGCTTCTCATGTGACCTGACCACGGGTCCACTGGGTAAAAGGGAAAAAGAAAAGCCCCATCCCCCTCCTTCATTTCAAGCCACCACGCAAGCGTAAGTGTCTAGGTTTTTTATAAGAGAACTGCATGAGCAAAGCCATGCCTGTTCAACTCTAATAAGCGTGAGCCCCGGCTTGCTTCGAGAGGCAGAGCTGAGCAAAAGAACGGCTGAAGGCAAGTGCATAATCTACATGCACTCTTTTCTATATGTAAATGGTGGTAAAACACATTACAGTTTTAAAATACATTTCTCTCTCCTTTTAAAGCCAAATGACAGCGACTTTCCTAAGGAGGCTCCAACTTAGAAATGATTGGCGCCTACCATTAAGATCTTTATAATTTGATAAAAAGCATCAAAAGATTCAAAGTGAAAAGGGAAGCCTAAGACTAATACACATACCAAAAACTGTTCATTTCACTAGGAGTCCATGGGCTACCAGCTAAGGTAGAGGAACAGGGATCAGATTAGGCTCCATCCTTCAGCAACTAAAAATACCAGATAAAATACACACAACAACAATTTTTACAAAACAACAATTTTCAGACACTGGACATTGGACAGCTCAGGACAGTGATCCCTGAGAGAAGGAAACAAATGAGGTGAGCCCTACATGTGTTCCTGCCTGCTGCCTGGAAAGAGTCTCTATCAGAGAGCCAGTAAGAGGGCCTTAGGTGGGGCCCAAGAGATACTCTGAGTTAAGGAAACAGGTTGGGAGTTCAAGGACTATGTGATGGCTACAGTATGCACTCTAGGGATAGGAGAAAAGAGAGCTGCACAGAATATCCCAGAGATCCCCCTTAAGTCTTCATCTGAGAACTGGTCAGTGTGAGGACCCTAGCCAAGGCTGGGAAAAAAGTAACCAAGAAGGTGAAAACAAAACAAAAAAAATCCCTAGAACTCACACAGGGGCATGAATAGTTCACGTTCCCACCAGCCATGTTAAGAAAAACCTCACTACTAGAGCATCAAGCTAGGTATTCAGAAGGGTATTCAATAGTGGGGGAAAATTAGCTGTTCTGATCATGCCTAACAAAGCACAGAAACAAGCCTTGCAAGGATCAAACTAATTCCAAGTAACTTCACTGTGTCACAGAACAAAGCTCATTAATGTTCTAAAGTACAAGAATATTCAGCATCCAACACATAAAATTCACAATGTCTAGTGATAACAAATTACTAGACATGCAAAAGATAGGAAAGTTATATAACATTTAACCAGGAGGAAAAAAAAAACAGTCATGCAAAACAGCAAAGTTACATAACACCTAACCAGGAGGAAAAAGTCAATCCATAGAAACAGACTCAGAACTGGTAGACGTCACAATTAGTAGATGGGGATATTAAAAGTTATTATTACTATATTCCATGTGGTCAAGAAAGTAGAGGAAAACATGAACATGTTAAGGAGCAACATGGAACAACAACAAAAAAGACTCAGGTTGCTCTTCTAGAGATGAAAAATACACCAGACGGGATTAACAGCAGATCAGACGCGATGGAAGAAAAGGTGGGCGAACTTTACACGTAACAATGGAATTACCCAAAACGAAACAGAGAGGAAAAATGAGAAAAAATGAACAGATCATTAGTGAGCTGTAGAACAGTTTCAAGTAGCCCAAGGTATATGTAACTGGAGGCTCTGAAGAAGAGGAAACAGAAGATTGGGGGCAGAAGAAATATCTAAAGAAGTAATATTTAAAATATATATATAAATTTAAAAAATAATAATAACAGCCATAATCCTTCCAAATTTAACTGTATATGTACAAATTCAAGAGAAACTCCAAACAAAAGAAATATAAAGAAAGCTGCATCAAAAGACAATGAACTTATTTAAAACTGATGATAAGAAGAAAATCTTAAAAGCAGCCAGAGAGGTAAAAAATATTTAATAAAAGGGAACAAAAATAAGAATGACAGCAGACTTCTCTTCTGAAACAAAACAAGCCAGAAGACAGCCATGCAACATCTTTAAAGCACTGGAAGAAAAATCTGTCAATCTAGAATTATTTATCTAGAACTCTTTTTGAAAATGAAAGCAAGGACATCCCTGGTGGTCCAGTGGTAAAGAATCTGCCTGCAATTCAGGGGATATGACTTTGATGGCTGGTCTAGGAAGATTCCACATGCCTCGGGGCAGCTAAGGCCATGCGCCACTCCAGAGCCCACAAGCTTTGAGCACTGAGCCCTAACAACAGCAACCACTGAAGCCTGCAAGCCCTAGAGCCCGTGATTTGCAACACAAGCTACCACGGCAATGAGGAGCCCGCACACTGCAACTATAGGGCAGCCTCTGCCTGCAGCAGCTCCAGAAAGCCCGCCCACAGCAGCGAGGACAGCACAGCTGAAACCAAAATACGGAAAAGTTTAGAACTAATATAAATAAAGGAATACTGAAAGTGAAATGAAGACTTTTCAGACATACAAAAGCTAAAAGAACATCTCTAGCAAATCTGCACTATGAAACATGCTAAGGAATTTCTTCTAATAGAAATAAAAATGGTAACATAGAAATCTGGGCCCTCCCAAAGGAATGAAGAACACTAGTTATGTTAAAAATGTGAGTAAATATAAATATTTTTATCTTATAGAAGATAATTGTGCGTAGTTTAAAAATGCAAAGGACAAGGAACTATAGATCATGATTAACTTGAAAAATCACTGAAAGAAAACAACCAAGGGCTAAACTGTAGGTTGTGGTCAGAGGGTGGGGTCTATTCAGTTATAGAATAATTTCAGGTAAAGGTAGATCCAGGGATTCCCTGGTGGCTCAGGTCTAAAGAATCTGCCTGCTAATGCAGGAGATGCAGGTTTGATCATCAGTCCTGGAAGATTCCCTTGACAAGGAAATGGCAACCCACTCTAGAATTCTTGCCTGGGAAATCCATGGACAGAGAAGCCTGGAGAGCTAAAGTCCATGGGATTGCAAAAAGCCAGATAGGACTTAGTAACTGAACAAAAACAACATCAGCAAAGGTAGATTCAGGCCATGATCATCAGATAAGAGCTTTCAAGAAAGACAGTAATATATTTTTGACTGTAAAAAATTGTATAAAATATTAAAGAAAACGGAATGAAGAGTTTAAAGGAAAAGAAAATTAACATTAGACAGTCAATTTCAGAGTAAAAAAAAAAATAGGTACTACTCAGGATTTTAAAAATAACTTTATAATAATAAAACAGCCAGTTCTTAAGAAGGTAAACAAACCAAATGCTTATGCACAAGCAAAAGTGAGAGGCAAATTAGAATAAAAAATTATCAGCTTTGAGTTACAACTTTTAATCTACCAAATTAAAAATAAATTTTGATAAAAGAAAATACCCTGTTGGGAGAAAATTCTCCAGGAATATCTTGATATTACTGCATGGTGTAGGCTTTCTGCAAAGGCCACTGGCAAGCTGACTGAAAAGCAAAGGCCTTGGAAGGCAGAGACAGCATCTCCCCAAAGACAGAGGTCTCTGAAGAGATGTGGAGATAAAAAGCTCTCTACTTCCTGTTCTTGGAGACATCTGCTTACATTCCAGGGTAATAAATCCAGTGATACCTTTCCCCTTAACTTTGGAGATCTGCTCAGTGAGTTACATCTCATTAACCTTAACAAGTAACCTTTCTCCAAAGGAGAGAATGGGCAGATGTGCCCTTTATAAATTGAGTCTCTTAATTTTGGGGTTCCTCTCCTACAGCACAACCCACTGTATGCAACATCTGGCTCTTACTGCGTCACCCCATGGAGACAGGGGCTCAGAAAACTAGTGCTAAAGTATTTTGCTGTGAGTAATAAACTCTTTCTCTCCCTAATCCAGAAAACTTTAAGTTTCCTGTCAGAATACCCATATAACCTTGTAAACAGGGTAACTCAAACCCCCAGTTTCTGACATAAGACACTGTTCAGGAAAAAAGTCATCACAGTCCTACACTGAGAGATATCCCTGATTTATATTTTGGTGTATATCCTCTGAATTTTCTAATTTTCTGTAAAGACAATCTAGTGCCTTTGCCTTTTAAGACTGTAAAAAGCTAAACTTTATTTCTTAAGATGGGAACAGGAATGAATCTATGAAATCTTCTAGGCAACTAAGGCAGAAAATCAACCTGAAAAAGAAAAGTGAACTTAAGCGTCATCAGAGGAAAAGTAATAGGGAACAAGAACAGATGCTCAACATCACTCATTATCAGAGAACTGCAAATCAAAGCCACAATGAGGTACCACTTCACACCAGTCAGAATGGCTGCGATCCAAAAATCTGCAGGCAATAAATGCTGGAGAGGGTGTGGAGAAAAGGGAACCCTCCTACACTGTTGGTGGGAATGCAAACTAGTACAGCCACTATGGAGAACAGCATGGAGATTCCTTAAAAAATTGCAAATAGAACTACCTTATGACCCAGCAATCCCACTGCTGGGCATACACACCGAGGAAACCAGAATTGAAAGAGACACATGTACCCCAATGTTCATCGCAGCACTGTTTATAATAGCCAGGACATGGAAGCAACCTAGATGTCCATCAGCAGATGAATGGATAAGAAAGCTGTGGTACATATACACAATGGAGTATTACTCAGCCGTTAAAAAAGAATTCATTTGAATCAGTTCTGATGAGATGGATGAAACTGGAGCCGATCATACAGAGTGAAGTAAGCCAGAAAGAAAAACACCAATACAGTATACTAACACATATATATGGAATTTAGAAAGATGGCAATGACGACCCTGTATGCAAGACAGCAAAAAAGACACAGATGTGTATAACGGACTTTTGGACTCAGAGGGAGAGGGAGAGGGTGGAATGATTTGGGAGAATGGCATTCTAACATGTATACTATCATGTAAGAATTGAATCACCAGTCTACGTCTGACGCAGGATACAGCATGCTTGGGGCTGGTGCATGGGGATGACCCAGAGAGATGTTATGGGGAGGGAGGTGGGAGGGGGGGTTCATGTTTGGGAACGCATGTAAGAATCAAAGATTTTAAAATTAAAAAGAAAAAAGAAAAGGAGACAAGCGACAAAGGATACATTATCATAACAACAAAGAAGGAAAAGAAAGCCTGCCCAGGGAGATGTCACAAGCAGCCAAGAGCCAGAAAGAAAATCACTGAAGGAAAGCTTGTTGTACGTATCAAAGTGAGCATATGGAAATGTTTTTGGGTCTCATCAAAAAGGTATCACTTAATAATGCATCAGTCTAATTGCAAATCATCACAAGAAAAAAAAAAATCACAGAGCAATCAATGCAAGAGGACTTTTCTGGAAGAGATTAAATTAAAACATACCCTTATTATCCTGGCAGCCTCCAAAAGGATTCGGCAACGCTCCATGCCAGATTTTTGACTCCATATTTTAAAGGCAGCCTTTGCATCCTGAACAGCCAAATTTACTTCCTTTTCTCCTGAACATGTGAAAGTAGCTATCACTCTACCTATAAATACAGGGAAACTGAGTGTTAATTTCAAATGTTTGCCACATATTTTAAATAAAGTATTGTGTATCCATTTTCCTTTCAGTGATCCTCTTCCTGTTTTTAAGTATAGTCTGATTTAGTGACTACCCCTAAACCAACAGCTTATCTTTAAAAGAATCTAATAAAAGTTGAAGACTTGTCTTCAGAAAAATGTACTCACTGTGTCTCTTGCCTAGCCCACCTTGAACTTTGGGGTAAGAACTCCTGCCCTTCTTACACTTGGGTTTACTAAGGTTAACTTCTATCAATTATTTCACAATGCTCCTTAACACTGTTTCAGAATCTCAGAGGTCTTGCAAAATCAGAGTATTCAGTCTCCTGGGTTATGAACTTTGATTTTAAATCACTGGTCTGTGATCTTTGTAAGTCATATAATACTACTGATACTTGATGAACGTGGTTAATAAATAGTGTATCAAGAAAAGATATTCCTAAAAGCAAGAAAATTTTTTTCCTCAAATATGAAGGAAAAAATCCCAATCTCTCATTTTCTTGTTGTTTTTGTTGTTTAGTTACTAAGTCACGTCTGACTCTTCGTGACCCCATAGACTGCAGCCTGCCAGGCTCCTCTGTGCATGGGATTTTCCAGGCAAGAATACTGGAGTGGGGTGCCATTTCCAACTCCAGGGGATCTTCCAGACCTAGGGATCCAACCCACATCTCCTGCACTGGCAGGTGCATTCTTTACCACTGGGCCACCTCGGGAGCCCATTTCCTTTTCTTACTTCAATCCTATTCCCTACACTGGGCAAAATATGAAATGATCAGTTTTTCTAGACCCAAATCCTAAGGGTTGTGACTGACACTACTAAAAAGAAATCTCTAGGATGTCAGTTAAGGATCTCCCCTCCCACAAGAACATTTGGGACTCTGCTTTTTCCAGAGATTTCGCAAACCTGTATGATAAATTTGAGTAGCCAATTGATAGAGGCAGTGGCTAAGAATCACACAGCACACACTGTAGGCAGTTAAAATAAAGAGCAATTTTTCTTTCTTTTGTATCAATATGGGAGTGGGAAACCAAGAGGCCTAAAGGAGAGCCTGATGGTGGCTGTGGCCCCTTCCTGCTCTGACAAGTCTTAGAGCAGGAAGGTGTAATTGATCACACCTAAATTCTCCAGTCTCTTGAAATTCAGTTTTATCCGTCTGGGGATATAATATTTGGTTTGCACAAACATTTATATTTCTCTCCTCGCAAACATTAAACACAGCAAAACAAAAGCAAAACAAAAAACCTCTTCCTCATTTGCTTTGTGATCTTTGGACTTCCCAAGGCCTGGCACAGTGCTTGGCACACATTAAACACTAGATAAAAGCAGAATTTTTTATTTCCCTTTCCCAGCTCTGGTTCGTGTCCGGAAATACTTTAACCCTAGGGGATGGCAACAAAGTAGTCATTCACGCTCATTACAACCATCTGTGCATGCTCCTCCATTTTGGCAGAAGTATTTCTTTTCACCCTGTCCTAGAACTCTTCTAAGTGCACCGCTGAAGACATTACTGAGGTCCTACCTTTAAAATTAATAATTAACACAAAGACACTACCTTACCCACCGGGGCTCTGTGGACTCTGTTCAGGCTGTTGTGAAATTAATCCTGACCCCACCGCGCAACTCACAAGCTGCTCCCCTTTTCTACGACTCCTTCCTGCCCCGGTCCAGAAGCTCTCGTGTTTGCGCAGCATCCTTAGCTGCCTACACAGATAACTTTATACTCTACACCATCACTTACCCGTGCTCAACAAACGTCTGTTCAGAGCACTACATGAAGCTTCAGGAAGTTAGAACAGGTTTCACCCCTGGGCGGGGGAGCGTCAGTCCGCGCCACAGCCTCGCCCCTACCCTGGCCCCCGCAGCTTCCCTCCGACCCCGTTACCGGTTGCTGGCTCGAAAGCCTTCTCGGTGCCGGAGGCATCCACTGGCTCCACGCGAGCCCCGCCACGGTAATTGAGGGGCTGCGACACAACGAAGGTGCCAGTGCTCATGGCGGCGATCGGAGCAGAAGCAGGCCTGAGGGTGCGGGAAAGCGTAGACAGTGCAGCCAGGCCAGCTCGGAGAAACATGGGGGGCAGGAGCGGCGGAGAGAGCCAAGCCAGAGGGGCGGGGCCGCGGGAGGACGGGCCCGCGGAGAGGGGAGGGGCCGCGGAGAGGGGAGGGGCCGCGGGAGAGCGGGGTAAGACGCGGGCTGAGGGAGGGGCGGGGCCGAGGGAGGGGCGGGGTAGCCGAGATGGGAGGGGCCGCTGGAGGGCGGGGCAAGACGCGGGCTGAGGGGAGGGGCGGAGCAGCGGGGAGGGGCGGGGCCGAGGCCAGACGCTGGCAGAGGGAGGGGCGCGCCCGGCCTAGAGTTGAGGGCCCTGGGGCAGGAGGAGAAGGGGACGACAGAGGATGAGATGGCTGGATGGCATCACTGACTCGATGGACGCGAGTCTGAGTGAACTCCGGGAGTTGGTGATGGACAGGGAGGCCTGGCGTGCTGCGATTCATGGGGTCGCAGAGTGGGACACGACTGAGCGACTGAACTGAACTGAACTGAGACAAGGGCCGGCCTTCCGGGGCGGAGTTTGCAAGACTTTTCCGTGCAGTCAGTTGGCTAGTCAGTGGTCCAGGTCCGCCCCTCGCTTAGCCTAGAGGCTGGGTGGCACACCAGAGTCTTACACAGAAACGCACGCAAGCCCACGCACTCGCCTTCTCCCCCCTCACTGTCTCGTTTTTCTTCCTTCTTCCAGAAAGTGAAAATGAAGTCGCTCAGTCGTGTCCGACTCTTTGCGAGTCCATGGACTGTAGCCCACCAGGCTCCTCAGTCCATGGAATTTCCCAGGCAAGAGTACTGGAGTGGGTTGCCATTTCCTTCTCCAGGGGACCTTCCCAACCCAGGGATCGAACCCAGGCCTCCCGTACTGCGGCAGATGCTTTACTGCGGAAGACGCTTTACCATCTGAGCCACCAGAGAAGCTCAGTATTTAAAACAAGAGTTTTCAGGTACATCACTACATGTAATCAGCCTAGGGTCTGTCTTCTGATCATTCCATCTAACGAAAGGGGAGGATTAGATCCAGTGATTAGGACTCCTCGTTTCCACTGCACTAGACACCGTTGAACCCCTGATGGAGGAACTAAGATCAAAAGATCACACATACCACGCCAGGGCATATGTGTGTGTGTGTGTGTGTGTGTAATGAAAGAAAGTGAAAGTGTTAGTTGCTCAGTCTTGTCTGACTCTTTGAGACCCCAAGGACTGTAGTCCGCCCGGCTCCTCTGTCCATGGAATTTTCCAGGCTAGAATACTGGAGTGGGTAGCCATTCCTTCCTCCAAGGGATCTTCCCAACCCAGGGATGGAACCCAGCTCTCCTAAATTGCAGGCATATTGTTTAGCGTCTGAGCAACCAGGGAAGTATATATTTATCTATTTATCAATATCTCCTAGCTGAGCATGTTATAACTTTCTCAGATTATCTGGTACACATCTCCCACACCTCAATCTTCATACAGATAATGAGGTTTACATTTCTTTCTTCTTCTAGATCAGTGTTTAAAACAAAGAGTTTTAAGTTCAAATAGATAACACAGACTTTGAAGAGAAAGTTGTATTTTTTTTTACTTTGGCAGGAAAGCACAACAGAGAAATCTATTCCATATGATAAACAACAGAGTTAACCACACCATAATTAGTCACAAAGTGACTCTGTGAATTAATTTTACTTCTGAATTAATTCTCTTTACCTCTGAATTAATTAGGTATCATGCTTGGTGGGGCTTCCCTGGTGGCACTGGTAAACAATCTGCCTGCAGTGCAGGAGACCGGAGTTCGATCCCTGGATCAGGAAGATGCCCTGGAGGAGGGCATGGCAACCCACTCCAGTATCTTTCCTGGAGAATCCCATGGACAGATTCTCCCATGACAAGGAGCAGACTACAGTCCATGGGGTTGCACAGAGTCAGACACGACTGAAGCGACTAAGCAGCAGCAGCAGCAGCAGCAGCAGCAGCAGCAGCAGCAACAGCAGCAGCAGCAGTGTGCTTGGTTGTATAATCGAAGGCAAAAATAGCAGATGCTTATATAAGACATTTATTTCTCTATCATAGAACATGCTAAAGAGTGCAGCAGTAATACAGTGGCCCTAAAGTGTTAGAAAGAGGCCCCCTCGGTTCTTCTGCTCTGACACTTTCACGTGTTAATTTCTCCATTTCTTTCAAAGACCCCTCTCCCTTATCTTCTCGTAGAGGCGCTTCAGACATATGGAGACATAGCTACCATCTTGTATGTCATAAAAAGCATCTAGACAGTTCTGATCCAGGCGACTCATGTAGTCCTCGGACCACACTCAAAACAACTAAGTTTGTTTCCAAATTATGACTCTTGGAACACTGATTTTGTAAGATGTTCCTTATTTTAAAAAAAGATTCTATTTAATATATCCTTCTCCTGGAAATTAACAATAATTATTAGCACATTTAGAGCTCAAGTAAGTGCTGCAGTAAAGAAATCTGTTCAAGTGAGGGAGATTAGAAGTACAAACTTCCAGGTACAAAATAAAAGAGTCACAGAGGTATAATGTACAACACAGGGAATACAATCAATAATATTGCAATAACTTTGTATGGTAACATATGGTAACCAGTCTTAAAGTGGTGATCATTTTATAATGTAGAGAAATATAGAATCACTCTGTTGTATACCTGAAGCTAATGTAATATTTTAAGTTGATTATACTTCAATATAAAATAATAATAGAAGAAAGAAATTTGTTCAATGTTATAACCTATGATTTCCCTATCTTATTTGAATGCGGCACTGTTTTTTCAAGTGACAACTGATAAACACTTTGGAAAATGTTTTGAAGTCAAGTTGGGAGATGAGACTTAAAGTTTAGCTAGTAAGGAGTCTTCGAGTGCAGTGTGTGCTAAGTTGCTTCTGTTGTGTCCAATTCTTTGCAATCCCATGGACTACAGCTCAATAGGCTCCTCTGTCCATAGCGATTCTCCAGGCAAGAATACTGGAGTGGGTTGCCATTCCCTCTTCCAGGGGATCTTCCCTACTCAGGGATCAAACCCACGTCTCTTGTGGCTCCTGCATTGTAGGAAGATTATATACTTGTGAGAAGCACCACATTTTTCTAGATTTTGTGAAAATTATAAATTTTGCAATCCACGAAGTTCAATCAAGCTCAAACAGAAGAAATACTAACAAAAGTACATCAACACACGTCCTAACCAAAATTCTAGGAAACTGTGATAAGTACAAGTTCTAAAATAGGTGTTACGGAGTCCTTCTTTGAGGATTATTCAGCTTTTGCAGCCTTATTTCACAATCAGGGAGCCCAGGGTTTGTGTTAACAAAACTTTTTTAGGCCAGGCTTTCCACAGTTTCTTCAGGATTCTCTCACTTCACAATTTTCCGTTCAGTCACTCAGTCATGTGTGACACTTTGCAATCCCATGGACTGTAGCACACCAGGCTTCCCTGTCCATCACCAATTCCCAGAGCTCGCTCAAAATCATGTCCATCGAGTCAGTGATGCTATCCAACCATGTCATCCTCTGTCATCCCCTTCTCCTCCTGCCTTCAATCTTTCCCAGCATCAGGGTCTTTTTCAATGAGTCTGTTTTTTGCATCAGGTGGCCAAAGTATTGGACCTTCAGTTCAGCATCAGTCCTTCCAAAGAATATTCAGGACTGATTTCCTTTAGGACTGACTGGTTTGATCTCCTTGCAGTCCAAGGGACTCTCAAGAGTCTTCTCCAGCACCACAGTCCAAAAGCATCAGTTCTTCAGCACTCAGCTTTCTTTATAGTCCAACTCTCATATGCATACTTGACTACTGGAAAAACTATAGGTTTGACTAGACAGACCTTTGTCAGCAAAATAATGTCTCTGCTTTTTAATATGCTGTCTAGGTTAGTAACAGCTTTTCTTCCAAGGAGCAAGCATCTTTTAATTTCATGGCTGCAGTCACCATCTGCAGTGATTTTGGAGCCCCCCCAAAATATAGTCTTTCACTGTTTCCATTGTTGCCCCATCTATTTGTCGTGAAGTGATGAGACTGGATGCCATGATCTTAGCTTTTGGAATATTGAGTCTTAAGCCAGCTCTTTCACTTTCATCAATAGGCTCTTTAGTTCCTCTTTGCTTTCTGCCATAAGGGTGGTGTCATCTGCATATCTGAGGTTATTGATATTTCTCCCAGCCATCTTGATTTCAGCTTGTGCTTCATCCAGCCCAGCATTTCGCATGATGTACTCTGCATATAAGTTAAATAAGCAGGGTTACAATATGCGGGCTTGACTTCCTCCTTTCCCAATTGGAACCAGTCCGTTGTTCCATGTCCAGTTCTAACTATTGCTTCTTGACTTGCTACAGATTTCTCAGTAAGGCAGGTAAGGTCTGGTATTCTCATCTCTTGAAGAATTTTCCAGTTTGTTGTGATCCACACAGTCAAAGACTTTAGCATAGTCAATGAAGCAGAAGTAGATGTTTTTTTTTTTTTTTCAAAGGCTTTCAATTTTATTTTATTTTTAACAAACATACATGGGACGCGATAAAGGTTACTAACTGAATGAGCTCTAACAGACAGGTTCTCTGTGGCTTTGACACACTCAGCTTCTAAATGATCAGCTAGCTAGTTAGGACTGTACACTTGGTACTTTTTGCGGTTGTTCAGTCATTCAATCATGTCCAGCTCTTTGCCACCTCATGGACTGTAGCCCGTTGCCATTTCCTTCTCCAGAAGTAGATGTTTTTCTGGAATTCTCTTACTTTTTCTATGATCCAGTGGATGTTGGTGTTAGGACCAAACTGAAGCCAGGACAGGCTCTAAGGGGCAGGCTAGGCCTGAGGTTTAGTCTCTAGGAAAGCTGAGGCACTGGGAACTCCCGCAGGCAGTGTAGCTCGACTAATCAGAAAAAATCCCCGTAGCACCCCGCCCGCTCCAGACCTGAGCCAATCCAGATAGGGATGCGAGGTTAAAAGTCCCCCGCGCGCCGTACGGTTTAACCAATCAGCTATGCTGTTACAGGAACAAAGAACCGTCTGTATAAAAGTAGATGTGATTCAGAGCTCAGGGCTCTTGTCGGATTCTACTGTGCTGGATGAGTCCTGGGCCCTAACTTGAGCTAGCAATAAACCCCTTTATGCTTTTGCATTGCTGTGGATGTCTTATTCTCTCAGTTTTGGGGACTCGGACTCTGGGCATAACAGTTGGCAATTTGATCTCTGGTTCCTCTGCCTTTTCTAAATCCAGCTTGAATGTCCGGAAGTTCTTGGTTCAGGTACTGTTGAAGCCTAGCTTGGATGATTTTCAGCATTACTTTGCTAGCATGTGAGATGAGTGCAATTGTGCAGTAGTCTGAACATTCTTTGTCACTGCCTTTCTTTGGGGCTGGAATGAAAACTGACCTTTTCCAGTCCTGTGGCCACTGCTGAGTTTTCCAAATTTGCTGGCATATTGAGTGCAGCACTTTCACAGCATCATCTTTTAGGATTTGAAATAGCTCAACTGGAATTCCATCACCTCCACTAACTTTGTTCATCGTGATGCTTCCTAAGGCCCACTTGGCTTCACTCTTCAGGATGTCTGGCTCTAGGTGAGTGATCACACCACTGTAGTTAACTGGGTCATGAAGATGTTTTTTATATAGTTCTTGTGTGTATTCTTGCCACCTCCTCTTAATATCTTCTGCTTCTGTTAGGTCCATACCATTTCTGTCCTTTATTGTGCCCATCTTTGCAGGAAATATTCCATTTGTATCTGTAATTTTCTTGAAGAGATATTAGTCTTTCCCATTCTATTGTTTTCCTCTATTTCTTTGCACTGATCACTGAGGAAGGCTTTCTTATCTCTCCTTGCAATTCTTTGGAACTCTGCATTCATATGGTTATCTTTTCTTTTCTCCTTTGCCTTTTGCCTCTCTTCTTTTCTCAGCTATTTTTGAGGCCTCCTCAGACAACCATTTTGCCTTTTTGCATTTCTTTTTCTTGGAGATCATTTTGATCACGGTCTCCTATAAAATGTCATGAACCTCCGTCCATAGTTCTTCAGGCACTCTATCAGATCTAATCCCTTGAATCTATTTCTCACTTCCACTATATAATCATAAGGGATTTGATTTAGGTCACACCTGAATGGTCTAGTGGTTTTCCCTACTTTCTTCAATATAAGTCTAAATTTTCAATAAGGAGTTCATGATCTGAGTCATGATCATGTCACAGTCAGCTCCTGATCTTGTTTTTGCTGATTGTATATAGTTTCTCCATCTTCGGCTGCAAAGAATATAATCAATCTGATTTCGGTATTGACCATCTGGTGATGTCCATGTGTAGAGTCATCTCTTAACCCGGGTCTCCCGCATTGCAGGCAGACGCTTTAACCTCTGAGCCACCGGGGAAGCATTATGTTGTTGTTACAAAGCATTTGATCTATCTGCTTTTATTCAGTTCCATGTGCCAGGGGCCAGACTCAGAGTTCTTAGATAGAGTCCTTAATACATTTCAGCAGGTTGCTTCCTTGCCCCGAAGCTTCTTTTTCTCAAGTTAATGTTAGTTGCCTTGAAACCATCTGAAAGAATTGCAAATTGAAATGAGCTTTTTGTCTGACTAGCTGTCTTAATGAGAGGCTTCTAAGCAGCAAGTCTTGTCTCTTGCTATTTATGCTTCTGAAGCAGTTGGCTTATTAATATCTACAAGGTCCAAAATTTCTAGGTTCTTTATTCCCTTATTCTGCCTGCAAACCAGTAGATTCTGGTGTGAGCACATTTCTATTTTGTAATGCCTAGACAAAAACAGCAAGTAGCATTACAAATAATAAATGCTGGAGAGGGTGTTGAGAAAAAGGAATTTTCCTATGCTGTTGATGGGAATGTAAATTAATGCAGGCACTATGGAGAACAGCATGGAGTTTCCTTTAAAAACTGAAAAAAAGAGCTACCACGTGATTCAGCAATCCTATTTCTGGACATATATATGGAGAAAATCTTCATTTCAAAAGGTACATGTGCCCCAATGTTCACTGCAGCACTATTCACAATAGCCAAGAAACATAAGAAAGCTAAATGATAATATATGAGTCCAGAGATGGATGGATAAAAAGATGCCGTATGTTTATAGGATGGAATACTATTCAACCATAAAAAGAATGATGAATTAATGCCATTTGTAGCAACATGGATGGATATAGAGATTATTATATAATTATGATATAGCTAAGTGCAGAATCTAAAAAAAAAAAAAAAAAAAGAGGGAATTCCCTGTGATCTAGTGGTTGCTGCTGCTGCTAAGTCGCTTCAGTCGTGTCCGATGCTGTGCGACCGCATAGACGGCAGCCCACCAGGCTCCCCCGTTCTTGGGATTCTCCAGGCAAGAACACTGGAGTGGGTTGCCATTTCCTTCTCCAAAGCATGAAAGTGAAAAGTGAAAGTGAAGTCGCTTAGTCGTGTCCAACTCTTCTCGACCCCATGGACTGCAGCCTACCAGGCTCCTCCACCCATGGGATTCTCCAGGCAAGAGTACTGGAGTGGGGTGCCATTGATCTAGTGGTTCAGTTCAGTTCAGTTCAGTTCAGTCGCTCAGTCGTGTCCAACTCTTTGCGACCCCATGAATCACAGCACACCAGGCCTCCCTGTCCATCACCAACTCCTGGAGTTCACTCAGACTCCCGTCCATCGAGTCCGTGATGTCATCCAGCCATCTCATCCTCTGTCGTCCCCTTCTCCTCCTGCCCCCAGTCCCTCCCAGCATCAGAGTCTTTTCCAGTGAGTCAACTCTTCACATGAGGTGGCCAAAGTACTGGAGTTTCAGCTTTAGCATCATTCCTTCCAAAGAAATCCCAGGGCTGATCTCCTTCAGAATGGACTGGTTGGATCTCCTTGCAGTCCAAGGGACTCTTAAGAGTCTTCTCCAACACCACAGTTTAAAAGCATCAGTTCTTCGGTGCTCAGCTTTCTTCACAGTCCAACTCTCACATCCATACATGACCACAGGAAAAACCATAGCCTTGACTAGACGGACCTTAGTCAGCAAAGTAATGTCTCTGCTTTTGAATATGCTATCTAGGTTGGTCATAACTTTTCTTCCAAGGAGCAAGTGTCTTTTAATTTCATGGCTGCAGTCACCATCTGCAGTGATTTTGGAGCCCCCAAAAATAAAGTCTGACACTGTTTCCACTGTTTCCCCATCTATTTCCCATGAAGTGATGGGATCGGATGCCATGATCTTAGTTTTCTGAATGCTGAGCTTTAAGCCAACTTTTTCACTCTCCTCTTTCACTTTCATCAAGAGGCTTTTTAGTTCCTCTTCACGTTCTGCCATAAGGGTGGTGTCATCCGCATATCTGAGGTTATTGATATTTCTCCCGGCAATCTTGATTCCAGCTTGTGTTTCTTCCAGTCCAGCGTTTCTCATGATGTACTCAGCATAGAAGTTAAATAAGCAAGGTGACAATATACAGCCTTGACGTACTCCTTTTCCTATTTGGAACCAGTCTGTTGTTCCATGTCCAGTTCTAACTGTTGCTTCCTGACCTGCATACAGATTTCTCAAGAGGCAGGTCAGGTGGTCTGTATTCCCATCTCTGTAAGAATTTTCCACAGTTGATTGTGATCCACACAGTCAAAGGCTTTGGCATAGTCAATAAAGCAGACATAGATGTTTTTCTGGAACTCTCTTGCTTTTTCCATGATCCAGCAGATGTTGGCAATTTGATCTCTGGTTCCTCTGGCTTTTCTAAAACCAGCTTGAACATCAGGAAGTTCACGGTTCACGTATTGCTGAAGCCTGGCTTGGAGAATTTTGAGCATTTCTTTACTAGCGTGTGAGATGAGTGCAATTGTGCAGTAGTTTGAGCATTCTGTGGCATTGCCTTTCTTTGGGACTGGAATGAAAACTGACCTTTTCCAGTCCTGTGGCCACTGCTGAGTTTCCAAATTTGCTGGCATACTGAGTGCAGCACTTTCACAGCATCATCTTTCAGGATTTGAAATAGCTCCACTGGAATTCCATCACCTCCACTAGCTTTGTTCATAGTGATCCTTTCTAAGGCCCACTTGACTTCACTTTCCAAGCTGTCTGGCTCTAGATGAGTGATCACACCATCATGATTATCTGGGTCGTGAAGATCTTTTTTGTACAGTTCTTCTGTGTATTCTTGCCGCCTGTTCTTAATATCTTCTGCTTCTGTTAGGTCCATACCATTTCTGTCCTTTTCGAGCCCATCTTTGCATGAAATACTCCCTTGGTATCTCTAATTTTCTTGATGAGATCTCTAGTCTTTCCCATTCTGTTCTGTTCTTTTCCTCTGTTTTTTGCATTGATTACTGAAGAAGGCTTTCTTATCTCTTCTTGCTATTCTTTGGAACTCTGCATTCAGATGCTTATATCTTTCCTAGTGGTTAGGATTCTGCAGTTCTTCCAGTGCAGGGGGCCTGACTGACTCCTTAGTTGGGGAACTAAGATCCCACAAGCTGTACATTATAGCCGAAAAAAAAAAAAAAAAAAGATACAAAGGAACTTATATACAAAACAGAAGTAGACCCACAGACATAACAAACTTATGATTACCAAAGAGAAAAGGAGGGCGGGGAGATATAAATTAGGAGCTTGAATTAACATTTAACACCTTACTATACATAAAATAGATAACCAAAAGGACCTACTGTATAGCATAAGGAACTGTAGTCAATATTTTGTAATAACTGTAAGTGAAAATAATCTGAAATATATATATATATATATATATAAAACCTAATCATTGTGTTGTACACCCGAAACTAACACAACATTGTAAATCAATTATACTCCAATTTTTAAAGCATTTAAAACCTTTGGGCGACTCATACATTCTGGATCATTCTGGTAGGCAAGTGTATGCTCCTTGGTTTTCGTCTTGTCACAACAAAGATTTGGAGTGACGGGCATTAAAGCCCCCTCGGCGTGTCACAGCTCTCGGGTCTCAGATAGACCGTGTTATGTCTCTCAGGTCTCAAATGGACCGTGTTATAGCTCTTCCACAAATCAGTGTTGCAGCTCAGTATTACAGTTCCAACCACCTTCCCTCACACTGCTGGCACAGTAAGGATTGTGTCTGCCTTTCAAGTTATCACAGCGTCAGTTCTATCAAAAGCTTTGCCATGGCAGAAGAGGAGCCACCATATTTTCAGCCAGTGATACCAGTTTCTAACTTCCTGCTATGCATCTACTAAACCAATGCCCGTATTTTGTTTTTCTATTTTATTTGTCACACCAGTGTGACTCGTAGCATTTTAGTTCCCTGACCAGGGATCAAACCCCGGCCCTTGGCAGTGAAAGCAAAGAGTGCTAACCACTGGACTGCCAGGGAGTTCCCTAGGTGTTTATCACCCCACTGCAAGGTACTGATTTCTCTATTGTGTGTTAGTCGCTCGGTCATGTCCAACTCTTTGCGACCCGATGGACTATAGCCTGACAGGTTCTTTTTCCATGGGATTTTCCAGGCAAGAATACTACACTGGGTTGTCATTCCCTTCTCCAGGGGATCTTCCCAACCCAGGGATCCAACCTGGATCTCCCGCATTGCAGGCAGATTCTTTACCATCTGACCCAAGGTTGGGGAAGCGTATGCTAAATTAGTTTATAAAACAAATCCAAAATGTAATAGCTTGAACACAATAGAAATTTATTTACAACTTACCTAATGGTCCAGGGGTATTTAGGTTAGAATGTTTAAGATCTGTGAGGCTAGAGGCGCGGAGGGGGGGCACTTGGCTCCCTACAGTTACAGAAGGACCCAGGATGCCATTTGCAACACATGGTTTCCAAGGATGCCCTGTGTCACATGGCCAGTCATCCAGAAAAGACACAGAGCAAGGAGGTGTAATGGGTCAGGCATGGAAGTCAGTCATATTACTTGTCTTCTCACTTCAGTGGAGAGAATTTAGCTGCATGGGCACACCAAACTGCAACTCATCATTGAGTTGCCTTAGGAGAACAAAATATGGATTTGTGAAGACAAGTATCCATCCCCATCACAGATATTCTATTAGTCAGGATTCTTCCTAGAAACTGTCAGGCGAGTATAATCTCCTTGGTTCTGTCTCGTCTCAACAAAACTTTGAAGTGACGGACATTAAAGCCCTTGCCACATTACAGCTTTTGGACAGAGCATGATATAGCTCTTAGACAGATCCGTGTCACAGCTCCGTGTTACAGCTCAGTTTTATTTAGAAAATAGCAGGAAAATACATCCTCAAGGCGTGAGGGCATGCCGACCCAAAAGATGCGAAGAGGAGAGAGCCCTGGCCCTTTGGCTCCTCTTTTTATATGCTTTTTCCCTCCCCCGGGCCTGCCCCATGTAAACTGGGTCAGCCGGGAGTGCTGTTTGTTCTACCTGAGGTCCTCACTCCGGTCCTCGGACCTTCCTTTGTTCTATTTTTGCGGGCTTTTCCCTTCCTTGTCTTTTAGCCACCGCCACTCTGGACTCCTGTTTCCTATTCCAACTGCCTAACAAAAGAGGAGGCAATGGCACCCCACTCCAGTGCTCTTGCCTGGAAAATCCCATGGATGGAGGAGCCTGGAAGGCTGCAGTCCATGGGGTCGCTGAGGGTCGGACATGAGTGAGAGACTTCACTTTCACTTTTCACTTTCCTGCATTAGAGAAGGAAATGGCAACCCTCTCCAGTGTTCTTGCCTGGAGAATCCCAGGGACGGGGGAGCCTGGTGGGCTGCCATCTATGGGGTCGCACAGAGTCGGACATGACTGACGCGACTTAGCAGCAGCAGCAGCAACAACAAAACAGAATCAAGGTTATACGTATATAGATAAGGTGAGACAGAGAGGGATTTTAAGGAACTGACTTAGGTCAGAGGATGAAGGGGCTGGCACGATTGAAGGTCTTAGGCAGGCTGGCAGGTAAGAGTTGATGTGGCATAAACTATAATGGAAAAGAATATGAAAAACGATGTGTATATGTATGAATAACTGAATCACTTTCCTGTACAGCAGAAATTAACATAACATTGTAAATCAACTATTCTTAAAAAAAAAAAAAAAGATTGAGGTGGTGGTCTTGAAACCAAATTCCACAGGGCAGTAAGCTGGAAACTCAGGCAGGATTTCTATGTTGTTGTCTTAAGGAAAATTTCCTCTTATTTGGGAAACCTGATTCTTTGTCTTCAGCTGTTTAGATGAGGCATCACATTATGGAGGATGATCTGCTTTACTCAAAGTCTACTAACTGTAAATGTTTATCACATCTAAAAAGTATCTGCACCACAACATCTAGGTGTGCCTTGTCCAAACAAGTGGGCACCATAGCCTAGCCAAGCTGACACATAAAATAAACCATCACAGATATCCAAGTGCCAACAGTGGTTATTTTGGAATAGGCAGCGAAGGTGAAGGACAACATAGGGGAGGGAGGCATAGACTTTTGCTGTTTTTATATCTTTATAAATATTAGATGTTTCACTATGTGAATGTATTACTTTCTTTTTTGAAAAATTATTTTTTAAGGAGTGACATAAGACGTTACACTAATATGTCTGAAAACAAGACAAGCTTCTTGAAAAATAGAGGTCATGGCGATGGGAAGCTAAGAGCGTATCATCCCATCCCTTGGTTCTCAGGAGTGTCAGGGAAACCGTGGCCTCTGCTCAAGAGAGCTGTGAATCACCATATACTACCAAATGCATGCATGTAATCATATTTATATTTCCCTCATGAGAAAGTCTTCCCTGGTGGCTCAGACGGTAAAGCGTCTGCCTACAATGTGGGAGACCTGGGTTTGATCCTGGGTTGGGAAGATCCCCTGGAGAAGGAAATGGCAACCCACTCCAGTATTCTTGCCTGGAAAATCCCATGGTCGGAGGAGCCTGGTAGGCTACAGTCCACAGGGCCTCAAAGAGTCAGACACGACTGAGCGACTTTCACTTTCATTAGAAAGTCAGGTTTCTAGTTACCGTGGCTGGGGTATTCTGTGATAAAATTGAGGCTGCAGCAAAGTCTAAGCCATGAGAAAGGCATCAGAGGATTCGATAGACAGGAAAGGGGAAGCAGAAGGAAGAAGGGCTTGGCTGGAAAGAGATGGGCAGTAAGAGAAGAAACAATGGTCGGGCGGCCAGTAGGTAAGGGGAAACTTCATGGGTCCACTTGCTCACGTTCTCTCCTATTTTACCAAGTCAAGTCAAGTGACCAAGTCAAGGAAGAAACAAGTCTTTTGGGGGTATTGTTATTGTTTTTTCTTGGAAGCACATTGAGAGGTTTGAGGAGTGGTAGAGAGTCTAGGAGGGGGAAAAAGGTCATACTTGCCATACGTTTATGAGATCTATGCCTTCATGCTCAACTACAGGGAGCCTCCCACTGGCCCTATTTGAGCAGCCATTCCAGAATCTTCTCAGTGTGTGGTCCCTTCTGCTGTAGAGGGGCCAGGAGGCTCCAGGGACACAGCAACTCTTTCTTCTGCAGAGCCTGCAGAACCCATTCTTACCACCAGGTGGCACACACACATAAGCCTGTGGAAAGAATCAAGTTAGACAAGTAGAAAAAGCAAACGCGCACAGCAAAGAAGGAATCCAGGAATGAGGTCCACAGATTCCAGTATCTATTGCATTTTTCAAATCTTGACTGCCAAGTGGCATTTTCCAGAGTCCCCAGGATTGAGGCTGGATTCTTGGTCAAGATGGAAAGAAATACCTTTGTACCTGTGGTTATGCTCAGTCGCTCAGTTGTGTCTGACTCTGTGACCCTATGGACTGTAGTACGCCAGGCTCCTCTGTCCATGGGATTTATTAGGTAAGACTACTGGTGTGGGTTGCTATTTCCTTCTCCAGAGGGTCTTCCCGACCCAGGCATCGAACCCTCGTCTCCCGCATTGTAGACAGATTCTTTACCCTTGAGCCTCCTGGGAAGACGTCCCTGCATCAGGTGGCAGCAAATAGCAAGATACAGAATAAAAGAAGTTGATGACCCATTTAGGGCCACGTTTCCCCCTCAGGCAGCCCAATTCTACCTTGAATGGCCTCCCTGAATCATTATCCATATTCTTAACTATTTGTATCCCACACAAAGCCATTTTCCCCTTTTCCCGGGCTTAAAGATCCTGGATTTTGTTCCAGTGTCTAACTCCTTGCCACATAACTAGGGCAAATCATGAGTAGACTAAGCCAGCCAGGACTGTCTTATTCCCTTTGGCACTGATGGGCTTGGGGGTGAGAATGTGACCCAGATCCAGCCAATGAACACTACAGAAGCCAGGAATCTAATGAGAAAAAATTTCCCAGCTCTTAAAAAATCCCCAATATGAAAGTTGGACAGCTTAATGTAAATCAATAAAGTTAGAACACACCCTCACACCATGCACAGAAATAAACTCAAAATAGATTAAAGACTTAAGCATAAGACATAACACTGCAAAACTCCTAGAAGAGAGCATACACAAAACATTCTCTGACATAAACTATACTAATATTTTCTTAAGTCAGTCTCCCAAGGCAATAGAAATAAAAACAATAAGATAAAATAAACAAATGGAACCTAATCAAACTTACAAGCTTTTTCACAGCAAAAGAAACTATTAAAAAAAAAAACACAGAAAGACAACCCACAGAATGGGAGAAACTATTTGCAATGATGCAACTGGCAAGGGCTTAATCTCCAGAATATACAAACAGCTCATACAACTCAACCACGAAAAAAAAAAACAGCTCAATCAAAAGAGCAGAAGATCTTAACTCAACAGCAACAACAAACAACTCAATCAAAAGAGCAGAAGATCTTAATAGACATTACTCAAAAGAAGACATACAGATGGCCGAACAGGCACATGGGATGAGTTCAATGTTGCTAATTATTAAAGAAATGCAAATCAAAACTACAAAGAGGTATCACCTCCAGTCCGAACGGCCATCATGAAAAAGTCTACCAATAACAAATGCAGGAGAGGGTATGGAGAACAAAGGAACCCCCCTACACTCTTCGTAGGAATGTAAGTTGGTGCAGCCACTATGAAAACCAGTGTGGAAGTTCCTCAGAGAACTAAAAATAGAAGTACTGTAGGAGCAGCAATCCCACTCCTGGACATAGACCTGGACAAAACTATAATTCAAAAGGATACATGCACCCTTGTGTTCATAGAAGCACTTTTCACAAATAGCCAAGACATGAGAACAATGTAAATATCCACGGACAGATAAACAGATAAATAAATAAGATGTGGTACATATATGCAATGGAATCTTACTAAGCCATGAAAAGAATGAAATAACGCCATTTGTGGCAACGTGAGTGCAACAAGAGATGCTCACACTAAGTGAAACCAGTCAGAGAGAGAGAGACAAACACCATATGATATCATTTATGAAAGTGAGACTGTTGCTCGCTCAGTCACGTCTGACTCTTTGCAACCCCATGGACTATTATAGCCTGTCAGGCTTCTCCGCCTATGGAATTCTCCAGGCAAAGATATGGAGTGGGTAGCCAATCCCTTCTCCAGGGGACCTTCCAGGCTCCCAGGAATCTCTTGCATTGCAGAATTCTTTACTGTTGCCCAAGGCACCAAGGAAGCCCGATCTAAAACATGACACACGTGAACACATCTCCAAAACAGAAAGAGACTCGCAGACACAGAGAACAGACCTGTGGGTGCCAAGGAGAGCAGGGGGATGAGGAGGGGTGAACCTCGAGTCTGGGCGTTGGTAGATGCAGACTAATAGTCCTGCTGTATAGCATGGGACACTATACCCAGACCACTGGGATAAACCAAAATGGAAACGAATATACAGAATGCATATGTGTGTGTAACTGAGTCACTTTTCTGTACAGCAGAAACTAGCACAACATTGTAAATCAACTACATGTCAATCAAACAAAAAAGGAGAGAGAGAGAAAAGCCCTGATGCAATAAGAGCCTTCATTCTTTTTCCCAACAGTATGGAAAATAAGTTTGTCTAAGCAAGGAAGAGGTTTATCAGAAAGTCAAAGAAAGGGGCAAAGGGGAAGAAAGGGAAAGAGGAGAAAGAGTATCCTTTTGTTCTTAGAGGGTGGGAGCTGGGGAGCAGTGAAAATAGGGATGCTCCCGGACACAGATAAGCGGCTGTGAAGCTCCCGTGCCACTTCAGAGCTGAGCCCGAGCCAGGCTGTGTCCTCTTCCTGTCCCCTCCGCTTCTATTTCCTAGATCTCCTCATGTGGGCAGATGGGAGCCTCAGCACTGATGTAGAAGAAGCCGAGCAGAGCTGGCCCTCTCGGCCACTCCACTATTCCAGTTGCTTCTGAGGTGCACGGTGCAGAGTGTCCCAGCCGTGTGGCTCCAGGCAATCCACGGACCCCGGTGCCACACTTGAGCTCAGCTGGTACTTGAGTTACTTCTTCAGCCTTTAAACAAATCCACGTTCCTCTCATCTAAAAATAACAGTCCCCTTCCATCCTAGCCGTGTCTCTGTCTAGCTGCAGACCTGTATGTCTCCTTCCTTCAGAACCAGGCTGATAGGAAAATAGTACACCTGCTGTCTCTACTCCAAGATCTCACACTCACTCCCTAATCCACAGTCCTCCCCCTGCCACTCTGTTGAAGCCTCTTTGAATAATGCTGTCTTTTTAAATTGGAGGATAATTGCTTATTAATGTTGTATTTGGTTTCTGGACAAGGTGTTAATAATCTCTATCCTGCAAAATTCAGTGGATATTTCTCTGACGTTTTCATATTGACAGTTGTTGTGTGTGGCATTTGACTCTATTAACTACTTACTTATTTGTTCAGTAAGTGTTCATTAAGCCTCAACCATACAGCAGTCATTGTTCTAGGTTCTGAAGATACATTAGTGATAAAATAGTTCCAAATGCCTGTGTTCATGAAGCATATATTCTAGTGGGAAGAGACGGGCAATGAAATAAATCAATAAGAAACTTACATGGTACATCAGAATGTGTTAAGAGAAAGTGCTATGGTGCATCAGAAGGTGTATGGAGAAAAGTGAAGCATAAAATACAATAAAGTGCTAGAATGATTTGAATGTAGAGGGTTTTAAGTAACGGGGCCAGAGAAGGGCTTACCGAGATGATCCTCGAGCCAAGAAATCAAAAAAAAAAAAAAAAAAAAAAAAGGAAAGTGATAAAGAAGTCCATGCAGAAAACTGGGGGGAAGACTTTTTCAGACAGAGGGGAAAGCAAGTGCAAAGGCGCTGAGGTAGAGTGTGCTCTGTGTACACAGAACAGTCTGGAAGGCCCTCTGTCAGGATAGGAACGAATAAGAGAGAATAGTAAGGGAAGCTGTCAGAGAGTAAGGACAGGTGGTGGGGCTGGGGAGAGGGAAGAGGAGGGGAGGACACATTTGTAGAGTCCAGTAGGATCTTTGCAGAGACTTTGGACTTTACCCTGAGTTGGGAATTGTTATGGGTTGAATTGTGTCCCCTAGAAAAGAGATATATCGGGGTCCTAACCCTGTTACCTCAGACTATGACCTTATTTAAAGATAGGGTCTCTACAGAGATATCCAGTTATTAATAAAATGATGTCATTAGGGTGGGCCCTGGTCAGGAAGATCCCCTGGAGAAGGGAATGGCAACCCACTCCAATATTCTTGCCAGAATTCCATGGACAGAGGAGCCTGGCAGACTATAGTCCATGGAGTCGAAGAGTTGGACATGACTGAGTGACTAACACTTTCACTTTAATCCTATATGACTACATCTTTTTTAAAAAAAGGAGAAATTTGGACACAAAGACAAGATAGGCACATAGAGAGGAGGCCTTGTGAAACATGAGCTGTGTTGCCACAAGCCCAGGAACTACCAGGAGTTAGGAGAAAGTCCTAGAACATGTGCTTCCCTCGTGTCTTCAGGGGGAGCATGGCCCTGCCGGACTTCTTGGCTCCAGAACTGGGACACAACAAATTTCTGTTGTTAAGCCACTAAGTTTGCAGTACTTCATTATGGCAACCCTAAAAAGACTAATACAGGGCGCCAGTGGAGGGCTAGAAACAGAGGACCTGCTGACTTTGTGAAGGGATCACACATTGTTGCTGTATTAGAACCAGAAGAGGGAATCAAACGGACCCATTGCGATGCTAATGAAACAGCCTGGGTGAGAGGCAATGGTAGACCACTGTTCCAACCTAGGCAGAAGTGATGAGAAAATGCCAACAGAAAATGCTGGTTGATTGGGTGTGAGGAGAGAGAGAACCTATAATGTCTTCTTGTTAAAAACTTATTCATCTTCAGCTCAGATAGCCTCCTGGGTTTCCTCCTTATTATTCTGTATAGGGCATCTTTGCCTCTGTCTCTTCTGTAAATGATAATGTTCCCCTGTATTTGTTCTTCTTTCTCAATCAGCAGATTCTCCTTGTAGTTCACAGCCAAACTTGACTTCACTCAAATGCTTAGCTCCGTCTTTGATTTCCCTTCTATGCACCAGAAACACACATCGAGACCCTATTAGGCATTTGCAGCTAGCCTAGCTAGCCACAAACTTCTTCCATTCTTTTTGTCTAAAGTTGGACTCACTTTTTCTCCAAAGAATGTGGCTCTTCTTCCTGTATTCCCTTCAGTGTAGCTGGAAAGTTCAAAGATGGCTTAAGCTTTAGGCACAGTTAGATACAGTGGCCCAAATAACATTGCCAAAGGCTTTTTTTTTTTTTCTCTCTCTCTCTTTGCTCTATTTCCATAAGTTTATTGGATCCAGTCTCTCGTTTTCTATATTTATGAGGAAAGATGGTTCAAGCCATTGATCCAAAAGAATAAGAGGCTGTCTCTTTCCTAGCATCACATGTTCAATTCCAGAGTAGTTACTGCTTGGTTTTGTTTGTCCATATGCCCAGCCTGGAGCCTATGCCCTGGGGCAAGGAGGACAGAGCATTCTAATTGGTTAATCCTAGTTACGCACCCACCTTCTAGGAAGAAGGAACAAAGTGACTGACATATCACATGGAGTCGGGAAGGTATGCTTCCCCAAAGAAAACTGTGAGAAGGAAGAAGGAATGTTAGGCAGGAGCAACAGCAGAGATGGACCACGGTCGCATTGTCCTACTTTATCACAGTGATTATGTAGAATACTTATATTTTGTAATGGAGAGGAAAATGGCGACCCACTCCAGTATTTCTGCCTGGAGAGTCTCATGGACAGAAGAGCCCAGTGGGCTACTGTCCAAAGGGTTCCAAGAGTCGGACATGACTGAAGCAACTGAGCATGCTTCAGTGTGTGCATATTTTGTAAATAGGTATTCTTTTGACACCTAGTGACCCCACCAGAATGGAACTCCATGAAAGTATAACCATGTATGTTTTTGATAACCACAGTGTCCTGGCCCGCAATAAGTATTTAACACACACGAGAGGAATGGATGTCTTCCTAATTTGTCCCACAGGCTTTCTCTTCTTAATCTCTCTTCACCCTGTACCAGAGTGAGCTTAAAATGGAAATCAGATCATGAAAATTCTCTTCTTGTAATCGATGGCTTGTGAAGGCTTCAGTCGCCCCAAACTGCTTACTCTTTCTTGCTTCCTTCCTTACTTGTACATTATCTTTCCAGTCTCCAGTGGTCTTCCTTCCAATTGTTTACCAGCCGGCTCTATTAATGACTTCAGAATCTGGTTCTTGTCGCCTCTTTCAGAACCCCGTCTTTGGCTGTGTTAGGCGTCCTCTATGTCCTGTAACACGTTATGTCCGTTCTGCTTGCCGTGCTTGGTTGAGTCAATCAAACGCTACCCCACCGATACTGTAAGCTCTTTGAAGGCAGGGCTTTTGCTTTACTACTTTTTGCTAACCTGTTCCCTCAAACAGAATCAATGGTCTCCTCTCCATGTAGCTGCCTCTATTGCAATATACACACAGTCCTCAGTGTTATTCATCCTTGCTTCTAGAGGATACTATGTATTATTAATCCCTGCACCTCCCTGGTGCTGTTGAGTTGCTCTGATGTGACTGACAAAAATCACATTGGGGAGGTGACATTCACATTGTTAGAACCTTTAAGGATTGAGTATTACCAGAGTTATACAGATTATGACCTTTATCTGTAGTCATGCACTTTTTTGAGAGCAGACCTAAGAGTATTTTATTTTGAAGACTGCTGGGTGTTTTTTTAAACACATTGCTGGGTGTTTTATTGTGTATCAGTAAATCCTATCTACTGAGATAAGCATGAAATTGGTTTATTATTTTTTTATTAGAAGACAAGATTTTTAATTATCTTATGGATATGGGGTACAACCAAGATTAGAAGGAAATGAAATTTGTTCATCCACAAGTCTAGTGCTTCTTATCAGCAAGATTTCACTAAATACAGTTACAACTTTTAGGCAAATGAACTTCAGAAATCTAGAGTTATATTACAAGTTGATGATTACAGGGGAAGAAAAACAAATTGTCAAATGACTGTTTAGTATCTATAGAAATAAAACAAATGACCATTTTACTTAATGCTTTTTATTAATGTTCCCTTATAATTTACAAAGTATATATCTATTCCTCGTTTCATCTCTATAACAGTTTTGTGAGCAGCAGCCCACTGAAGGAATTATCATCCTTGTTTGTTAGATAAGGTAGCTGATACGGTAGTCACAAATTGTCAGTTGTTCGAACATAAAATTCTACTCACCTCAACTTTGTAGCCACTATGGTCCCAGTCTTGCAAAAAGATGGTGCTGTTTGTGTGCTTGGCGGATGGGTAAATGAATGTATATATCTTGACGTTAATTTTAGGTTCCCCTGCATATTTGAGGAAAGAACTCATACTGTGGCCAAAGTCTTTCTAGGAACTTGATTGTTCTTCATTTTAAAGACCCAATTACTGATTAACATAATATAGTCAGAAAGTCTTAGATAAGCCCAACAATATCTAATTTGAGCAGTGTTCTTCTCTATTGCCCCAAATTTGGCTTCAGTCAAATTCCCTAATTCAAGTTCTAAAAAGATCTTTCTTTCTCTGTGTCTTTTTTTGTTTGTTTGGGGTTTTCTTGTTTCTGCTTTTTTTTTCGGTCTTCAAACTTCCTGGTACCACCTACTAGTAGGTGGTAAAAATTAACAGATTGAGACCCAAATTTTTTGTACATACAGTATCTTTATAGATTAGAAAAACTGATGTGGACATGGAGAACAAACAAAATTTTAGAGGGATTTCTTCAGCAAGCTTTTTAAATGGCATTTTTATATTTTAAATATCACCCCTGAGTCAAGGGATATAAATGGAAATAGGGAAGCCAGTGGAATTTCCATTTTCCTGCCCAAGCTAACTTTACTGTTTATATCTGAGTATTCTTGGAGCAGTGTTACCAAAAAAGAGCAGAACCACATTTAAAGAATGTAACCAATGTTTTTGAAAAATGCAACAGTATGAAATCATCAAAGAGCATATAGGAGGTAAACACTGTTTCATGAAACTTCAGTGTATGGGTTGCATAATGGTATTCCTCACCATGGATTGTGGTCAAACTAAATTTCAAAATCACTGCTCTAAAGTTATCATCTTATTTTGCTTAAAAATATGAAATTTCCTCTAGAATGGAACAGTCTGTCACCAGCTCAAGCAGGTTTCAGGCTTTTTCAACCTTCTTGGTATGATCTCTATTTATGATCAATGACTTTTTTCAGCAAATGGTTGCAGCATTAATTACAAACCTAAAAATCACGTGTATAAAATAGGCCCTTGATTATGTTCACAAGCAGCCATATGGGCCATGGATCCAAATATAATTTTCTGAATTTAAATATGTGTTTAGCTTCCCGTCTGCAGAAAGCAACTATTCAAAATATCATCTCTGTGATAAGCCATAATGGAAGAGAATATGAAAGTGTATATATTTGTATAACTGAATCGCTTTGCTATGCATCAGAAAATAACACCTTGTAAATCAACTACTTCAGTAAAATAAGTTTAAAAAATTAAAATAATTTAAAAACAATTTTGAAATTAAAAAAAAAAACAAAACAAACTGTATCTTAGACTTACATTTATCCTCTTCCATATTCATCTGTGACAGCTGGGCAATTTTCTAATTGATTTAATAATTTAAAAATTTCTTCTAAGATTCACAAAGTCTTGTCAATATGCACCATTCAGATGGTGAAATAAGAATATGGGAAAGGTTTTTAAAAATAGAGGGAAAAGAGATAGTGATAGTCACTTAAATAATACTCCCTGGAAAGCCCAGCTTGCTTTACATGAAGACATGTTGCATACAGGGTACAAGTCCAGCAGGATTCCAGCTCAGCAGTCTCATACTGTAGATCCAGTGGAGTCAGCCTACTGGGTGCTCTGTAGGCTGAGAGTATGAAAGAGTATCCATACTCTGAACGAACGTGGATCCTGAAGCCTAAGGTTCTTCCTGGCTCTGCCACTTACTGTGATCTTGGAAACACCAAAACATCTCATAACCTGATTTGTCGCAAATAAAATCTGGATAATAAAAAGATATCCTGTCTACCTTACAGGATTGCTGTGTTTGAAGATCAAATGTTTTCAATATGCCAGGCATAAAGTCAGTTGCTTTATATAATTCATCAGAAAGACTGTGAGGGAAAAATCCACGTGGCTGATGTGACTAGAACCAGTAATCTGTAGGTTAATCTAAAAGTTACAGAATCATACAAAAAAGATTCTTATATACTTCAGAAACTTTTATTTTAACTTATAACACATATATACCTCTTTACTTTTGATACAGAGCCAAGGCCTCTTCCCTGACTATGAGTCTATTGCTTGGAGTCTCATTTTTTTTTTTTTTTTTTTTTGCATATACCAAACCCATATGTATCACCTCTTGTTTGATTCATCATGATTGGCTCATTTATTTCAAAGAAACCTCTTCTTTATTTTCCATGAATATTTTATAGCAATAAAACAACAAAATCAAACATTTGCAACTCAAAGCTTTCAAATATTGAAAGAACTGAAACAAAATTTGGCTTTTAAAATTTATTTATTTTTCTATTTTGTTTTTTTGGCCATGCTATGTGGCAAGCAGGATCTCAGTTCCTCAACCAGGAATTGAACCCGAACCCCATGAAGTCAAAGTGCAGAGTCTTACTGCTATACTGCTAGGGAAGTCCCTAAACAGAATTTGTGATAATGACAATTCCATGTTTTGGGGTTAGGCGTTCTTACAATGTTTATAAGACCAACATGTATTGCCTCTGGGGACTTCCCTGGTGGCCCAGTGGCGAAGACTCCATGCTCCCAGTGCAGGGGGCCCAGGTTCCATCTCTGGTCGGGGAACTAGATAGCATATGCCACAACTAAGACCCAGTGCAGCCAGATAAATAAAATAAATTAAAAATGCACCACCTCATTTCCAGTTTTGGTGTGTTTAAAGTGAGGTATGGACTAAATAAAACACTAAGAATTAATATGAGTACTGAATCTTTCTAAACTTTTATTACTTCTTTTTTAGTTCCTGCAATTTTACCCATATGTAAGTCAAAGCAATTATTTTTAGCAATTTGCTTTTATTGATTCATTTCAAACCATTCAAATTAGTTTTCATGGACACAATTCTCCTTTTTGCTTCATATTTCATTAATTTACATAATACTCAGTCAACATATATAAAATTAACAAGTAAAACGAGTAATGTTTTACAATTCCCTGACAAGAGCTAAAGTGCATAAGCGCAGCTGACAGCATCCAGTGTGCTGTGGGCACCAGCCAGCAGGCTTTTCAGAGGGAACTAAGAGAATCTAGCTGAAGATTCAGAGAAGTAATGGTGGACATGAGAGTTTTAGTCAGAGTACTCATCTCATTTTTCAGATGAGGCCATTGAAAGTTAAGAGATTTGCCCTTTTTTTTTTCCTTAAAAATTTTTTTTCTTTAACTGAAGGTTAATGGGTGTACCTATGATGGATTCCAGTCGATGTTCGACAGAAAACAACAAAATTCTGTAAAGTAATTAACCTTCATGAGATTTGCCCATTTTTTATCAGTGACTTGTATATGAAATGTTCAAACAGATACAGGGAAAAGAAACCTAATATGACCACATAGAGACCAGAGAAAACCTTTAGGAGGAGATGCTTAAGCTGAGTTGAGAAGAAAACATGAGAAAATCAAGCCAATAAAAGGAAGAACAATGCAGGCAGAGAAAACAAAGGTAGTAAAGTTTTAAAAGAATGTGAAAAATGTAGAATTTAAAAACTAAATCTGCTTGACTAGAGCCTAGGATATAGGCAAGAAAGGAATAGGAGAGGGGTTAACCCAGGGGTGAGAGAGGCTGGAGATCCAGGATAGGATGATTTCCTATGCTAAATAGCTTGAGTTTACTTAGAGGCTACTGGGAGCCAGTGGACAATTCTCCTTGGAGGAGCAAAATAACTAGGTTTATATTTTAGAAAGGTTTATATTCACCTTTACAGGGTGAATGCTGGAGCAGAGCCAGGAGAGACCTGAATAATGGAGACTAGCTGGGAGGCTATTTCAGAGAAATTGAGGGGACAGTGCTGAGGACGTGAAAAAGTGAAACCATTAGTCACTCAGTCACATCTAGCTCTCTTCCCCCCTGCATGGACTATAGCTCACCAGGCTCGGTCCATGCAATTCTCCAGGCAAGAATACTGGAGTTGGTAGCCACACCCTTCTCCAGGGGATCTTCCAGACCCAGGGATTGAACCAAGGTCTCCCACGCTGCAGGCAAATTCTTTATCGTTTGAGCCACCAGGGAAGAAATGAATGAGAAACTGAAAAAAGAAACTATTTCTATAACTTGAAATCTCAGCAACCTGCAACAGTGGGATGTATTTTAAAGAATCCCCTTACCACAAAAGAACTTCAATTATTTTTCAGTAATTATATTTTTGATTGATAGTAACATTGGTATTGATACTCTGAGACTTTTGGGTGGATATTGTGGAATTATGCTAATGACTAATTATATGGTATTCCATCATTTTTAGTAATGAAAACTGGTATTCTTAGCATGAGAATTAAAAGACATAGGTCAAAGAAATTAAGGGAAAACTCTGTGGCCCTGAATTTAGGTGAGACATAGAATATTGGCATAAACTCATGATGTATTTTATCTTAAAACACCAAACATATTACCTATCTTAGTCCACAAAAAGGCCTAGAAACCTAGTAACCCAGTCTCTAGGAGGAGCTTTAACACTCTGATTGCATTCTCTAAATACCATTCCCCCTTAAAAAGAAACAGGCCTCCCTGAAGAAAGCATTGTCTTCCAGTCAGGCAGGGAATGTGAGGTGATACTGAAACAGCCTATCCCTTAGCGAGGATGCCACCAATGAAAACTAGGGTCATGTCAAACAGCCCCAGAAGCCAATTTAAAAAGCCTCTCACTAGCCAAAAATAGGACAATTTGAACATCCATAAGAAAAATAACTTCAGTGAATTGAAGTGAAGCAAGTATGTCTAAACCTGTGAACTGCACACACACACACACACACACACACACACACACACACCCCTTGTTCACCCCTGGAAGATCCTAGTAAACAGCTCTTTATTTTGAAAACTAGATAATCACGCACTTATTCTTTTTCCTAAAAAATTTAACCCCACACAAAGAGTAGATAAAGGGACATTTCTATCTATAGAGGTATTTTACCTAATAAATGAAGGGATACCAGAATATTATAATTTTTCAACCCCTAATTATTAGTAATTAGTGATTAGCAAAGCTGTTAACATCACAAAAAGAGACTATCAACAGTGCGTAAAACAGGCATGCAAGCAACAAAATTCTAACTGAGAGGAAGTTTACAGGGGAAACAATGCAGTTTCTTCAACAAATAAATTGCAAGGCAGGACTGAGATATGCTCCAGGAAATAGCAAAGAATGAATGAGCAAGTGTCTGAATCTGAAAACTAGGGTATGTTCCACAGGTAACTAACTTAATTTCTAAGAGATACCACAGGTAACTCTTAGGAGAAGTATTCAAAAACACATAGGTGGGTTTCAATTTATATTTATCATTTTAATTAAATGTAGTGAAAATATTGTGATCTACACAGTCAAAGGCTTTGGCCTAGTCAATAAAGCAGAAATAGATTATGTGGATCACAATAAACTGTGGAAAATTCTGAAGGAGATGGGAATACCAGACCACCTGACCTGCCTCTTGAGAAACCTATATGCAGGTCAGGAAGCAACAGTTAGAACTGCACATGGAACAACAGACTGGTTCCAAATAGGAAAAGGAGTACATCAAGGCTGTATATTGTTCCCTTGCTTATTAAGTACATCATGAGAAATGCTGGGCTGGAAGAAGCACAAGCTGCAATGAAGATTGCCGGGAGAAATATCAATAACTTCAGATATACAGATGACACCACCCTTATGGCAGAAAGTGAAGAAGAGCTAAAGAGCCTCTTGATGAAAGTGAAAGAGGAGAGTGAAAAAGTTGGCTTAAAGCTCAACATTCAGAAAACGAAGATCACAGCATCTGGTCCCATCACTTCAAGGCTAATAGATGGGGAAACAATGGAAACAGTGGCTGACTTTATTTTTCTGGGCTCCAAAATCACTGCAAGATGGTGACTGCAGCCATGAAATTAAAAGACACTTACTCCTTAGAAGAAAAGTTATGACCAACCTAGATAGCATATTAAAAAGCAGAGACATTACTTTGTCAACAAAGGTCCATCTAGTCAAGGGTATAGTTTTTCCAGTGGTCATGTGTGGACGTGAGAGTTGGACTATAAAGAAAGCTGGGTGCCAAAGAATTGATGCTTTTGAACTGTGGTGTTGGAGAAAACTCTTGAGAGTCCCTTGGACTGCAAGGAAGTCCATCCTAAAGATCAGTCCTGGGTGTTCACTGCAAGGACTGATGTTGAAGCTGAAACTCCAATACTTTGGCCACCTGATGTGAAGAGCTGACTCATTTGAAAAGACCCTGATGCTGGGAAAGATTGAGGGCAGGAGGAGAAGTGGGCAACAGAGCATGAGATGGTTGGATGGCATCACCGACTCAATGGACATGGGTTTGGGTGGACTCCGGGAGTTGGTGATGGACAGGGAGGCCTGACGTGCTGCAGTTCATGGGGTTGCAAAGAGTCGGACATGACCGAGCGACTGAACTGAACTGAAAATATATCCTATTATTTTAATGATTCTTTCCCATATATTATTGCATAAGTATTTCCCAACACTATTAAAATTCTCTAAGCATATTTCTTTTAAAATTGCAAAGCAGGAAATGAAAGAGAGATGGTGTGGAAGTAAAATGTGAGTGGACTTTAAACCAGCCAACATCAGTGTTACCTTGGAATTTGTTAGAAGTGCAAATTCTCAAACTCTGTTCAGAAACTCTGCAGTGGGGCTCAGGGGACTGTGCTTTAACAAGACTTCCAGGTGATTCTAACGTATTCTTGTCAGAACCACTACAATAGAAGAGATTTACAACACTTACCAACCAACTACAATATGGCAATCTAATATTTGCTCCAGATTAAAAAAAAAAAACTGTAAAAAAATTTAACATTTATCCTATCAAGGAATTGCTAAATTTTTAAAGTGTGAAAATGGTACTGAGATATAGAGATATAAATGTAGATATATTTATTTTAAAGCCTTGAAATATCTGAGTAAAAAATACAATGCCTAGGATTTGTTTCAGAATAATTTAAGAAAAACAGAAGCAAGCAAGGGTAGACGTAAGATTGGCCACGAACGTCATCTCCATTAACTTGGTGATGGTCTGGATTTAGAGTCATCCAAATGACTAGCCTTAAAAATTTTAGGGGGCAAGTAATTAAAAAAAAAAAAAAAAACACCTAGTGGCGAGGTTGCAGTAGCCCTTAAAATCTCCTTGAATTTACATTCCTGTGATGTAACAGCTTTATTTCCTGTGTATACATCCTCGCTATTGCTTCCTTTTAGGAGGGTGAGTAGATGTTATCTTTCTTCCTTCCTTCTCCCTTTTTACTTCTCCCTCTTATTTATCCTCTTCCACTGAAATTTACTTTATAAAAACCTCAACATCCATTAGAAATCAGACTAGAAAGCATCAGCTTCAAAACCTAAGAGGGTGAGTAGTAAGATGAACTATATATTTTCATTTTACCAGTTGATGGCAGAATTTTGAGTGTGGTTTCTTATCATTTTATGTTTTATTTTAGATATTCCATCTTTGTCATCATTGTTAATATGATCATCATTTCCTTCATTGTCACCTTTTAAATTTTTAGTTTGCCTGGAACAGAAAAGACCATTAGAAGTCATCACCATCCATTATCAGGTAGCTTTTTTGATAAGTGTTAGTCGCTCAGTTGTATCCAACTCCTTTGCAACCCCATGGACCATAACCCACCAGGGGAATTCTCCAGGCAAGAATACTAGAGGGGGTTGCCATCTCCTTCACCAGGGGATCTTCCAAACCCAGAGATCAAAGCTGCCATCTCCTGTGTCTCCTGTATTGGTAGGCGCATTCTTTGACTGTCTGAGCCACCAGGGAAGCCCCCTTTTCTGATAACGGCAGCCTTGAAACAAAGATTTCTGCTGCATTTCATCTGCATCTAATGAGTTCCTGCGGTGCTCTCTCCCACCATGTGATGTGATGGCTTAGGGGAAACAAGAATAAAAAAAGACAAGGTGCCAACTTTGGAGCTCATTATCTTCTGAGGAGATAAGGTAAAGTGATGGGAAGAGACTCACCACATACTATATGGGGAAGTTATAATGCAACACAGCATTTGAGAGCTTTTAGGGCTAGATGGCTTTTAACTGCTTGGGTTCAAATCCTAACTCCGCCACTCACTAGCTCTGTGATGCTAATCAAGTTATTTAACCCCTCTTGCCTCAGTTTCTTCATCTGTTAAATGAGTGTGAGAACAGTATAACCTTGTGGTGTTATCTTGAGATAATCCCTAAACTAGATAATCCATGAAACATTTAACTTTATCCATAGATTTTATCAATTTCTGTGTTGACCATTGTTGCTTATATCCCACACCTTTCCCCTGGTATTCTTTCTTGTCTCTGAAAATACATCCTTTAATAGTTCAGCTATCTTGGATACCATAGCTGTCAAAATAATGTCCACAGTTTTGCCCTCAAACTTATGGTTTAGGTGTACATAAAATTCTAGGTTGATAATTATTTTGTCTAGCTTTGAAGATATTATCCCACGGTCTTCTGGATTTTATGCAATTGAAAAGTCTGATGTTGGTTTACCAGCTGTGACTTTCTCACTGGTAGAAAACATGCATCTAAGGACACTACTGATAAATGTAAATATTTAAGTAACTAGAGCTACCACTGGAGAAGGCAATGGCACCCCACTCCAGTGTTCTTGCCTGGAGAATCCCAGGGACGGGGGAGCCTGGTAGGCTGCTGTCTGTGGGGTCACACAGAGTCGGACACGACTGAAGTGACTTAGCAGCAGAGCTACCACTCCACACAGGATTTCCAGTTCCACAGATTAGGGAGGAAGACCATGGTATAAGCATTCTCTCATCCTTTATAAAGAAGCACAGCAGGAACTGAAGGCCATTGTGACTACAAGGGAGCGCTGCAAATTAGACACAGGCAACTATAAACTTGCCTCCAGGGGGAGAACTAAGAGTGGGATCAACCTGAATCTTCTCAAGAACCTAACAGATTGTACTGGGGTATGAAGGAAACTGCTGAGGAGTTCCATTGTTATACTCCCATGAGTTACCACTTTCCTCTCCTTTCATGCTTTCCAATTCCTATAACAGGGCAACTTTATATTTGATCATATGAAGCAAGAGTGATAAAATATTACTCTCAAACACTGCCTCATGGTGAGGGGAAGGGGAGAAAAAGAACAAAAACAAAAACAGCATTGCCCCTTTCTGGCCAATGTTTACCGTTATGTTCAGATTACTAAAAATATGTATCTAGAAATATGGCAAATCAAAACAGATGTCTCCTTGTAGATGAAATAAGTAAAATTCTAGCCTCTTTTATTAGATCTCAGGTCATGTATTCGGCTTAAAAAACAAAACAAAACACAATATATAGTTTCAATTAAGAGTCATATAAACTAAATTTTTCTTCCAGATCTCAAAATGCCCATGGAGAGCCAACTTCCATGATACATGGCACACGGCACATACTTGAAAGCTGACCCCACAGAAATATTAATGTAAGCAAAATACGAATTTGTTTCTCATTACATAAACATCACCTGGGCTTATTTAATCAACACACTTGTTTTAAAATAAAATTAATCTGTAACCAAAAGCACTATCACGTTTGTTAGATACCATTCTTATTCAAATTATACCCCCCCCAAAAGCCTAAAAATAACTCAAATCTAGAAATTAGCCCAAGTGCTAAGGCTGCCTATGGCTCTTGCTGTAAAATAGTTGCTGGGTCTGATTTGAATATCTGAAAAGAATGACAGAAATACAGGGTTCTTCTTGATTTCAAGAAAACTTCCCAGAAGGAGGTGGAGGGCCAAGAAATCCACCTGCCTGCTTGGTGGCAGCTCGTGAAGGGGCAAGGCCAAGAATCTTCTGGATGTTCTGTGAAGGAAACAGAATAAAAACTGGGTTTTAATATGAGATATAGGGAAAAGTATTTAAAATACATCTCATAAAGAGAAGGCTTACAAATAAAAAGTACTGATATCACCTAAAATAGAATGATTACTACTGTTATTTTTCTGCCCTTTCTGAGTCTTATAGCTGAATTCAGTCATTATTGCAACACCTGAAGCTAAAACTGAAATAGTCAGTATCAACTTTTTCAAATAAGTGAAAGAATTAAGAATCCTGCAAAGAGATCTGAGCCCAGAATCCACCTGTATTTTTAGCACAGCCCCTCATCTTTTTCAGTTGTCCCACTTTTTTTTTTAGGAACTCAATTTTATGAAACTAGAACTCATAAAAAAGTATTTTTATACTCAGATGTCATCAGTTAATATAACATTAAATTAAATCACATAAATACAACAATGAGTAAAACTAATACAAACTGGGAATAAACACATTTGGCTCTTGAAGGACAGGACTCAACTAGTGGGAGCAGAGAGGTGCAGGCAGTCTAAAGAGCAATCAGGAGTGGATGGTGTGATGTGGGGAGGAATTGGTTTGCTTTAAAGGTAGAGGAAAGAGGTACATGAATTTGGAGGGATAAGTAAAGGTCAGTTAAGATTTTGTACAGCATTTGTAAGAAGGAAAAACCTTAAAGATATCTAATTATGCTTGTTAATTCCTTCATTTAATATTTGAGAAATCAATTAAAACCTGGAAGAGTAGAAAAGTGAAAGTGAAGTTGCTCAGTTGTGTCCGACTCTTTGCGACCCTACGGACTGTAGCCCACCAGGCTCCTCGGTCCATGGGATTTTCCAGGCAAGAATACTGGAGTGGGTTGCCATTTCCTGTCCAAAATTATTGATAAAGTCCCACTAGCCTCAAAGCATGGCCATAGAGAAATAAATAATAAAAACAAATCTAAAAACAAGAAGAAAAAGAACCATTAGTAGTTCAGCTAAGTTTTCCTCAGTAAAGTTGGAGAATATTTGTATTACTTTCATAAGAAAAGTAGCTCCTTCATGCCCCCTTTAAAAGTCCACTGCACAAAGCAGTAAGAGCCCAAATAACAGAATGCCACTCCTGTTTAATCAGTAAGCATCCCCTGACCACCTACAATGTATCCAGCAAAGCAAGGCGTGATGGGAAATTAAAGATAAAATCTAAAACAATAAGACATTACAGAATTAGCTACTGATAAACACATCTGTCTAGCTAACAAATACAGTAATATAATCTAGACCAAATGTACAAAGCATCCTTGCTCAGTTATTCTGTAGAAGGGTCAATTAAGTGAGTCCTTATCATTTTAGAGATAAAGACCAGTGTAAAAACCTCTGATGCCCTTTAAATCACAGGTTTACTGTGATTTAAAGAAGACAAGTAAAAGGAAAGTAGGAAATATTCCAAAGCGCTGACTGAAAGGGTAGACTGTTGACAATCTCATTATGAATTAAAAACATATAAATGACCACTGGACACAAGCCACTGTTCTAGATGGAAAACAGCCCTAACAGCAATGACCACAATAACAACAGAAATGTTTAAACAAGGCACTTTAGTAGCCAAGACTGAAGTTCATGTATATCCAGGCAGGTTTATGCTTTGTTCTCCTTGTGGATCTCATCTCAGACTCCCTTTGTAAATACCAAATCAAGTTTATCAGTGGTACATTACTCAAGTATTTGTATTTTAATATCAATGCTCTGCATTTACTATATGCAATTTTATCTTTTAGTGAAATTCTAGAAATGAGTTTGAATTCCTGCCTCTGACAACTGAACCCACAATATTTTACTTTTAATGTTTACTTACTTATTTATTTTTGACTGTGCTGGGTCTTTGTTGCTATATGAGCTTTTCTCTAGCTGCAGTGACTAGGGCTACTCTCTGGGCTTCCCTGGCGGCTCAGATGGTAATGCATCTGCCTGCGATGCAGGAGACCTGGGTTTGATCCCTGGGTCAGGAAGACGCCCTGGAGGAGGAAATGGCCACCCACTCCAGTACTCTTGCCTGGAGAATCCCATAGACGGAGGAGCCTGGTGGGCAACAGTCCACGGGGTCACAAAGAGCTGGACACGACCGAGTGGCTAACACTCACTCTCAGGGCTGCCCTCTAGCTGTGGTGCACAGGCTTCTCCCTGCGCTCGCAGTGGCCTCTCCCATGTGGAGCACAGGCCGCAGGGCACGTGCGCGTCAGTAGTCCCGGCTCCTGGCCACTAGAGAACAGGCCCAGTGGCTATGGGTGCATGGGCTTAGTCACCCCCCAGCACGTGGGCTCTTCCCAGGATCACAGATCGAACCCGTGTCTCCTGCATTGGCACGCAAATTCTTTACCACTGAGCCACCAGGGAAGCCCCTCCCTACCTTAAAAAGGAAAAAGGTTTATTTATCTTATGGACTAGTTTTTCTTAGATAAAATGTTCCCTGCTTCTCTGTCTAGCAGGTCTTTTCCTCTAAAACACATGTAGAAACTAACTGGTGGTCTTAGATGCAAAAGACCCTGGTAAAATGCTCCAGGCCACGGTTCTCTCCACAGTAGTAATAACATTCTACCCTTCTATAAACTCTAAGTTTGCAAATAGTTTTAAGGACTAGAAATCAGTCCTTAGATATCCTTGGTTTTGAGATGAGAAAGCTGGGGCAGATGGAGGTTATAACTCAGGTACAGTTTTCCTCTATTAAACCACAACTCTCTAAAGGATATTTATCTTAGAAGTGAAAAACCTTATAGCAGGCCTGACCTGTTAAAAAACTTACAATTATGAAGACTATATAAGAGCACACCATAGAAAGAAAAAATACATTACACTGTTAAGTGAATAAGTGCATATAAATAAAAACCCATAGAATGTACAACATCAAGAGTGAACACTAATATAAATTATGGACTTTTGAATGATGATGTGTTAATGTAGGTTTACTGACTGTAAAGAAATGTACCATTCTTTTGTAAGGTGTTGGCAGTAGAGGAGGCTACGTGCAACTGGGGGACAAGAAGTCAGATAGGAAATCTCTGTATAGTCCATTCAGTTTTGCGGTGAACCTAAAACTGCTCTAAAAAAGAGTCTATAAAAATGCACATAAAGACTTAAGAGTATATGGAAAAATAATAATTGTATTTAAATAGTCGTAAATCACTTTCTCATTCCTTGTCTTCAACTTTTTACAATATTGCTGAACAGGATAATTTAAAATGAGAAATATTTCCATAGGTGCTGTCTCAAAGTGCTAGGCATTGTTCTAAGCACGTCACATGTATATTCCTCACAACAACTCAGTGACACATATTATCCTTATATGCAGATAAAAAAAGGAGATCCAACTATCGGGTTGTAATTCAATAAATGCTCACTGACCTTCACACTGTATGGCAGGTTCATCTATATATATTTTCTCCTTTATATCTTTCAAGAACTTCATTCATTAAACTTGACCTGACTGCTTTCCTACAGTCTCTCAATTCCCCTCCAATTTTTCAAGCCTTCTTACAAGATACAGTTTAGAAATATGCATTATGCTAAAAGATAAGAGTTTCAATATATTAAGAAGATGAAACAGAAGAATGCTTAACAGAAATACAAAATATAAGATGTGGACATGCTTTGGAAGTTATTTTTTGGACAAATTATTTTGAATTTCTGTCCAGTCCTGTGTAATCGGGTAACAACTGAAGAGTGTGTGTCAGAAGGGAAAAACAAAGGAAAAACATTTTCCCGTAATCATGCCTTCTTTTGGCAGGAAACTCAGAAAAATACCACTACAGGATTTGCGTTCCTTCCTCTCTGCAAAGGATAAGGACTGGTGATCAAGAAAAGGAAGTTGTTGGTTGCTAACTGGATATTTTGGGAAGACACAGGTCACTGGCAATAAACACATTCTGCTAAATTTTATTTCTTAGTCATTTAGCTAAAATAACTCAAGCCATAGCCGCCCTCACTTTGCTCTTTGTTAGTTTCTCTGGCATCCGGCAACCAACCTTCCGTCCCAATTGATTACAACTTCTCATCAAGTTCCTATAACATAATCTTTACTTTATGCATAATGCTGCCTGTAAATCCAAAAACCCTGAATGGCCCCATTCAACAGTCCCAGGATTTTCACACTGTAACAGAATAGGCTGTTCAGGAGGATGACAAAAAGATTAAATATTTAATGACAGTACAACACTTATGTAGCTGAAAGAGTACTGGGTAAGAGTCAGAAGACTTGATTTCCAATACTGGCAAATTATGCAAAACAAACCCAACAAATATGCAATATCTTTTTATTGTACCAAATCTCAATTTTCCTTATGTTTAAAAGAAGGGGGCTCACTAGATCAATGATTTTTAGACTCTGTAGTCACAGAACCCTTTCTTAAAACAAAATCTCATGTAAAAAGTCAACAAAGAACATTGATAAAATAGTGTTGGGAACCTGGAGCCCCTTGTTGGGCCCTTCAAATTTTCCCACCAAGCACCTTGAAGGGAGCCACAGTCCTGTGTGGCTGTGGCACTCTAACATTCTTGAACACAGTTAGGTTGTAATAAATTATATTGCTGACTTCAACACATATCTTGCAAGGTGAAAATCAAAATTCTAAAAGGATAAGCACATCAAATCTGCACCAGAGTAACATCATTTCCTTCGTAAAGTTGAATGAATATTTTTCTCTCCTTAGGTTGTCCAAAGGCCTCTTTTGTAAATAGGACCACTTTTGGGAAGATTAGGGGATCAAGTGACAATTTCAATCAGTCAAGGAGAATGTTCTGAATTTTAGTTTTGTGTAAGAAGATAGATGTTCTATCCTTTTAAAATCTCACAACAGAGAGTAGAACCCAGCTGGCACTATGTGGGGCATCTAAAACTCAGTATGAAACTGTAGTCTTGCTAGTTTGAAGCAAAGGACAGAGTTTAGGGCAACCACGAATGTGAAAGCGTTAGTCACTCAGTCGTGTGTCCAACTTTTTGTGACCCCGTGGACTGTAGCCCACCAGGCTCCTCCATCCATGAAATTCTCCAGACAAGGATACTGGAGAGGGTTGCCATTTCCTTCTAAACCATAGCAACAGAAAAAAATTCCTGGAAAATAGAGTTAATAGGGCCCGGTAAAATTCTGCATCTAAACTCTGCCCAGGTGGCGCTAGTGATAAAGATCCTGCCTGCCAATGCAGGAGATACAAAAGATGCAGGTTTGATCTGTGGGTCAGGAAGATCCCCTGGAGAAGAAACCTACTCCAGTATTCCTGCCTGGAAAGCCCCATGGGCAGAGGAGCCTGGTGTGCTAGTCCATGGGGTTGCAAAGAGTCAGACACCACTGAAGCAACTTAGCATACAAACTCTGCCCAATTCTCTGGTTAACTCTTAAACCATTCATAGGAGAGACTGCCTTCAACCAAATAAGACTGAAATAACTTAAGATTTCCTAGATGTCTACCACAAAGAAGACAGACCTTGGAGTTTGAATGTCAACTGTCCACTTAAACAAACAAACAGACAAAAACACCCCTCTGTGTTAAGAATAACAGAATCTAGACTATAGCTTATCACTTACAATGCACATGATACGATCCAAAATTGAGACATACCAGGAGACGGGAAAACATGACCCAGACAAAAGAAAACAGGCAACAGATAGAGTTCAACCTTGACATGATCCAAATGTTGAAATTAGTAAGCAAGATTTTAAAGAAGCTAATTAACCATGACAAGGGACATAAAAGAAAATATATTCATTCACAATAAATGAATAAATGGTAAACTTCAGCAAGGAAGGAAAAAGACTAAAAAATAACCAAATGGAAATTCAGGAGCTAAAAAATACTATATCAAAATTTCAAAATCATTGGATGAGCTTAGGTTTAACTCAGATTAGAGATAAAAGAGGAGTCCTGAAACTCCTTTTTTAGATTAGAGATATGAAAGAGGAGTCTGTGAACTTGAAAACAGATTATAAGAAATTATCCTATCTAAACAACAGACAGAAAAAGACTAAATAATTGAAGAGACTCAGTTTTCTATTGGACAAAACTAAAAAGACTATAAGTAAATGGAATTAAGACAGAAAGAATGGGGCAGAAAAAAATATGTGAAGAAATAATTGTGGAAGTCCTCCCAAATTAAAAAAAAAAAAAGCTATAATCTATAGAGGGATAATTTTTTTTTAAATACCCTTGGGGGGGTGGGGGCGGGGTTCCCTGCTGGTCTAGTAGTTAGGATTGCCCAGGTTCAATCCCTTGTTGGGGAACTAAGATCTTGCTAAACTGCCCAGTACAGCAAAAAAACAAAAAGTTACATTACAGTACCCTTAGGTACCTAACAGTCAAATTGCTGAAAACCAAGCTTAAAGAAAAATATTTGAAAGCAGCCAGAGAAAAGTTATTATCTACAGGGATACAAAGACATGAAGGTCTTCTCATCAGAAATAACTGAAGCTGTTTCACCAGTGGCCACGGGGGCCACACTATCCTGATTTCAGAAGTCACGGCCCTGCGCTTCCCTCTGGGCGAGGGCCCTGGGGCCCCCCAGCCAGGCCCTGCCCAGGCGATGCTGCCTGTGGGTGCTTGTCACAGCCCTGGCCTGGTCGCCACCACAAGTGACAGTGCACTGCTCCCGACTGCTCGCTTGCTGCAGCTCCACTGCCGCCCCGGGGGGATGGCCCACCCACCAGGAGCCAGGCCCTCCTGTCTGTGCCCGCCTCATCCCCAAATGCCTTCTTTCCTGTGATCAGCTATAGGTTTCAGAATATAAGATCCAACTGTATATAACTGTAATAAATACGGGTTGCCACTATTAAAAGAAAACAAAACTGAAGCTGAAAGGATTAAAACAAACAAAAGCAGTCAATCCAGAATTCTGTATCCTATGAAAATATCCTTCAAAAGTAAAGATAAACAGATATTTGGGGATAAATGAAGAGTAAGAGAATCTGTCACTAGCAGACTTACACTACAAAAGACACACGTAGGGAGTTCCCTGATGGTGCAGTGGTTAGGATTTGGCACTTTCGCTGCTTGGGCCTGGGTTCAATCCCTCGTCAGGAAACTTAGAGCCCATAGGTCACATAACAGGGCCAATAAATCAATAAATAAACAAAGGAAAAAGAAACACACAGAAAGAAGGAAAGAAACACAGGGAAAAATCACTTAACACTGTGCTGTGAAATACAGACATTAAGCAGTGACATTCACCAACAATTCTGGACTCAGTGATCTCTATGTTCACTACATACTTTCAAGCCTTCATGTTTTACTCAAACTATGCCAAGAAAATTCTGATAAAATTGGAAAACCCCTACTTACCCTTCAAGACACAATTTAAATGCCCCTCCTGTACAAAATCTTAGTTTCACAGAACTAATTCCTATAGTCATTTCACTTCCATAGCATATTATTCCTCCTCCCAAACCATTTTATATATGTACACATACACAAAAGTTCCCTGGTGGCTCAGACGGTAAACAGTGTCTGTTTACAATGCGGGAGACCCAGGTTCGATCCCTGGGTTGGGAAGATCCCCTGGAGAAGGAAATGGCAATCCACTCCAGGACTATTGCCTGGAAAATCCCATGGACAAGAGGAGCCTGACAGACTACAGTCCATGGGGTCGCAAAGAGTCAGACACGACTGAGTGACTTCACTTCACTTCACACAAAAGTTATTAATCACATTCTGCTATTATTTATGGATCTGTCTTCCCACATAGACTGTGAGTTTCACAAGGGTAGAGATAATCACTCCTTGCTCTTACATGTCAGCATCAAAGAATTCCTGGCATAGTGAAGGACTTGAGTCATTCTTCAACAAGGACAGGAATATTCTAAATGAAGCCTTAAACTCACTGAAACAATTCAAAGGGTTCAGATTAAGATGATGCCTGAATAATCTGTTCTCACTTAGTACTTACCTCTCACTTTTCAAACCAAATGCATTCTCTAACTGATTTAAAGTTAAATACTACAAATGAAAATACTTTGCTTATAAATAAGCTATACTGGAATTAATGAATTAAGCTCTAATCCTTAAATAAAGTGGCATAAACTAATGATGAGATGCAGGAGATGGCAGGCATCTAGTTGGTCCTTCTACCATTTTGATGACTTTAAGATAAACTGACATGACATAATTAGAACCCGTCCTCACAGACATGCAAGCCATATCAAAATTCTTTGCCCTACGGAAGCCAAAAGTGTGATAAAAAATTAAACTTACTTATTTTTATCCCTGTCCTAAGCACATATACCTGTTGAAGGAGACAATGACAAATTCTCACTGACATTTCTTCAGATCATAGCCATATATGCATATGGTTATATATTAAGATGTGGGTGACAAAGGAAAAAAAAATATAAGAAACTCTTTCTTGTGCTTTTCTTCATAAACACTAATTCTTTTTGCTTTCCAAGTAAAGAGAATTATGTCATGGCTTTAACTATCATATACATTTGCTGGGATCTTCACTAAGATTTAGAACACTTTCTATAGAGGAGATCATTTAACTCAATCCATTACTGACTCATAATAAGAAAAGTAAAAAAAAAAAAAAAAAGCAAGTATTTTAATTTTAGGAATTAAGAAAATTTCCTTTTATTCTTAAAATCCGTCACTACACTGGACTAACTTAACACCTCTGATAAAGCTGGCAGACCTACCATTTCCACTGCTACAAATTCACACAAAGGAAATAAAGATGTGAAGGTCAAGGCAGCTAATCACTAATCACCACACATTCAGGAAGTAAACAAAAGGAGAAAGATAAAACAAGGAAAGGTAATTAGATTTATTTTCAGTTAATATGACAGATCACCACCACGTTCTAATCTATGAAAAGAACCAGTCCTATCTTGGGCTGGGAAACAAACACTAATTTTAAAAACATCCCAAGGGCAGGGGCAGGCGCTAACTTGTTTTAAAGAAAAAAAACCTACCACTTTAAGAATAACAGCTAACTTTCCGTATCATTGGCATCTGATTATCATAATGTGGTGAGGTTGCACACTAAACCCTAAACCCGATTTCATCTTTGTGAAAATTTAGACTCAGAGCAGTTATATGACTCCCAAGGACATTAGGCTAGTAAGTGGCAGTAAGAATCAAACCTTGGTGTTTTACCTCCAAATACTGTATTTCCTTGGGCTTAAAGAATCCACCTGCAATGCAGGAGACCTGGGTTTGATACCTAGGTTGGGAAGACCCTGTGGAGAAGGGAAAGGCTACCCACTCCAGGCCAGAATATGTCCCGATCCAGGAATCAAACCTGGGAAACAGGGAAAAATTACTGAAGCAGATAGATATCCTTATTCAGCTTAATATTTATTATACCTCTATCATAATAAGGGGGCATGTTACAATAAGTAAGTGTTAGTAGCTCAGTCATGTCCGACTCTGTGACCCCCATGGACTATAGCCCACCAGCTTCTCTGTCCATGGAATTCTCCAGGCAAGAATACTGAAGTATTTTGCTATTTAGTCTCCAGGGGACCTTCCTGACCCAGGAACTGAACCCAGGTCTTCTGCATTGCAGGCAGCTTCTTTACAATCTGAGCCAACGTTGTAATGGGAAGCCCTGATGTTATGATAATCATGGGACAATGCTATATAAGTTAGCAGTTGTTTTTGTTTGTTTTTTGCAGTTGTTCTTAAGGTGATGCTCTTTTATAACCAGCTGGTACACTCCTACGCTCTGGTTAACACTGCAGTGTGTATGTGTGTGTGAGAGAGAGAGAGAGAGAGAGAGAGTGTGTGTGTGTGTGTGTGTGTGTGTGTGTGTGTGTGTGAAGTCGCTCAGTCGTGTCCGACTCTTTGAGACCCCATGGATGGTAGCCTACCAGGCTCCAGGTCCATGGGATTTTCCAGGCAAGAGTACTGGAGTGGGCTGCCATTTCCTTCTCCAGGGGATCTTCCCAACCCAGGGATGGAACCTGGGTCTCCTGCATTGCAAACAGATGCTTTACTGTCTAAGCTACTAGGGAAGTGAACTGACATACGTAAATGCCATGATCTTTCATAAGATTATGGTCTCAAACTGGTGGTAGACTGATACTTCAGATTAACAGTGCTGGGTAAAAATGGTGCCTAGTTATGGAAAACACTGTGCTGATGCCTCAAAAAAATTAAACACAGAATTGCAGTATGATGGCAATTCTACCTGTGGAGTATAAAGGAAAAAGAAGTGAAAACAAGAACTCGGACATTGATATACCTGTGTTCACAGCAGCATTTCTCACAACAGCCAAAAGGCAGAAGCAGTCCTTTGGCAGATGAATAGATTAAAAAAAACGGTATATACATACAATGGAAAGTTTGTTCACTCTGAAAAAGGAAATTCTCACATATGCTACAACATGGATGAACCTGAAAACATTCCAGTTACAAAAGGACTTCAGTATGATTCTACATTTATGAGGGCAAATTCACAAACACCAACAGTCAAAATCACAGAGACAGAAATTAGAATGGTGGTTGCCAGGGACTGAGGGGAGAGGATAATGGAGATTTAGTGTTTAAGGGGCACAGATTTTCTGTTTGGGAAGATGAAAAATTCTAGAAATGGATAATGGTGATGGTTGTACAACAACACGCAATGTACTTAATGTCAAAGAAATGAACAATTAAAAACGGTTAAAACAGTGTATTTTCTGTGATATTTATTTTACCACAATAAATGAAAAAGATTAAAAGTACTGGAATTACTGAGTACAGGAAATCAGAAAGCAGTTTCTGGGCATAAGAGAGCACCGCACTTTCCTTGGGAAAACTGCTACCAGGGGCAGTCACACTGACAAAGTTAAACCGGAGACTCTGCAAGTGTGACATGTATGTTCTGGCCCCTCCTTCATCCTCTTTTACTCTAGGATCTCAGGTAACACTGTTTAACCCATCCTATGGCACCCAAATCCAAAAGACCTGACGATCTACACAAGGTGTGAAGAGAGGAGGAGCGTCCTTAGTCAAACACAGATGTTCAAATTTCAAAGAGAAAATATTAATTAATAATTTAACAGAGATTCACTCCATTCAAATAAAAATCAAATTCAAGAATTATCATTCACCTCACTGCATCTTACGACCCTCTAGCTTCTTGGTGTTTGAAAAAAATGGGGAGGCAAACTTTGATCTCAAATGAATCCATGTTTTCATGTTTTTTCTCATAAAAATCACACAAAAGTTGGCAAAGAACAAAAGAGAAAAGAAAGAATAAATAAGGTATGCCAGTATTAACTCCAAATGGATTGAGCCATGACTATATAAGAAACTAACAAATAGTAGAAGAAAACAAAGATGAATTTCTGTATAACTTTAATAAAAGACTAATAAGAAAAAAAAAACGAAACTCCAGCAAACAAAATTTTGCATGGCAAAAACCATACTAAGTAAAACTGAAACACAAACAACAGTTTACAAAAATTATTAGTAACTTAGAGCACAGAGGGCTAAACTCCCTAAGAGCTAAAAACTGAGAAAACGACCAACAATCCAATAGTGAAACAGGCAGAAAGCATACAGTGTCTCACCTACCAAAGACAGAAAAAAATACATGAGTAGCTCTTAGACAAACAGAGATGCTCAATCTAAATGCAAATTAAAACTACGAGAGAGCAATTCTTACCTAATACACACTAAAAACGCCAAAGGTCAACAATTTCTACTGGAGGTTGGGGGCAATTATGAATTTTCATACATAGCAACAGGGAGTAAAAAGTGGTATAACCTCAATTTGCCAAGTTTGTAAGTTTATATTTGGGTACAGTATCTACTGTTTTGTTTCACACATGCCTTTTAGGTGCATACTATGTACTCGATATAGATTCTTTAAGGTATATACAGGAAATTAAGAAATCACTACCTTAAAAGAATTGGGGAGGAAAGGATAACATACATGAAAATTACAAGTAGACAAAAACAAATTAAAAAATCCTGTAGTGTAAGGCAGAGTATGACCAATCACTAAAGAAATTTGAATCATTCTATGTTAGTTTCGTCATCACTTAATCAATTTCACAACCTCAACGCAAAAACAATTCATTATGTTTTCTCAAAATTACTTTATGCTACAGTATGTATCTGAAATCAAGTGGCCTATTTCTTTGCCTAAGAATGGTCTCATTGAGGGAATTGTACTCTATACTCTGAAAATCTCATATTTTATGATGCTTGTTTCACAGGCATCTACAGAGTCAAATCTTATATAACCTAAGATCCTAAAAAAACAAATAGAACAACAGAAGAAAATATGGAAAGAGCAAGTGAATATGGATTTTAATTAAAAGAAAGAGGCAAATATTCCACATAAAAACTTCAAATGCTGAACTATTTCAGACTGGAAATAAGTTCATAATCTTCCTGTTAGTATACATACTAAGAAGTGGGGAAAGGAATACAGAAACTTTTGGCAGCTAATAAAATAAAAATTATAAAAGTAGGTCATTTTAGGGATTTTTCAAAGATTTTTAATATCTCAGAATACCTGTACTATAGCTCCATATACTTTTCTCTTATTAATATCAGTGCAGAGAACTGGACAAACAGAAATTAAAAGTATGAACATACATCCTCCTTGGCTGAAAAGAAATACTAAGTCTTTTTTTGGCTGCCCATTCTCTCCTCCCACCCTTTTTGGGGTATTCAGTAAGCAAGTACTTCATTAAGCTCTACCAGTCTAGTATCTGTAGATATTCTTACTTTAACTTTATAGCACATACTACACACTCTTGGTTCCCAGAGTAGCATGGCTGGCTGCTCTATCTCCTGTTTTTATTCCACTGGAATACAGCAACACTCATTCATTTACTTATTTTCTAGGGCTGTTTTCATAACACAGTGGAAGAGTTTGCAAAAGTCTGCCTAAACCCTGTTGCCTGTTTTTTGCAAATAAAGTTTTGTTGGAACATAGCCCCACTTATTCCTTTATATTTTGTCTAGCGCTGTATTCATACAGAGTTGAGTTGCTGTGATAAAAATTGTATGGTCTGAAAAGTAAATACAAAAATATTCATCACCCAGACCCATACAAAGTAATGAGTAAATAGAAAGTTTGCTGATTACCATGATAAATGACCTCATGAAATTAACTGCTATACATATACCTCACCAGAATTTCTGAAATAACTGAAAGGAGCTTGAAGACTAGCTTGAGCGGAACTTTCTCAACAATCATCCTTAACATTTATTTCACTTAAGAAAATGCTACAGTTTTCAGATGGTAATTTCTAGGTAATGAAGTCCAGGTAGCAGTACAAACACAAAAAGGCAAAATGGTTTTCTGAGAAGGCCTTACAAATAACTGGGAAAAGAAGAGCAGTGAAAGGCAAACGTGAAAAGGAAAGACATACCCATATGAATGCTAAGTTCCAAAGAATAGCAAGGAGAGATAAGAAAACCTTCCTAAGTGAATAATGTGAAGAAATAGAGGAAAATATCAGAATGGGAAAAACTAGAGATCTCTTCAAGAAAATTAGAGATACCAAGGGAACATTTCATGCAAAGATGGGCACAATAAAGAAAAGAAATGGTATGGACCTAACAGAAGCAGAAGATATTAAGAAAAGGTGGCAAGAACACACAGAGCTATAAAAAAAAAAATCTTCATGACCCAGATAACCACGATGGTATGGTCACTGACATAGAGTCAGACATCCTGGAGTGCAAAGTCAAGTGGTTCTTAGGAAGGAAGCATCACTATGAACAAAGCTAGTGGAGGTGATGGAATTCCAGTTGAGCTATTTTAAAGCTTCAAAGATGATGCTATTAAAGTGCTGCATTCAATATGCCAGCAAATTTGGAAAACTCACCAGTAGCCACAGGACTGGAAAAGGTCAGTTTTCATTCCAATCCCAAAGAAAGGCAATGCCAAAGAACGTTCAAACTACTGCATAACTGCACTCATTTCACATGTTAGCAAAGTAATGCTCAAAATTCTACAAGCTAGGCTTCAACAGTACGTGAACTGAGAACTTCCATATGTTCAAGCTGGATTTAGAAAAGGCAGAGGAAGCAGAGATCAAATTGCCAACATCTGTTGGATCATAGAGAAAGCAAGAGAATTCCAGAAAAACATCTACGTCTGCTTCACTGACTATGCTAAACCTTTGACTGTGTGTATCACAACAAACTGGAAAATTCTTAAAGACATAGGAATACCAGAACACCTTACTTGCCGCCTGAGAAACATGTACGCAGTCAAGAAGCAACAGTTATAACTAGACATGGAGCAACAGATTGGTTCAAAATTGGGAAAGGAGTATGTCAAGGCTGTATACTGTCACCCTGCTTGTTAAACTTATATGCAGAAAGTGAGTGAGTGAAGTCGCTCAGTTGTGTCCGACTCTTTGCAACCCCATGGACTGTAGCCTACCAAGCTCCTCTGTCCATGGGATTTTCCAGGCAATAGTACTGGAGTGGATTGCCATTTCCTTCTCCAGGGGATCTTCCCGACCCAGGGATCGAACCCGGGTCTCCCGCATTGTAGACAGACGCTTTATCGTCTGCGCCACCAGGGAAGTCGAACATATGCAGAGAACATCATGCAAAATGCCAGGCTAGATGAAGCACAAGCTGGAATTAAGATTGCCAGGAGAAATACCAATGTCCTTAGATACACAGATGACACCATCCTCATAACAGAAAGCAAAGAAGAATAAAAGAGCCTCTTGATGAGGGTGAAAGAGGAGACTGAAAAAGCTGGCTTAAAACTCCACATTCAAAAAACTAAGACCATGGCATCCAGTCCCATCACCTCATGGCAAAATAGATGGGGAAACAATGGAAACAGTGACAGACTTTATTTTCTTGGGCTCCAAAGTTACTGCGGCTGATGACTGCAGCCTGAAATTAAAAGACGCTTGCACCTTGTAAGAAAAGCTATGACAAACCTAAGTGAAGTAGTGAAGTGAAAGTTGCTCAGTCCTGTTTGACTCTTTGTTTGTGACCCCCATGGACTGTATAGTCCATAGATTCTCCAGGCCAGAATACTGGAGTGGGTAGCCATTTCTTTCTCTTAGGGATCTTCCCAACCCAGGGATCGAACTCAGGTCTCCTTCACTGCAGGCAGATTCTTAACCAACTGAGCCACAAAGAAGCCTGAGCATATTGGAGTGGGTATCCTATCCCTTTTCCAATGGATCTTTCTGACCCAGGACTTGAACCAGGGTCTCCCACACTGTAGGTGCATTCTTTACCAGCTGAGGTACCAGGGAAGTCTAGACAGCATGTTAAAAAGTGGAGACTTTACATTACTGACAAAGGTCTGTATAGTCAAAGCTATGATTTTTCCAGTAGTCATATATGGATGTGAGAGTTGGACCATAAAGAAGGCTGAAAGCTGAAGAATTGATGCTTTTGAACTGTGATGCTGGAGAAGACTCCTGAGAGTCCCTTGGACTGCAATGAGATCAAGCCAGTCAATCCTAAACGAAATCAGTCTTGCATATTCATTGGAGGGACTGATGCTGAAGTTCCCATACGTTGGCCACCTGATGCGAAGAGTCAAGTCATTAGAAAAGACCCGGATGTTGGGAAAGGTTGAAGGCAGGAGGAGAAAGGGATGACTGAGGATGGTTGGATGGCATCACCGACTCGATAGATATGAATTTGGGCAAGCTCTGGGAAAAAGGACAGGAAAGCCTGACGTGCTGCAGTCCATGGGGTTGCAGAGTCAGACACGACTGAGTGACTGAACAACAACAACAACAACCGTAGTTTCCTGGTGGCCGAGTGGTTAGGATTCTGTGTTTCACTGATGTGGCCTGAGTTTAATCCCTGGCCAGGGAACTGAGATCCCAGAAACCTCGAGTGAGGGTCAAAAAAAGAAAAAGAAAAAAAAAGAACCTGGCCTTCCTTGGTGGCTTAGTGGTAAAGAATTCGCCTGCCAATGCAGGACACACAGGTTGGATCCCTGGTCTGGGAAGATCCCATAGGTGGCAGAACAAAACTCAGCCCGAGTGCTACAACTATTGGGCCTGTGTTCCAGAGCCCAGGAACTGCAACCATTGAACCCATGTGCAGCAGCTACTGAAGCCTGCATGCCCTCAAGCATGCGCTCTGCAAAAAGAGAGGCCACTGCAGTAAGAAGCCTTCACAATGCAATGAAGAGCAGCCCCTGCTCTCTGCAATTAGAGAAAGGCCCACATGGCAACAAAAACCCAGCACAGCCAAAAATATATAAATAAAATTATTTAAAAGTGCAACAACAAAAAACCACCAAAAAACTATTGTGAGTAATCAAAAACATAGTAGTAACATCTTTGTAATTAAGATAGAATTGCAACACATGTAATTAAAATAGCATTGCTCCTTGTTGCTTAGGGCAGAATGTATACATCATTGTATTTTATTAATATTTTCAGTTCAGTTCAGTTCAGTCGCTCAGTTGTGTCCAACTCTTTGCAACCCCATGAACCGCAGCACGCCAGGCCTCCCTGTCCATCACCAACTTCCGGAGTCCACCCAACCCATGTCTATTGAGTCAGTGATGCCACCCAACCATCTCATGCTCTATCGTCTCCTTCTCCTCCTGCCCTCAATCTTTCCCAGCATCAGGGTCTTTTCAAATGAGTCAGCTCTTTGCATCAGGTGGCCAAAGTAGTGGAGTTTCAGCTTCAACATCAGTCCTTCCAATGAACACCCAGGACTGATCTCCTTTAGGATGGACTGGTTGGGTCTCCTTGCAGTCCAAGGAACTCTCGAGTCTTCTCCAACACCACAGTTCAAAAGCATCAATTCTTCAGCGCTCAGCTTTCTTTATAGTCCAACTCTCACATCCATACATGACCACTGAAAAAACCATAGCCTTGACTGCTGCTGCTGCTGCTGCTAAGTTGCTTCAGTCGTGTCTGACTCTGTGCGACCCCACAGACGGCAGCCCACCAGGCTCCGCCATCCCTGGGATTCGCCAGGCAAGAACACTGGAGTGGGTTGCCATTTCCTTCTCCAATGCATGCAAGTGAAAAGTGAAAGTGAAGTCGCTCAGTCTTGTCTGACCCTTTGCGGACCCCATGGACTGCAGCCTACGAGGCTCCTCCGTCCATGGGATTTTCCAGGCAAGAGTAGTGGAGTGGGACTACTCTATTAGTTTTCTGTTATTTCTGCATGTGGTCATGTCCCGCTCACATCTATCCTTCAGAAGCATTAAGTATAAGAAAATGATTTCAGGAAGCCTGAAAACTTGGTTGCATTTAACATGCAAAAGAAGAAGGTGGGAAGCATCCAAATAGAAGAAAGAATATTCACAAAAAGCAAGTCTGGGCGAGTGGAGAATGAAAACTGCCAGATACGTCAGAATGGCTGGAGCGCTGGATGAGGAGAGAGATAAAGTAGGGAGAGCATTAAGTGCTAAGGTCATGAAGACCTTTGTGAACTTCTAATTATAATTCCATTTCCTATTGACTCACACATGGCAGACCAATCCAAAAACCTGCTGCCACAGACAATATTCAGAGGAAGAAGAAAAACAACTCTGAATCATTTATGCAACAAACACTGAAATGATCATGTTCATACCTCCCCACCATATCATGTGCCAACCTCCTCCCTATAATGCCTACTGAATGGCAGCATGTTCAAACACTGAATAATTCCCTGAAATGTGAAGACTTCTAGAGCAAGAGACTTTAACCTCTCTTATTTTTTAAAGTGCCATCTCAAAAGCCACTTTATTATTTCAACCTTGCTGCCTGAATCGTCTGCCACTAACGACGCTAAGTCTCTCTTCCAGGCTCTCACAATCCTATCTGACTTCGTTCTCACTATTTTTCACTATGAATATCTGATCATCATGTTGCCTGAATGTAAACTCTACAATTCAGACTTTACCTCAACTGTGACTAACTTAAAGTCATCAAATTATTACGTTTACTTGTGTTCCTGTAGTGCCAAATGGAGAAGGCAGTGGCACCCCACTCCAGTACTCTTGCCTGGAAAATCCCATGGATGGAGGAGCCCGGAAGGCTGCAGTCCATGGGGTTGCTGAGGGTCGGACATGACTGAGCGACTTCACTTTCACTTTTCACTTTCATGCATTGGAGAAGGAAATGGCAACCCACTCCAGTGTTCTTGCCTGGAGAATCCCAGGGACAGGGGAGCCGGTGGGCGGCCGTCTATGGTCGCACAGAGTCAGACACGACTGAAGCGACTTAGCAGCAGCAGCAGTGCCAAAAGGCACTGGTGAATAATAAAGAAGCAATGATAGCGGGAATGGAAAATCCACTCTTTTCTTTTCGACCTTTAGATAGCTGCAATAAAGAAGAAACTTGAGAGCGCTCTTCAAAATGAGGTGAAAACCACGTGTGACTTGATGACCACTCTCCATCCCTAAGGATCAGTAATCTAAACTATATACATTTAAAAGAGTTTCAGAGGATACTCTGGAATTCTGAAACAAGCAACTGAAAGATCTCAGTAGCAATAGGTGGACACTTCCAGTATTACACAAATAGACATTAATTTAGGGCGTGAGAGCAAGAAAGGAGGTACATATGAAATAGATGATGTGGGCACTCACCTGTCGAATTGACATGGTACAGAGAATATATAGGAAGATGAAGGAACAGTCTGTGGTGTCATCCCCAAGCAGATTTCGGTGAGACAGTCCTTGGATATAGGACAGGGGGGTGAAAGGGAGCTTTGCCACCACTCTGCCATCAAATCTAAACAGGAAAGAGCACAGAACTGTTATTTTCAGAAGGCTGACAAACTTAGTTCCGGAGAGAATCTGGGACAGAAACAGAACTTTAAGTCTCTTGATCTCTAAAACACCAAGAAATGGTGATATTCTAAAAATATATTTGTAGTATAAGGATATAAGGAGATTTTTTTTCCCATTAATCTTTTTCTAAACTATAGATTCTTAGTTTTTTCAATATCAGGATATTTAACATGCTGAGAAAGTATTGAGGACTCTAAAAAGGTTTTATTTAGAGGTTTCATCTATTATCAATATTACTATTTAATAAATTAAAAACTGAGAAATTTTAAAATATTTGTCAAATCATTTAAAAAACAGCAATACTTAGTATATGTTAACACAAGTATGTTTATGAAAAATAACATTATTTTCCATACAAAAGAAGAATTCACTGAGAAGAAAGGCTTCTTCCTTCCTCTCCCTCAATCTCACAGCTGCTTCATTACTTGGGCTGTTACAATATTACACACCCTATGAAGCCTTTGGAAAATTCCACCATACATTCATGAGAGAATGAAAGTGAAGAAGGCAAGAAAAAAAAATCTTAGAATTATTACAATAATTTTTACCTCAAGGACCTAAAAGTTTGAGACTGCCAGCACTCCCCAAACCATACTTTTGAGAAGGACTGTTCTAACCACGACATCAATAAGATTTTAAGAATCCTCTTTTCCAAGAGTCAAAGATTCCCAGTATACACCTTAAACATGAAATTCATGGAATATACACAGTGGTGAATGAAAAATAGTATATATAATATTCTGAGATAACTTTTAACATACTTCTAATATTTGAAATTAATTCTTTTTATTTTTTCTAAAACAGAAAAGAAAAATATTTTGAAAAGAGGAAAAGCTTATAAAAAAGCTAGAAGAAGTATATATCAGTGTTTATTTTGAGGTGCTGGGGATATGAGCTTCTTTTATTCTTTTCAATAAGTTGTATAATAAGACAAAGAGAATTATAAAATTAATGTGATTAAGGATAGTGATACTTCACAATATTAGAAAAGTATATGACTGCATCAGTTAAATTATCCAAATAAAGTCCTTACTTCTAGTTAAAATGTCCAGAACATTTGCTTTTAAAAACTATGTATTTATTTTATTCCTCTTTGGTTGTGCTAGGTCTTCATTGCTGCATGTGAACTTTCTCCAGCTGTGGTGAGCAGAGGCTAGTCTCTGTTGTGACACATGGGCTTCCCATTGCGGTGACTGCCCTTGCTGCGGAGCACAGAGCTAGATGCAGACTTCAGTAGCTGCAGCACCGGGCTCAGCAGTTGTGAAGCATGGGCTCTAGAATGCAGGTTCAGTAGCTGTGGTACATGGGTTTAGCTGCTCTGTGGTATGTGGAATCTTCCCAGACCAGGGATGCAACCTGTGTCCCCTGCACTGACAGGCAGGTTCTTATACACCGTACCAGCAGGGAAGTCCAAGAACATTCCCTTTAAAAAAAAATGCTTGGTATCTGCACTGGCAGGCAGGTTCTTATACACCGTACCACCAGGGAAGTCCAAGAACATTCCCTTAAAAAAAAAAACGCTTGGTATTTAGAATGTTTCCATAGAGGGAGACGGAAAAGAGAGGTAGCATTACTACCTTTTCCTTTGGAGAAAAAAAGTTCCTAAATATCCATCCATATAAACTTGCGAGTTTTGAGGTGCCAGGGATATGAGCTTTATAAATATATATATTTATAAATATATAAATATTATAAAATATAAATATTTTGAGCTTCTTACATAGTTGAACTCCACAGAAAATATACCAGAATGAAATAGACATATTCTATAAATACATATGATTATCCAGTTACTACTTTGAACTATCTTCCTAGTATATATTTACACAGGGAAAGGGCTCAATCCTGAAGTTCTGTTACTTGGATATGACAAAAAAAACTGAAACATCCATAAGAAGTAATCATTCTTGTCTACTAACCTCATAAAAGCAAAATAAAAGAAATAACTTTTCCAGGAGGAGATATTCCCATTTACTCATAAGAAGTATGATATATAGTTGTTGCAATATATATGCTGTTTACAGTATGCTGGTTCTACATATGACACTCTACTATTTTTCTATAGAGTTAACTGTGAGAAGCAGGGTTGAAATAAATATAGACAAAAATGTTTATCCTTCTTATTGCTAACATATGCACCCCCAAATTCACCTTCTATAGTCATTTTATTTCTTGTTATTTTTAATTTGAAATTGTAACCAAAACATAAACTTTTTACAACTAATAAATGAATTCAGTAAAATTTCAAGACAGAAATCAACCTACAAAAATCAGTTGTACGTCTATGTGAAGTGAAAGTTGCTCAGTTGTGTCCAACTCTTTGCGACCCCATGGATTATACAGACCATGGAATTCTCCACGCCAGAATACTGGAGTGCGTAGCCATTCCCTTCTCCAAGGGATCTTCCCAACCCAGGAATCAAACCCAGGTCTTCCGCATCGCAGGTGGATTCTTTACCAGCTGAGTCACAAGGGAAGCCCAAGGATACTGGAGTGGGTAGCCTATCCCTTCTACAGGGGATCTTCCTGATCCAAGAATCAAACTGGGGTCTCCTGCATTGTAGGTGGCTTCTTTACCAACTGAGCTATCAGGGAAGCCCTACACAGATACACGCACACAAAATCCCATTACATTAAAAAAAAAAAAATCCCATTACAACAGCATCATTAATGTAAGTAACTTATTTAATCAAAGTTAATCAAGGAAGTGAAAGATATTTACGCTAAAAACTGTAAGACATTGATAAACTGAAGATGACACAAATATATGGAAAGATATCCACGTTCATAGATTGGGAGAATTAATATTGTTAAAATGTCCATACTGGGACTTCCTTGGTAGTCCAGTGGTTAAGACTGTGCCTTGCAATGAGAGGGCTGTGGGTTTGACCCCTGGTTGGGGAACTAAGAGCCCACGTGTTACAGGGGAACTAAGCCCGTGTGCTACAACTACTTAGCCTGAGTACTTCAACAAAGATCCAACCAGCAGAATAAATAAATAAATAAATATTAAAAAGAAAAAACATGTCCATACTATCCAAAGTCATCCCTAGATCCAATATAATCTCTTATCAAAATTCTACTTTTTACAAAAATAGAAAAATTAATACTAAAACCCATATGGAATCACAAAAAAGATCTTGAACAGGCTTGAGAAAGCTGGAGGCATCAAACTTTCCGATTTCAAATGTGCAGTCATCAAACAAATACCACACTGGCATAAAGGCAGACATGTGGCCCAATGGAACAGAATGAAGAGCTCAGAAATAAACCCTGTCAACTAGTATTTGACAAGGGAGCAAAGAATTCTCAAGGGGAGAAGAATAGTCTCTTCAGTAGATGATGCTGGGTAAACTAGATATTCACACATAAGAGAATGACACCAGACCCCTATCAAAAACCACCCACAAAAATTAACTCAAAATGGATTAAGAATTTAAACATGAGATCTGAAACCATGAAACTTCTAGAAGGAAACATTAGGAAAAAGCTCCTTGACACAGCTCTTGGCAAAGATTTTTGGGTATGAGACCAAAAGCACAAATGTGACCGCATCAAACAAAAAAGCTTCTGCTCAGCAAATGAAACAACAAAATGAAAATGCAAACTATGGAATAAGAGAAAATATTTGTAAACCATGTATCTGTTAAAAAGTTAATATCCAAAATATAGAAGGATCTGTACAATAGCAAAACTCTTCCAAATAATCCAATTAAAATGGATTCAGGCATTTTTCTGAAAAAGACATACAAATGGATAAGAAGTACATGAAAAGATGGTCAATACTACTAACCATCAGGGAAATGCAAATTAAAGCCATGTGATTTCATCTCTCACTTGTTAGAATGACTATTACCAAAAGGACAAGAGATAACAAATGCTGGGCACTATTTGTGCGAATATAAATTGGTACAGCCACTATGAAAACAACATGAATGTTCCTCAAAAAATTAAAAACAGAACTACCATATGATTCAGAAATCCCATTTCTAGCTATTTAGCCAAAGAAATTGAAAATAAACTACTGTCTCAAAGAGATCTGTAGTCCCATGTCACTGCAGTAGTGTTCACAATAACCAAGGTATGGAAACCACCTAAGTGCCACCAACAGACGAATAGATAAAGGAAATGTGAATATATATATACACACACACATCTATACATGTATATATATACTGTGTGCAAGTCTGACAGAGAAAGACAAATACTGTATGGCATCACTTACATGTGGAATCTAAAATAAGCTTGACTCTTAGAGAACTAGATTGGTGGTTGCCAGAGGATAGGACGTGAGAGAAACAGGGAGATGTTGGTCAAAGGGTACAAACTTCCAGTTTTAAGATTGGGTATCTAATGTACAGAATAGTAATTATATTTAATACTACTGTATTACATACTTGAAATTTGCTAAGACAGTAAATCTTAATTAGTCTTACCACCACAACAACAAACTGATATTTATGTGAAGGATTTGTTAACTAACCTTACTGTGGTACTCGTTTCGCAATACATGCACCAATATATGTACCAAACTATCACTCTATACATCTTAAATGTACATAGTATTCTATATTATATGTCAACTATATATCTCAATAAAGCTGGAAAAAGGCTTTTAAAAAAGAGAGAAGGGACTTCCCTGGCAGTCCAGTGGTTAGGATTCCACACTTCCACTGCAGGGGGCATGGGTTCCTGGCTGGGGAACTAAGATCCCACATGCTGAGTGGCACAGCCAAATAAATAAATAAAAGTAAAAAAAAATTTTAAAGAAAGAAGAGAAAATCTTTTATGTTCTAGAAGTAAATTATTCATTTACGTGAACCTGAAATTTCAGTATGAGACTTTAGACCAGCCACAAAAATGAATTAAAAAAAATACCCTTCACATTAAGTTTTTCAGGAGATTGGAAGCTTGCTACAGGAATGGCTTATAAAAGGTTGATTATCTCTCCAAGTGTACTTACTCTCTGCAATTCCAAAGGGAAGGACCACTACTTATGAACAGAACAAGGTTTATTTTGGCCCAATAAAAAGAACCATTTTCAAACCCTACATATTACTGATAAACTATATTATGTCAGAAACCAGCAAGCTCCTCACTATTGAAAATAATTGAAAAGAGGATGGAAAATTATCTTCTAGAGGTATTATTGGAGGGATTTCTGTACTGACACAGAAGTAATGTGTCAAACGACTTTAAAGATCACTTCTAAGATTATAATGTTTCAACTGTATGGAAATAATCCAGAAGAGAAATTAAACAGAAATAAATAATTGATAATAATTAAATATAGTGCCTCCTGTTGCTTCTCTGGCAATCTAGGAGCTCAAGTCCTTCCTATATAGTCTAAGCTGAGGCTTTTTCTTATCAACACATTTTAAGATGAAAATGGGTATTACAGATAATGTATTACATTCTACAATAAACAGATGATCAAGGTGAAACTAAGAGAAATTATGCTAAAGAACAGTGATTGTTCAGTACAATCAAAATATGTACTAGACCTTTAAGACTTCTTTTGATGTGGACCATTTTTAAAGTTTTTACTGGATTTGTTACAATATTGTTTATGTTTCAGTTTTTTTTGGCTGCAAGGCATGTGGGCTCTTAGTTTCTCAACCAGGGTCAAACTCACATTCCCTGCACTGAAAAACAGTCTTATACTGGGGCAGTCCCAAAATATGCATTCGACTTTTAATTTCACATGAGGGCTTATAAAAATAGTTACAGCCTTTAACTTCTAGGCGCTCACAATCCTAGACATGAGAAATATATATATATATTTTTTTTTATGTACAGGACACAAATATCAGGAAGAAGAAAAAACATGAATACAGTCCAGTAATCATGCTCTTTGTAATCTATCCAAAGGAGCAGAAAATATGTTTACACATACACACACAAACCTACACACAGATGTTTCTGGAAGGATTATTCATAACTGCCAACTGATAAGTTACAATGGTACTTCATTATTACCCAAACTTCATAGTTTACTTTAGGGTTCACTCTTGTTTCTTTTTTTTTTTAGTACTTATTTACTTATTTGGCTGTTCTGGGTCTTCACTGTGGCACGCAGAATCTTTAGCGGCGGCATGCAGGATCTAGTTCCCTGACCAGCGACTGAACCAGGCCTGCTGCACTGGCAGCGTGGAGTCTTAGTCACTGAATGACCAGGCAAGAACCATTCTTGGGTTTTAATAAATGTACAGCAAAATGTATCACCATTAAGTATCACACAGAATAGTTTTACACTAAAAAAAAAATTTTCTGTGCTCTGCTTATTCCCTCCCTCATAGCTGATTCCTGGCAACCACTGATCTTTGTAATAGTATCTCCATAGTTTTGTCTTTCATATAGTATGTAGCCTTTTCAGATTGATTTCTTTCACTTAATAGTATGCATTTAAGGTTCCTTCATGTCCTCACATGGCCAATAGCCTATTTCTTTTTAGCAATGAATAATATTCTACTGTATGGATATTCCCACAGTTTATCCATTTATCAACTGATTGTTTCCAAGTTATGACACTTATCAATGAAGCTGTGTGAAAGTTTTTGGGTGGAAAGTCTTCAACTCATCTGGGTTCACTTTCACTTGTCATTCTACATTATTCTATACTGTGTGAATTTTTTAGAAGTATTTGTGTCTCACTAGTGTAAGAAAATTCTTGTTTTAGAACTTTGGAATCAAAATTCTTTGGTTCTGATGTACATTCCTGGTTAAGATCTACTGCATAAGCTTCAGAAGCTATGTGATATATCATAAACTAGTCATTTCTAATCATCAGGGAAAATATATTATTTACTCCCTACTTAGTATTGACAACAGCTAAGAGCTTGGTAAAGTTGGAAACTAAACCTCAAAATAAATTACAGATGAAACAAAATTTATATATTAAAAAAAACTATATAATCGGGTATAAGAAGGCTACTATTTATACAACAGAGAAGTAACATAAAAATTAATATTGCCCATGTATCTCCAAAAGGAGAGTTTAATATGTAAAGAATTCTCATAAAAAGAAAATAAGGGGAAGAACATGAACTAGAAATTTAGAAATAGTAAAAGCATAATAAGTAAATGAAAAGATGCTAAACATCACCAGAAATTGCAAATTAAAAAAATATATTTTTTTCAACTATTAGATTTACAAATATTAAACACATACATAATTTCTAGTGATGACAAATATATACAGAAAGAACTATTCACAAGCCCTGAGGACAGTAACCTAAAAACATAAATTAATAAAAACTTTCCTAGGGTAATTTCCTGGTGGTCCAGTGGTCAGGGCTCTATGCTTTCACTGCCATGGGTCCACGTTCAATTTCTGGTTGGGGAACTGAGATTCCCTAACACCACAAAGCACAGCCAAACAAAAAGCAACATTGTAGAGAACAATTTCTATCAAAACTTTACCCAAGCAATACTTGTAGGATATACACGGGGAAAAAATAAGTATACGTATACTGGTGTATATACTACCTATGAAAATTCTGTGTGAAGATTTACAGAAGATTATATACGTAAGGTATAAATGGAATACTTACAGACGATAAAAATGATTATGCAAAGTTCACATGTACTGTATTTTAAAGATTACCATAGGGGACTTCCCTGGTGGTCTAGTGGTTAAGAATCTGCATTGCAAGGCAGGGGATGAGTGTTCAGATATTTGGTTGAGAGCTACAGAGCAACTAAGCCCACGCCCCACAACTACTGAGCCCAGGTGCTCTGGAGCCTGCACACTACAACTAGAGAGTCTGTGCACCACAGTGAGAGAGTCCGCATGACGCAGTGAGGATCCAGTGTACCACAACTGACACCTGACATGGCCAAATAGAACAAATAAACATTTTTAAAAATAAATAAAAATTAAAAATTACCACAGGTAACTACAGCAGACTACAAAACAGCCATTTTGGGTTATAAAAATTAAAACATATAAATATCTAAATGTTTGTACATATATAGAAAAAGTACAAGCCTTGAAAGGACATTTCAGGAAGGCAGAGTGATTTTTACTTTATATTTTATACAATTATATACTATTGGAATTTTTCCAGTACGAATCTATTCAATAATTAGAGAAAAAATGCACTGAGAGATTCCACTTTAGAGGAAAAATATGACACTGGGAAAAAAATACATTGGAGGGACTTCCCTGATGGTCCAATGGTTAAGAATCCACCTTGCAGGGATCAATCCAAGAAGATAACAATTATAAATATTTATGCATATAATATAGGAGCACCTCAATACAAAAAGCAAATGCTAACAACCATAAAAGGGGAAACTGAGAGTAAAACAATAATAGTTGGGGATTTTAACATCCCACTTACACCAAAGGACAGATCATCTACACAGAAAATTAATAACACAAGCCTTAAAGCACACATTATACCAGACGGCCCTAATTGGTATCTTTAGGACATTTCATCCCCCAAACAGCAGAATCCACTTTTTTCTCAACTGAACAAAGAATATTCTCCAGGACAGATCACAGCTTGGGTCACAAATCAAACCTTGGTAAATTTAAGAAAACTGAAATCCTATCAAGCATCTTTTCTGACCACAAGGCTATGAGACTAAGTATCAATTACAGGGGAAAAACCTGTAAAAAAACCCACAAACACAAGGAGGCTAAACAACACTCTTCTCAATAACCAAGAGGTCACTGAAGACACTAAAAGATAATTTATAAAATACCTAGAAACAAATGACAATGAAAATATGACAATCCAAAACCTAGTGAAAGTTGCTCAGTTGTGTCTGACTCTTTGTGATCCCATGGACAATACAGTCCACGGAATCATCCAGGCTAGAATACTGGAGTCGGTGGCCTTTCTCTTCTCCTGGATACTTCCACGAACCAGGGGTCGAACCCAGATCTCCCACATTGCAGGCAGATTTTTTACCAGTTGAGCCACAAGGGAAGCCCAACAATACTGGAGTGGGTGGCCTACCCCTTCTCCAGTGGATCTTCCCGACCCAGGAATCAAACCAGGGTCTCCTGCATTACAGGCGGATTCTTTACCAACCTAGAGGGTGCAGCAAAAGCAGTTCTAAGAGGGAAGTTTATAGTAATACAAACCTACCTCAAGAGATGAGAAAAACATCAAATCAACAACCTGATGTTACACCTAAAGTAACTAGAGGAAGAAGGACAAAAAACCCCAAAGTAACTAGAGGAAGAAGGACAAAAAACCCCAAAGACAGTAGAAGGAAAGAAATCATAAATATCAGAGCAGAAATTAATGGGAAAAAATGAAGAAAACAATAGCAAAGATAATAAAACTAAAAAAACTTTGAGAAAATAAACAAAATGGACAAGCCACTAGCCAGATTCATCAAGAAGAAAAGGGAGAAGACTTAAGCCAATAAAATTAGAAATGAAAAAGAAGATGTTACAATAGACAATGCAAAAATACAAAGGATCAGAAGAGGCTACTAAGAGCAACTACATGCCAGTAAAACGGACAACCTGGAAGAAATGGACAAGTTCTTAGAAAAGTACAACCTTCCAAAACTGAACTCAGAAGAAACAGAAATCATAAATAGACCAATGACAAGCACTGAAATTGAAACTGTGATAAAAAAAAATCTTCCAACAAACAAAAGCCCAGAGCCAGATGGCTTCACAGGTGAATTCTACCAAATATTTAGAGAAGAGCTAACATCTCTCTTGCTCAAACTCTTCCAGAAAACTGCAGAGGAAGGAAAACTCCCAAATTCACTCTATGAGGTCACCATCACCTTGATACTAAAACAAGACAAAGATACCACCAAAAGAGAAAACAGCAGGCCAATATGAACATAGATGCAAAAATCTTCAACAAAATTCTAGCAAACAGAATCCAACAACAGATTAAATCATACACCAGGATCAAGTGGGGTTTACCCCAGGTATGCAAGGTTTATCCCAATATATGCAAATCAATCAATTTGATATACCATATTAACAAACTGAAAGATAAAAACCATATGATCATCTCAACAGATGCAGAGAAAGCTTTCAACAAAATTCAACACCCATTTATGATTAAAAAAAAAAAACAAATCTCTTTAGATTAGGCCTAGAAGAACTCTATCTCAAAATAAAGGCCATATATGACAACCACACAGCAAACATTATTCCCAATGGTGAAAATCTGAAAGCATTTCTTCTAAGATCAGGAAAAAGACAAGGGTGCCCTCTCTCATCACTGTTTGTCAACATAGTTTTGGAAATCCTAACCATGGCAATCAGAGAAGAAAAATAAATAAAAGGAATATAGATAAGAAAAGAAGTAAAACTCTCATTGTTTGGAGCATCAGTTCAGTTCAGTTCAGTCACTCAGTCGTGTCCAACTCTTTGCAACCCCATGAACCGCAGCACGCCAGGCCTCCCTGTCCATCACCAACTCCTGGAGTCCACCCAAACCCATGTCCATGGAGTCGGTGATGCCATCCAACCATCTCATCCTCTGTCGTCCCCTTCTCCTCCTGCCTTCAATCTTCCCCAGCATCAGGGTCTTTTCCAATGAGTCAGCTCTTCCCATCAGGTGGCCAAACTATTGGAGCTTCAGCTTCAGCTTCGTCTTTCTAACGAATGTTCAGGCTTGATTTACTTTAGGATTGAGTGGTTTGATCTCCTTGATGTCTAAGCGAGTCTCAACAGTCTTCTTCAGCACAACAGTTCGAAAACATAAATTCTTCCACATTCAGCCTTCTATACAGTCCAACTCTCACATCCGTATGTGACTACTGGAAAAGCCATAGCTTTGACTCTATGGACCTTTGTTGGCAAAGTGATGTCTCTGCCTTATAACACACTGTCTAGGTTTACCATAGCTTTACTTCCAAGGAGAAAACATTTTTTAATTTCATGGCTGTAGTCACCAGCCACAGTGATTTTGGAGCCCAAGAAAATAAAGTCTCTCACTGTTTCCACTTTCCCCCATCTATTTGCCATGAAGTGATAGGACCGGATGCTGTGATCTTAGTTTTATGAATGCTGAGTTTTAACCCTGCTTTTTCACTTTCTTCTTTCACCTTCATCATGGGGCTCTTTGGTTACTCTTTGCTTTTTGCCATTTGGGTAGTATCATCTGCATATCTCAGGTTGTTGCTATTTCTCCCAGCAATCTTGATTCCAGCTTGTGAGTTATCCCGCTGGCATTTCACATGATGTACTGTGCATATAAGTTAAATAAATAGGGTGACAATATACAGCCTTGACATACTCCTTTCCCAATTTGGAACCAGTCCGTTGCTCCACGTTCAGTTCTAATTGTTGCTTCTTGTCCTGCATGTAGGTTTCTCAGGAAGCAGGTAAGGTGGTCTGGTATTCCTATCTTTTAAGAATTTTCCACAGTTTGTCATGATCCACGAAGTAAGTCTTTAACATAGTCAATGAAGCAGAAGTAGATGTTTTTCTGGAATTCTCTTGCTTTTTCTATGATCCAATGGATGTTGGCAATTTGATCTCCGGTTCCTCTGGCTTTTCTAAATTCAGCTTGTACATGTGGAAGTTCTCAGTTTATGTACTGTTGAAGCCTTCAAAATCCTTCAAGCATTCTGAGCATTACCTTGCTAGCAGGTGAAGTGAGCACAAATGTGCAGAAGTTGGAACATTCTTGGCCACTGCTCTTCTTTGGGATTGGAATGAAAACTGATCTTTTCCAGTTTCCACTGCTGATGTACAGAAACACAAAAGATCCTGACTAGTCAAGGAAATCTTGAGAATGAAAAATGGAGCTCGAGGAATCAACTTTCCTAACTTGAGACTTTACTACAAAGCTACAGTCATCTAGACAGTATGGTACTGGCACAAAAATGGATATACAGACCAATGGAACAAGACAGAAAGCCCAGAGATAAACCCACGCACCTCTGGGCACCTTATCTTTGACAAAACAGGCAAGAAAATATAATCGATAAAAGACAGCCTCTTCAATAAGGGAAAAATGGACAGCTACAACTAAAAGAATGAAACTAGAACACTTCCTAACACCATACACATAAATAAAGTCAAAATGGATTAAAAACTTAAATGTAAGTCCAGAAACTATAAAACTCTTAGAGGAAAATGTAGGCAGTACACTCTTTGACATAAATCACAGGAATATCCCCTCTGACTCATTTCCTAGCATAATGGAAATAAAAACAAAAATAAACAGGTGGGACCTAATGAAACTTAAAAGCTTCTGAACACTAAACAATAAACAAGATTGAAAGACAACCCTCAAAAATAACTGCAAATGAAACAACTGACAAAGATTAATCTCCAGAATATATAAGCAGCTCATACAGCTCAATTTCAAGAAAACAAACAGCTCAATCAAAAAGTAGGCAGAAGACCTAAACAGATACTTCTCAAAAAAAGACATACACATGGCAATAAATACATGAAAGGATGCTCGATATCAGTAACTATTTGAGAAATACAAACCAAAACTACAATGTGGTATCACCTCACACCAGTCAGAATGGCCACCATCAAAAAATCTACAAACAATACATGTTGAAGAAGACATGGAAAAAAGGGAACCCTCCTGCACTGTTGGTGGGACTGTAAACTGATATAGTCATTATGGAGAACAGTATAAGGTTCCTTAAAAAACCCTGCAATCCCACTCCTGGGCATATACCCTGAGAAAACCACAATTCTAAAAGACACATGTACCCTAATGTTTACTGCAGCACTATTTACAATATTATTGCCAGGACATAGAAACAACCTAGATGTCTACTGATATATGAATGTATAAAGAAGATTCGGTACATATATACAATGGAATATTATTCAGCCATAAAAAAGAACAAACTTGAGTCAGTTCTAGTAAGGTGGATGAACCTAAGAGTCTGTTACACAGAGTGACGGAAGTCAGAAAGAGAAAAACTAATATCTCACATTAACAGATATACATGGAATCCAGAACATAGTACTGATTAACTTATTTGCCGGAATGGAACGGAGACAGAGATGTAAACAATGGACTTGTGGACACAGTGTGGGAGGGAGAGAGTGAGACGAATGGAGATAAGTAACATCGACATATATACACTATCATGTGTAAAGTGGATAGCTGGTAAGAAGCTGCTATACAACACAGGAAGCCCAGATGATGACTTAGAGGGCTGGGACTGGGGGAGGGGAGGGAGGCTTAAGAGGAAGGTGATATACGTGTAATTATGGCTGATTCTCATTGTTGTATGTTAGAAACCAATACAATATTGTAAAAATTTCAAAACAAAGAAACAAACAAACAAACAAAAAAAGAATCCCCTGTGAAATGCAGGGCACATGGGTTCAATCCCTGGTGGGGAGAACTAAGATCCTATATGCTAAAGGGCAACTAAGTCTGTGCATCCCAACTGCTGAGCCCATGTGTGCCACAACTAGAGAGTCCAAGTGTTGTAACAGAACATCCCACATGACTTAGTGAAGATCCCATATGCTGCAACTAAGACCCAACACAGCCAAATAAATAAATATTATATATATATATATATATATATTTGAAGCAGATGTCCCTTCCATAGAGCAGGCTTTCACACCACAATGTTCACAAATAACATTAAGAAAGGAAATCACATGAATATAATGCTATATTATATTATATAGTAGTGCTATAATGCTATGTTACAGCACTATATGAAGCTATAACAGCACTATGATGGCACTACAGTAGCACTATGATTGTAGCACTATAACAGCACTATGATGCTAATACAGCACTATCATAATGCTATATTATATTATATAGCATTATATTCATGTGATTCCAAAGAATATTCAGGACTGACTTCTCTCAGGCTTGACTGCAAGGGACTCACTCTCATGAGCCTTCTCCAACACCACATTTCAAAAGTATCAATTCTTCTTGCACTCAGCCACCTTTATAGTTCAACTCCCATATCCACACATGACCACTGGAAAAACCATAGCTTTGACTACATAGACCTTTATCGGCAACGTAACATTTCTGCTTTTTAATACACTGTCTAGGTTTGTCATATCTTTTCTTCCAAAGAGGAAGCATCTTTTAATTTCATGCCTGTATTCACTATCTGAAGTAATTCTGGAGCCCAAGAAAATAAAACCTGTCACTGTTTCCATTGTTTCCCCATCTATTTGCCATGAAGTGATGAGACCAGATGCCATGATATTAGCTTTCTGAATGTTGACTTCTAAGCCAGCTTTTTCACTCTCCTCTTCTACTTTCATCATCTGTATATCTGAAGTTATTGATATTTCTCCCAGCAATCTTGATTCTAGCTTGTGAACCATCCAGCATTTTGCATAATGTACTCTGCATATAAGTTAAACAAACAGGGTGACAATATACAGCCTTGATATACTCCTTTCCCAATTTTGAACCAGTCCATTGTTCCATGTCTGGTTCTAACTGTTGCTTCTTGACCTGCATACAGGTTTCTCAGGAGTCAGGTAAGACGGTCTGATATTCCCACCTCTTCAGGAATTTTCCAGTTTGTTGTGATCCACACAGCTTACCAGTTAACTTACTAGTTAAGCTTGCTTAGTTCAGTTCAGTTCAGTCGCTCAGTTGTGTCCGACTCTTTACGACCCCATGAACCACAGCATGCCAGGCCTCCCTGTCCATCACCAACTCCCGGAGTCGACCCAAACCCATGTTCACTGAGTTGGTGATGCCATCCAACCATCTCATCCTGTCATCCCTTTCTCCTCCTGCCTTCAATCTTTCCCAGCATCAGGGTCTTTTCCAATGAGTCAGCTCTTTGCATCAGGTGGCCAAAGTATTGGAGTTTCAGCTTCAACATCAGTCCTTCCAATGAACACCCAGGACTGATCTCCTTTAGGATGGACTGGTTGGATCTCCTTGCAGTCCAAGGGACTCTCAAGAGTCTTCTCCAACACCACAGTTCAAAAGCATCAATTCTTCTGTGCTCAGCTTTCTTTATAGTCCAACTCTCACGTCCACACACGACCACTGGAAAAACTACAGCCTTGACTAGATGGACCTTTGTTGATAAAGTAATGTCTCTGCTTTTTAATATGCTGTCTAGGTTGGTCATAACCTTAAGCTTGCTAGTTAACTATAAAATCTTTCAGTGTTTGATTTGACTGGTAATTCATGGTAAAATATATCCAAGAAATAAGAGAAAGCATAGCAGTGAAAAAAGAATACTGAGATAAGAGTTATAAATTAGAACTTATGAGACTTCTATATAACCTGGGCAAGTTATTTAATCTTCCAAAGGTCCTTTTCAAAATCACTAGTTAAGTGGAAATTTTGTATTGAAATAATTTTGGACATTCCCTTTGGTCTCTCACCTAACCAGTCCCTTTCCACCCCCGTACTATATACTTCACACGCACTTATGTCTGGTAACATCCATTAATGTATTGATTTATTGGTCTTTTCTTTCCATAAAATTTTGACACTATTAAGGGCAAGGAACACATCTTATTTGTTATATTCTGATACCTAGCACAATTCCTGGCACAAAGTAGGTACTTAACAGGTGTGAAGAAAACAGACTAGTGTTGAGGGGATGAGTACAAGGGAAGGGAGAGACAGAAATGAAGCAGGGAGCGGGGAAAGAGAAGAGTAAGAGGACAATCCTAATATGTATGGGATAGCTCAGGTGAGCTTTGAAAGGTAATAAATGATTGCTTGTCATCTTTGGCTATTTTCCCAGCTTCTGTCAAAATCAGTCCCATAATCATTCAGGCCTGCTACGCATTAGTTTAGAAAACAGTAGCTTACCTTATCGTTAAACAAGATTACAGTTGTAAAGATTATTTTAAGAATCAAAATATCTCTGAATGACTGACTACCTTCATTGGGAAGCAGTTTGCTAAAAAGGAACTTAAAAACCCAAGGGACATACTAAACTCTTTTTAGAGTCCTCATAATAGCTTAGTCTTCACTTTATAAATAAGATAACCTCAAAATTAAGAGGGTGAAAAAGTTACCATGTAACTGTATTCTAACAAAATTAAATTTCCCTGAATTTTGACAACTGGATTGAGGATGAGAGAATGTCCATGTTCTTAGGTAACACATAGTTTTAGTAGTTATGAGTAAAGGGGCATGAAATCCACATCAAACTTCTGAAAGATTCAGAAAAATTTATAAAAATAATATATGAATGAGCACAAATATTTATGATATAGAGAAACAGAAAAAAAGAAAGCAAATGAGGAAAAACGTTAACAATTGTGAATCTGGTTAATGGATATATAGTCTTATAACTTTTCTGTAAATATGAAATATCAAAATATTACAAAAAAGTTAATTGTCCACACAGAGCAAGTTAGATAAAGCCATATAAAAGGATACTTACATGGAATTAAACATTCCCATTAAGGCAGTAAAACAAAAGCCAATTGCAAACATGGATTTCATTCGAACCTGTAAGATCAACAAATTGTCACTTCACACTAAAGGAAAACCACTACTAAAGCATATGCCCCCAAATTTTGATATCATATAATTTTTAAAAGATGCTCCTTGGCAAAAAATTGTCTGTTGTCTAACCCATCCTCCACCTCCAAGGCCTCTTCTCCTTGTCACCTTCTGATGAACCGTACTGGAGTGCCCACATGACCTAATTCCGGCCAACGAGTGATGAGTACAAGTACTAACCAAAACTTTTAAAAGGGGCAAACTTGGCTAGCATCCCTTTAGGCCTTCTGACCATACTTCCTGTCTGGAATGAAGAACGTAATTCCTGACAGTAAAGCAACATCAAACAACCAAATGACCATAAGCTAAGGAAGGCTAACTGGAGTCTTTAGTGACACTACTGTGCTGCCACACCAGCCCGGGACTACCAACCTCTACCTCTTGATCAAGCGAAAAAAAGTTACATGTTCAAGTATATAAGGTATTTTGTTTCTTGAGGCTAGCTACTTTCTTAATTACATGTGCCATAAAAGTATAAATAAACAAAAGATCATAAAGGCATGACTAACAGTTTATCAGAAAATTTTATCTCTTCTTTCTGCAGTTTTCAAATTTGGTCTCTTGAACGTGGAGTAACTATGACAACAGAAAAGCTATTTTCAAAAAACTATACTTCTAAATTATAATCTTTCTTAAAAAGAATTTCAAGGCACTTCTCTGGTGGTCCAGTAGTTAAGAATCCACCTTGCAATGCAGGGGATGCAGGTTCAATCCCTGGGTGGAGAATTAAGATACCGCATGCCAGGGAGCAACGAAGCCTGCACGCGACAACTAGAGAGTCTGTGAACTGCAATGAAAGATCCCATGTGATGCAACCTGACAGCCAAATAAATGAACAAATAAATACATTTTTTAAAAACAGAGTTTTAAGAAACAGAAGATAAAATAATATATATAGCAAAGGTCTCTCAGTAAGCAAATGATAACTGTTGCACAATTTAAGTGTCTTGTTTGAATATACAGAAATTAGGCAGAAAAATTAGTCAAGCCATATAATTCGCCTACCTATGCCTCAGAAAGACATGCTTGAAAACACTCTACTCTTTATAAATAATGAGTAAATGGCTAATAAAAACACTTTTCCTTACACTTTATGATATGCCTGACCTTCAGAGCAAAAGGCCTCTTAAAGAATAAAGGCCATCTATGATGTTCCAAAGCTTATGATGGGATTACCAGGTCACCAAAAGCCAAAGATTCAGTAATAATGTAAGGAAGAAAAGAAAATAAGTGACTTCATTTGAAAACATAAGGGAGAAGCTAAAAAAACAAAACAAAACAAAAAAACAAAAAAAAACTGTGTGTAAATGACAAAATTATGACCTCAAGACACTCTTAAAAAAAGAAGCTATTCATATTACCAACATGAAGCTTCAGCCCTGTAAGCACATTTTCACTTCTATTTGGTCTAAGAACACCCATTACATTATTTATAGCATGCGTAACTATAAATTTCTGAAGAGGTAAAGTGCAATGTACTTGATGCAAATCATGGTCTTTTGCTGAAAAACATGTGGTTTATCATGAAGTTATATTTAGGACTCTTACCATTGACAGATCTCTGTTGTTATTCTTCAGTTTCTCTTCTTGCCGCTCTGCAAGGAATTAATGAACTAGTTAATATACACAGCACTGAGCAAGAAGCAGATGTTAAACTGTCACTGACTGGTGACTACAATGTTTCTGTCTCAGTTATCACTTAATAAGATAAGCTGAATACTCCGGAATACCATATACTTTGTACTAACAGAAAATTCAAATGCAGGAGAGCACTAAAATAGTTCAATTTAAATAAATAAAAATCTTTAAATTTTAATTTTAAAAATTACCTCTGGTATTAAGTGTTTCAGCTCTGTACATTAAGATATAGTCATTATTATATCAGTGGGAGGTATAATCATAATGACTACACTTAGATTTCAAATATTAATTACCCATCTCAAGTTTCTTTCCCCCTTTTTCAGTTTAAGAAAGCATAGCATCTAAAAATTAAAAGCCAATTAAGATAAAGTTAGGTTCAGCTTGTTTCATCTTACAGTCAAATGAAGCTAAAAATAAGCATACTTTCATATTTAAGTCACTTGGAAAGCTAGGAAATTTGACATATATTTCAAAAAAATTGTTATATACACCAAATCTAAACTGCTAAAGAAGTTTCAGCTACATATTAATGCTCTTATCTACTGTATCCCATGAACACTGTTGTTCAGTTGCTAAGTTGTGTACCATTTTTTGCAACCCCATGAACTGCAGCACACCAGGTTTCCCTGTTCTCTACTGTCTTCTGGAGTTTGCTTAAATTCATGTGGAGTTAGTGATGTCATTCAACCATCTCATCTTTCTGTCGTCCCCTCCTCCTCTTGCTCTCAAGCTTTCCTAACATCAGGGTCTTGTCCAATGAGTCAGTTCTTCGCATCAGGTGGCCAAACTACTGGAGCTTCAGCTTGAGCATCAGTCTTTCTAATGAATGTTAGGGGCTGATATCCCTTAGGATTGACTGGTTTGATCTCCTTGCTGTCCAAGGGATTCTCAAGAGTCTTCTCTTGAGAACCACCAGAATCTGAAAGCATCGAAGCTCCGGCTCTTGGCCTTGTTTATGGTCCAACTCTCATATCCAAGCATGACCACTGGAAAAACCATAGCTTTGACTATATGGACCTCTGTCCACAAAGTGATGTCTCTGCTTTTCAATATACTGTCTAGGTTTTTCATAGCTTTTCTTCCAAGAAGCAAGTGTTTTTTAAATTTCATGGCTGCACTCACCATCTGCAGTGATTTTGGAGCCCAAGAAAAGAATATCTGTCACTGTTTCCATTGTTTACCCATCAATTTGTCATAAAGTGATGGAACCGGATGCCATGATATTAGTTTTCTAAATGTTGAGTTTTAATCCTGCTTTTTCACTCCCCTCTTTTACCTTCCTCAAGCGGTTCTTTAGTTCCTCTTTGTTTCCTGCCATTTGGGTAGTATCATCTGCATATCTGAAGTCATTGATATCTCTCCCAGCAATCTTTGATTCCAGCTTGTGGGTCATCTAGCCCAGCATTTCACATGATGTACTCTGCATGTAAGTTAAATAAGCAGGGTGACAATATACGGTCTTGAGGTGCTCCTTTCCCAATTTTGAACCAGTCTGTTGTTCTATGTCCAGTTCTAACTATTGCTTCATGTCCTAAATATAGGTTTCTCAAGAGACAGGTATGGTGGTCTGGTATTCCTGTCTCTTGAAGAATTTTCCAGTTTGTTGTGATCCACACAGAAAAAGTCTTTAATGTAGTCAATGAAGCAGAAGTAGATGTTTTTCTGGAATTCTCTTGCTTTTTCTATGGTCCGATGGATGTTGGCAATATGATCGCTGGTTCTTCTCCCTTTTCTAAATCCAGCATGTACATCTAGAAGTTCTTGGTTCATGTACTGCTAAAGCCTAGCTTGAAGGATTTTGAGCATTATCTGGCTAGCATGTGAAATGAGAGCAACTGCACGGTAGCTTGAACATTCTTTAGTACTGCCCTTCTTTGGGATTGGAATGAAAACTGACTTTTTCTAGTCCTGTGGCCACTGCTGAGTTTCCCATCAACATATTGGACTTTATTGCTGTGCCTATGAAGAAACTGAGGTCCAGCAAAGGAGAAGTGACTTCTCAGAGCCCACACAGGTATTTTATGGCAAAGCCAGGGCTATAATCCAAGTTTCCCAACCTCCAATCCAATGATCTCTATATATACCATGCTACTGCTTTCTTTGATCATGTATTTTTATCACCAAGATTAATTCACTCAACAAATACTTATTGACTACCTACTACATGCCAAGCACTTTTCTGGGTACTACGGATAAATGAATGATCAAAACACACACCAATTCATACCCTCACAAGAATATTATGAAATAAAAATATAAAAAACCCTCTAAAATAAAAAAAAAACATACAATTGGAATATATTAAAGTGGTATGAGCGCTGGCAAGTTCAGGCAGGTAAAAGAATGGAAGGAAGAAAAACAGGCCTACAGGAACTGCAGACTGGACTGCAGTTTTCAAACAACGCATGGGTGAGATGAATGTATGACTCTTTGTCTTAAACAGTTCCTACCCAGTTTGTTCTCCATGGAGGAAAGGATACAGGCAGGAAAGAGCTGAAGGTGAAGATATATGGAAGAAAATGAACAAAATGGGATGGAGCTAAGGTGTATCTCAAGGGCTAGACCTCCTTTTCTATTGAACAGCTCTCTTACAATATAATAAGACATTTTAAAACTGGGGGTTTGAGGACTGGGGTAAGAGATAACTAGAAGTTAAACAGGCAAAGAACAAGTAGAAATGGAAAAGGACTGCCACTGAGACATGAAAAGAAAGGTATAGAAAAGCATCTGTGCTAGAAACCTGCACATCCTTGACTTCCTACTCTATCTTCAATCAAACACCCAGTTCTATTCATTACACCTCATAAATACTTATGAAATCTACCACCTCCCCTCCTCCTTACTATCACTTCCAACATCTCTTACCTATATTGCTTTCAAACCTCCTAACAGACCTGTCTCCAAACTTCTCTCCTCTAATTCACGTTCCACATAAATGCATATCAGATCTACCAAAAGGCAAACTGAACAAGATCATGATACTCACCAAGAGTGTCCTTCCATGGCTTTTTATCCCTATAAGATCATGTTTATTTCTTTCTCTCTCTTTTTCTTGGGTGTGTCATGCAGCATGTGGGATCTTAGATCCCTGACCAGGGATCAAACCCTTATCCCCTGCAGTGGAAGTGCAGACTCCAGTGGAACTGGACCACCAGAGAAGTCCCAAGATGATGTTTCAATATCACTTGCAAGTCCTGTATCTGGCTCCTGTTTCCTTCTGAAGCCACATTTCTGACCACTCCCATAAATTTTTACGTTCTCACCTCACCAAAGTTCCTTTATATATGATGATTTTCTCTTGATTCAGCATCTTTGTGCATAAAGTTTCTTTTACCTTGGGTGACCAAGTGTCCCAGCTTTCCTAGACTGTTCCAGTTTTAGCTCTGAAAATCTCACATCCCAAGAAACTCCTTGGGCGAAACAAATTGGAATGACTGGCTACCCTTCTACCTAGACTATTTCATCCTATCCTATCAAATCCTTTCCTGGCTAGCCTATAACTCAACTTTTAAGCCTCAGCTCTTATGTCACCTCCTTTGGAAAATCTTGATTTCTTTAGCAATACTATTCTAAAAGAACTTTCTACAATTATAAAAATATCTTATATCTGTGCTATCAATATAGCTACGTATAGCTACTGAGCAGTAAAATATGACCAGTGTGATTGAGGTCCTAAAATTTCAACTTCATTTAATTTCAATTAATTTAACAGTCAAAGGTAGCTAGAGGGTGCAGAATTGGATAATACAGTCTTAGACACTGGATTAAAATTTCTGATTCAGTAAAACCTAGGAGTAAGACTCAGAGTCAATACTCCGTTAACCTGATGTGAAGAGCCAAATCTTTGGAAAAGACCCTGATGCTGGGAAAGATTGAAGGCAGTAGGAGAAGGGGACGACAGAGGACGAGATGGTTGGATGGTATCACCAACTCAATGGACATGAGTTTAAGCAAGCTCTGGGAGATCGTGAAGGACAGGGAAGCCTGGAGTGCTGCAGTCCATGGAGTTGCAAAGAGTTGGACACAATTGAGCAACTGAACAACAACAAAGACTCAGAACCCTTCATTTTAACAAACATCTCAAGCAAAACTGATATGGGTGGCCTAGAGACCATGTATGAGAAATACTATATAGAAAGAACTGTAGGATACAAGCCAAAGTTAGGTGCAGGCAAAAATTAAATCCTGTGAAGCACTGCATACCAGAAGAGAGAAAGGTACTATAAATTTATAGTGAGCACAACGTCTGGCTTATCTCAGGGCTTGCTCTGTCTGCAGGAATTGCTTTAACACAGTTCTTGCCTTCTTGTAACCAGTTAGTTCAGCTTTTCCTGAATTCTTGATCACATATACCCTTAAGTTCCTCATTACTTGAGATAGCTTACTATAGCCAAAGAGCTAAATAAAATACATCAAAAGTAGTTTATCGTCTATGAGAGGGAAACAAAAAATAACCAAAATATCTGCTCCTGAAATCAAGAATGAAAAATATAGTCTTCAGACACCTCAGTTTCAAATTAATGGCTCTACCTAACACCACAATCTAAGGGCGTCACCTAAGTGATATCAATGACATTTTGATTCTCTGAAACACTGAATTTGCTGACCTTTCCCCTCTTATTAAAAACTCCCTTCTTTCAAAGCAGCAATATCACTCTTTATAGTCCCCTCATCACTGTGTGTGTGTGTGTATAATGCATACTAACTCGCTTCAGTCATGTTCAACTCCTCTGACTGTAGGATTCTCCAGACAAGAATACTGGAGTGGGTAGCCATTCCTTCCTCCAGGGGATCTTCCTGACCCAGGGATCAAACTTGTGTCTCTTACGTCTCCTGTGTTGGCAGGTGGGTTCTTTATCACTACTGCCACCTGGGACGCCCAGTATATATATGTTTATTTATTTGGCTGTGCTGGGTCTTGGTCGCAGTTTGAGGGATCTTTTAGTTGCAGCAAGTGCCAAGTGGGATCCAGCTCCCTGACCAGTGATTGAGCCCAAGGCCCCTGTATTTTTAGTGCAGAATCTTAGCCCACTGGACTACCAGGGAAGTCCCTAAACATTTAATTTTTAAAGAAGCCCAAGTAGGGAATCTGAGAAAAGTAAAAATAAGGGTTGCTGCTACTGCTGCTAAGTCGCTTCAGTTGTGTCCGACTCTGTGCGACTCCATAGATGGCAGCCCACCAGGCTCCCCTGTCGCTGGGATTCTCTAGGCAAGAACACTGGTGTGGGTTGCCATTTCCTTCTCCAATGCATGAAACTGAAAAGTGAAAGTGAAGTCACTCAGTCATGTCCGACTCTTAGCGACCCCATGGACTGTAGCCTACGAGGCTCCTCCGTCCATGGGATTTCCCGAGTTACATAATAAAATTACATTGATAGATAGGGTCAGTGACAGAAAGGCATTTAATGGTCTCATAAAGCTGCTGGAAATGAACAGCAAATCTGACTCTACGCTTATTAGCAGCTGGTTTAAAGTAGGAAGAAAAACCATCAGTTCAAACAGTGTCAGTAAGATAAATCAATTATTTATGAGAATCACTGCTTGTCTTGATATTTTAAACTACTAGAGTTTCTATAATCTCTTGTCAAAAGAATACCATCTAATGTAAATAATATAATGTTCTCAATAAACAGTCCATAGTGCTACTAAAATACAGTTGTATCTGGCTGAGTTTTTCATGACATACCTAAAGTGCTATGTCAAGGCAAAATACAGTTGAAGCAATTTTATAAAGGCCCAAATAATACAAGTTTAGGTTTAAAGATTTCTGATCAGCCAGTTCAGTCACTCAGTTGTGTCCAACTCTTTGCGACCCGATGGACTGCAGCACACCAGGCTTCCCTGTCCATCACCAACTCCCAAAGCCTACGCAAACTCATGTCCATCTCGTTGGTGATGCCATCCAAACATCTCATGCTCTGTTGCCCCTTCTCCTCCTGGCTTCAATCTTTCCCAGCATCAGGGTCTTTTCCAATGAGTGGGTTCTTCACATCAGATGGCCGAAGTATTGGGAGTTTCAGCTTCAGCATCAGTCCCTCCAATGAATATTCAGAACTGATTTCCTTTAGGATTGACTGGTTGGACTTTCTTGCAGTCCAAGGGACTCTTAAGAGCTTTCCCCAACACCAGAGGTCAAAAGCATCAATTCTTCGGTGCTCAGCTTTCTTTATAGTCCAACTCTCACATCTATAAACGACTATTGAAAAAACCATTGCTTTGAATAGATGGAGCTTTGATGGTAAAGTAATGGTTCTGCTTTTTAATATGTTGTCTAGGTTGGCCAGAGCTTTTCTTCCAAGGAGCAAGCGTCTTTTAATTTTATGGCTGCAGTTACCATCTGCAGTGTTTTTGGAGCCCAAAAAATAAAGTCTCTATTTCCATTGTTTCCCCATCTATCTGCCATGAAATGATGGGACTGGATGCCATGATCTTAGTTTTATGAATGCTGAGTTTTAAGCCAACTTCTTCACTCTCCTCTTTCACTTTTATCAAGAGGCTCTTTAGTACTTCTTCACTTTCTGCCATAAGGGTGGTGTCATCTGTATATCTGAGGTTATTGGTATTTCTCTGTGCAATCCTGATTCCAGCTTATGCTTCATCCATTCATCCAATCTGGCATTTCACATGATTTACTCTGTATATAAGTTAAATAATCAGGGTGACAATATACAGCCTTGACGTACTCCTTTTGCAATTGGAACCAGTCGGTTGTTCCATGTCAAGTTCTAACTGTTGCTTCCTAATCTGCATACAGATTTTTCAGGAGGCAGGTCAAGTGGTCTGGTATTCCTATCTCTTGAAGAATTTTCCCCAGTTTCTTGTTGTCCACACAAAGGCTTTGGCATAGTCAATAAAGCCAAAGTAGATGTTTTTCTGGAATTCCATTGCTTTTTCAATGATCTGTAGATGTTGGCAATTTGATTCCTGGTTCCTGGGCCTTTTCTAAACCCAGCTTGAACTCTGGAAGTTCACAGTTCACGTACTGTTGAAGCCTGGCTTGGAGAATTTTGAGCACTGCTTTATTAAAGTGTGAGATGAGTGCAATTATGTGGTAGTTTGAACATTCTTTGGCATTGCCTTTCTTTGGGATTGGAATGAAAACTGACCTTTTCCAGCCCTGTGGCCACTGCTGAGTTTTCCAAATCTGCTGGCATATTGAGTGCAGCACTTTCACAGCATCATCTTTTAGGATTTGAAATAGCTTAATTGGAATTCCATCACCTCCACTAGCTTTGTAGTGATGACAGCCTGGCTTAATTTAGGACTAAAATTTATAAATCTACAGAATGGATAGGAGGTTTGCCCTTCAAGCAACTGCTATTAAATATTATGTCTTGTAACTTTTTATAAGAGTTCGATAAGTAACTTCATAAATATTATTTCTTTTACATTCTGATGACATTTTGGTGAGCAAACAATTCAAGGTTACCTCCCACGTTAAATTAATTTGAAATAATTTGAGTGTAGACACTCTGTGCTGTCACTGTAAGGGCAGGGGGTAATGTGCCTTCCATTTTTATATCTTACTTATCCTTTATAACAAAGCTATAAACTGCCTATATTCAATGTCTTTACTTTCTCACATGCATTATTTCCCTATCTATACAATAAGACTTCTGTCCCCTATAATGCCACTGAAACTATTCTCTTTTTAAAAATGTTTATTTGGCTGGGTTAGGTCTTAGTTGTGGTGCGTTGACTTAGTTGTCCCATGGCACGTAGGATCCTAGCTCCCTGATCAGACCAGGGATCCGACCCGCACCTCCTACACTGGAAAGCAGATTCGTAATCATTGGGCCAGCAGGGAAATCCCATGCCACTGAAATTATTCTTGCTAAACCACTAACATCTTTGTTTTGCCTCTCAGATATTTAACACCTACCCTCTAACCATTCCTGTCCCCTGAAATTCTCCCCTCAACTTCTGTGACACAACTCTTTTCCAAAAGCTCTGGCATTATTTTTTTGAGCTCCACTTCTTCTCCTACTCCTTAAATGATTATGCTTCAGGACTCTCTCCATCCTCAGCCCTTTGCTTTTCTTACTTTCTATGGCCTCACTGTGTGATCTCACTTAGTTTGTGGACCTAATTACAATTTATAATCATATGACGTTAAACTCTATTTGTAGGTGCTTTCCTGGTGGTCCAGAGGATGAGATGGTTGGATGGTATCACTGACTGAATGGACACGAGTTCAAGCAAACTCCAGGAGATACTGAAGGACAGAGAAGCATGGCATGCTGCAGTCCACAGGGTCACAAAGAGTCAGACACAATTTAGTGACTGAACGATAACAACCTTGGTGATCTAGTGGTTAAGAATCTGCCAGCCAATGTCGGGGACAGGTGTTCGATGTTCAATTCCTGGTCCAGGAAGGCCCCATATGTCACAGAGCATGCACCACAACTACTGAGCCTGCACTCTAGAGTCCCTCGAGCCACAATCACTGGGCCTGTGCACTGCAACCACTGACGTCTGTGTGCCTAGAGCCTGTGCCCTGCAGTAAGAGAAGTCACCTCAATGAGAAGCCTGCGCGCTGCAACGCGGAGTAGCCCATGTTCGCTGCAACTAGAGTAAGCCCTTGAATAGCAACGAAGACCCAGCACAGACAAAAACTGAATAAACTTTTAAAAATAATAAACAAAGAAACTCTATTTGTAGCCTTTACCTCTCTGCCAGCTCCAAACCATACATCCAATGGTGTACCAAATATTTCCACCCTATTGTCACAGAGGCACAACAAATCCAACATGCTCAAAACTGAAATCATCCTCTCTTGTTCCTTATCCCAATCTGCTACTCTTCCAATATTTCTTGTTCCCATCAAAAATCCAGGCTTCTTCCCAGACCCATTCTTCTCTACATACCTCACATCTAAAAGGTCATCAAGTTGTGTCACATCTGCCTGCCTGAATTCTTTGAGTATGTGCCACCTACTCCAGTCCCAGCACCACTGTTCAGGTTCTGGCTATGCTATTTGTACGCCAAGGACACCTGAAAAATCTCCTAACTTCCCTACCTCCAGAATGATCCCCTCTCTGGTTTATCCTCCAAATACTGCCAGATTTGTCTTCCTTAAAATGTGATTTCAAACCTGCTTAAATTCCTTTCTACATACGTTAACCTCCTTCCCTTAGTTTAATTTATAAGGACCTTTATGGACTAGGCACTACTCATTTCCCTAGGCTCATCTGCTTGTATGTTACACATACTTTTTTTACTTGTTATAGTATACTATTTATAGTTCCAGGTATATACCTTGCTATTTGACGGCTCTATGCTTTTGCATATGCCTATCCTGCCAAGAATATACAAGACTTAAAAATGTGGATTCTAAAGTTATGAATGTACAGGTTCAAATCCCTTCTCTACCACTGACTTAATTGCACCATACCACTGATCGACCAAGAGGAACTTACTTAACCTCGATTTTCTCATCACTAAAAATGAAGGAACACTGTTCACTACAACATACCATTTTCAAAAGAGTTAAAAAATATGTAAAGGCTTACTTCAGGGTTTTGCAGATGGTCCAACTGACCAGTATTTATTTATATTTTTACTTAGTTAATACACACTAAAGCTTTGAGATTCAACTTAAAACATTATCTCCAAGAAAACCTGATCCCATAGATTGGTTTGAATATCCTTTCTCTTTACTTTTATGATATTCAGAATGTATCTCTAAAAAATATGTATTACACTGCATTGGTTTGTTTTCCCTGTTTAGATCCCTTAAAAGACAGAATTACTTTTCTACTTTGTTGCCTCAACGCCTACCAGGGTGACTGGGTATACAGAGTAGTACACTGGTATACCCATACAGAATAGATGTACAATAGCACTTTGCCATGGAACTGAATGATCAGGCCATTAAGAACACATCTAATATCCCTACACTAAGTTGAGAAGCTTTAACCAGAACAGGAAACTGGGCTTCCCTGGTGGCTCAGTGGTAAAGAATCCGTCTCCCAGTGCAGGAGATGCAGGTTCGATCTCTGGGTGGGGAAGATCCCGGAGAAGGAAACGGCAACCCACTCCGGTATTCTTGCCTGGGAAATCCCATGGACAGAAACGCCTAGCAGGCTACAGTCTATGGTTGCAGAATCAGCGTCAACTTAGTGATTAAACAACAACAATAACTAGTAAAGGACACTGGTATAGTCAAGCCTGGTAGAGTAACCTTCCAGGATTTAACAGCAATGATCCAGGTATAGAGACATAGTTTTTGATCCAAATACACAATTTCACAACAATTTTTTCCTGATTTTAGAATCAGGAAGCATCATAAAGTATAAATATAAATTATATATAGCCATTTATAAATTGTCTTTTTGGAACAGAATTACATTCTGTAATTAAATTCAAATTACACTGAAAAACCAAAAACAATTATTTTGCAGAGTAGGTAAAACTATTCAGCAGAAAATTTCCTACATGTTGGTGGGTTTCCATCACCAGTCAATTCTCAGTAAGGAAGTCATGGCAACAATAAACACACGTAACTCAGATTAAACTGGAAATAATCATATCAGTTAAGAAAAACAAAACAATTTTACAAACTATGCTAAGACCCTTCAGCCAAGTTCAAAACCCATGACTGTCAACATCATTCTACTAAATTGAAATTTCAAAGCTAAGAGCAAAAATAAAGGAAGTGCTTGAACTTGTCCTACAATATGGTAGAAAAATCATGTAAGATAATGTACAAGGCTTCCCAGGTGGCACTAGCAGTAAAGAACCTGACTGCCAAAGCAGGTTAGTCATGAGACACAGATTCAATTCCTGGGTCAGGAAGATTCCCTGAAGGAGGGCATGGCAACCCACTCCAGGATTCTTGCTTGGAGAATCCCTTGGACAGAGGAGGCTGGCAGGCTGCAGTCCACAGGGTCGCACAGAGTTGGACATGACTGAAGTGACTTAGCACACATGCATGCCAGATAACGTATGCAAGTGCCCTAGTAGACTGTAAATCTATACAAACATGAGTTATCACTACTGAAAACTTTATTAAAAAAAAAAAAAAAGCCCACAAGCCCTAGAGCCTGTGCTTCACAACAACAGAAACCAGCACAATGCAAGGCCCACACACTGCAACTAGAGAGGAGCCCCGGGCCCCTGATTGCTGCAACTAGAAAGAAGCCTGTGCAGCAACAAAGAACCAGCACAGCCAAACATTTTTTGAAAAAACAAAAAAATTTTCTTATATTTTCATTATCTAAGAATTTATTTTTCCAAGAAAACCTTAAAATATTGTATATACCAATAACTTATCTTACCGATTTTCTTTTTTTGTTGTCGACCAGCTGACTCTGTTATTGTTTCCTTCTTCTTTTCCACTGTAAACATAGTGACATCATAAAAAATTAATTATGCATTACACTCAAGAAACAAAGACTATATTTTATCACAGCTGAACCACTGAAAGAAGCTTACAAGAAAGTTACACATTGGCTTTGACGGTGGTCATGATTAAGTTAACTGGTGTGCTCCCACACCTGCTGACAGTAAAAGGTAGACGCAATATTCCAAGAGTGTAACAGTAACATTGTAAGCATCATTAATCAAATACCCAAAAAAGACTTCATAAAGACAAAGTTATAATCAAAACTGAGATGATTTTTAGGCCATTAGCTGAGATTGCCTTAGGCAGAATCTCAGCACAATTTAAAATTCTGCTTCCCTGGTGGCTCAGAGGTTAAAGCGTCTGCCTGCAATGCAGCAGACCCCGGTTTGATCCTTGGGTCGGGAAGATCCCCTGGAGAAGGAAATGGCAACCCACTCCAGTAGTCTTGCCTGGAGAATCCCATGGATGGAGAAGCCTGGTAGGCTACAGTCCACAGGGTCACCAAGAGTAGGACATGACTGAGCTACTTCACTTTCACTTTCAAGCACAATTTAAAATTCTGCTTCCTCAGGTGATTAATTGTAGTTCCAGTCTCAAATTCACTATAGAAAATGGGCATTCACTCATTCAGTTGTGTGCCAAAGTAATAGGCACCATTCTAGGTAGATAAAAAGATAAACATGATCCTTGCCATCTAAAAAGTAATCTAGTGAGGGCACATAATCAAATAACAATTACAGTATAGAATGCACAGGGTAGGAAGATCAGGAGAGTCAAAACAGCTAAGATGAACATTTCCTGAGACTTTTCAATTAATATAACGATAGAGTAAGAGTGAGTTTTGGAAGAAGAATAATGTAACATATTTATATTTTATGTTTACTATCTTTAATCACCTATGAAGCTTTCCTAGTGGCTCAGATGGTAATGAATTTGCCTGCAATGCAGGAGACCCAGGTTCCATCCCTGGGTCAGGAAGATTCCCTAGAGAAGAACCACCTATGAATGGACTAGCAATATATACAGTAAAACCTTTATTTACATTATTTGCTTCTTATATTATCTTAGTATACTTCCTTTACTAGCACATGGTATAGTATATGTATTATTTCTAAAAGTTGCATTAAAGAGAATTGCAGGTAGGAATCTTTCCCTTACTATATTAAGTATGCTGCTTGAATTTTAAAAGCAAAATTGGTGTTATTCCTTTATCAGAGATGTAAAATTCAATTTAACTCCACAATTACAAATAAAATGGTAAAATTCTGACTAAAATAAAATCTGAGTACATGTGTGTAAATATACACATTGGGTGTCTAAGTGATAGGCACTATTCCAGGTAGATAAAAAGATAAAAGATGACATATATAGGGAGAGAAAGACAGAGATTTAGAATGAACTACTAGTATGAGATCATAAAAGGGAAGAGTCATTTTCTACAAGATGTTACAGAAACAAAAAATATTTCTCCCCACCCCAGAAGGACTATAACACAACTACTTGGCATTTAACCATGGCTGCATAAAAACCGTGGAGAAGGCAATGGCACCCCACTCCAGTACTTTTGCCTGGAACATCCCATGGACAGAGGAGCCTGGTAGGCTGCAGTCCATGGGCTCGCTAAGAGTCAGGCACGACTGAGCGACTTCACTTTCACTTTTCACTTTCATGCATTAGAGAAGGAAATGGCAACCCACTCCAGTGTTCTTGCCTGGAGAATCCCAGGGACGGGGGAGCCTGGTGGGCTGCCATCTATGGGTTCACACATAGTCAGACACGACTGAAGTGACTTAGCAGCAGCAGCATAAAAACTGGGGGAAAAAAAATCAGAAGGCTAGGAAATAGAAACATAAGATGATACTATGAACATTACTTGATCTTCTAGCACAATGGATTAAGACTAGATAAATCTTTTTCAGGATAATACAACGTTTTTTTTTACTTCTCAAAGTTACAAAGAAACTCTAAGAAATGGAGATATCAGAGTTGACCAAAAAAAAAAAAAAAGATGTCTACTGTGAAACATATTTTTGCCTATGATCTGGTATTACTGCATTCTGAATTCGAGTTGTCAGTTTATAAATTATTCTAAAAGCTCTATCATGTTTCACTCTAAACCAAAGAAATACTTCATACTTTACAATAATCTGTACTTAATAAATGTTCTCAAATAATTTTGTTACAAGAATCCAATTATATATAGTATTTTAATCTTTCTCATTTATTGAAGTGTTCTTTCATTAGTATATATTATAAAAGTAAAACAATGAAAAAAGACTGACATTTAGAGCACACTCATCTAGAGATCACCTGAATCAAACTACTTGGTACCTTTAAGAAAGTATCTTTCAACAAGGATGTCCACCACAGTAGCACAGGTTTCTAGATAATATCAGTATTCTCCAAATAATGCCTAAGATCAGATCTGCACAAGATGAGATTTGAATTTGTGATTCAAATCTATTTATATTGTATATTCCTCAAAAGTGCAACAAACTTTTTTTTTTGAGATTTTAATTATTTTATTATTTTACATTTTGAGTCTGTGCTGCCAATACAGGAGACATGAATTACACCCCTGGGTCAGGAAGATCCCCTGGAGAAGAGATCAGCAACCCAACCAGTATTCTTGGCTGGGAAAATCCCCTGGACAGAGGAGCCTGGCAGGCCACATTGGCTGGGAAAATCTCACGGACAGAGGAACCTGGCAGGCCACAGTCAATGGGGTCGCAATGAGTCGGACACGAATTAGAGACTAAATCACCACCACCAACAACAAAGCTGTGAATAGATTAGATTTTTATTTAAGTTTGAAATATCACATAGTAAGCATTTTAACAGTCCACAAGTTGGTGATCATCCAACGAGAGTTGTCACTGAAAAACATTTTTAAAATATCACAGTAAAACACTCTTTTAAGGAGTCAGTCATCCTGCAGTTTTAAAGATAAGCAAAGTTCTTCTGATTGCCCTGCACCTTCCCATTTCCTTCATTTCAAAGAAAAACCACTTTTACCACTTTCAGCTGACTGTTTTGGTATTTACTCCTATAGCTTCTGTTTTTTTGGCAGAGCCATGCAGCAGGTTAGTTCCCCAACCAGGGGCTGAACCTGGGCCATAGCAGTGGGAACTCCCATAAAGTTGTGTGTGTGTGTTTGAACCTCTGTGTCTTGAAATATCATAAAACCCATTGTCATAGTTGTAATTTTGGTTAAATGTGAGTTTAACATTTACAAAATTATGACTGTGAAAATACTGTTCACAGGCGATTTACACAGTAAACTATGATGATTCTTTCCTTCCTGCAAGTTTTCCCCAGATTTATGTCATTTAAAAATTTGTTCAGTTGTCTCCATGGTGCTAAGTCACTTCAGTCATGTCCGACTCTGTGTGACCCCATAGACGGCAGCCCACCAGGTTCCACGATCCCTGAGATTCTCCAGGCAAGAACACTGGTGTGGGTTGCCATTTCCTTCTCCAATGCATGAAAATGAAAAGTGAAAGTGAAGTCGCTCAGTCGTGCCTGACTCTTAGCGAGCCCATGGACTGCAGCCTACCAGGCTCCTCTGTCCATGGGATGTTCCAGGCAAAAGTACTGGAGTGGGGTGCCATTGCCTTCTCCTTGGTTGTTTCCATACTTATCACTAATTCAGCCCCCAATTCTTGGCTAGCTGTCTGCATCTTTCCAGTATAAAATCAGATCATTAAGAATTATAAGTTTTTCTAAAGAAGTTTCTCCTAGCATCTTCTACCAAGCTCAGTATGGTGCAAAGCTGACATTCTTAAGCATGTCAGATCTAAATTTGCCTTCACCATTGTCCAGGGGATTCCCTTTACTGAATCCTGTGTTGGTGCTTCTATTTCCTGGAGTTCATATCTTCTTCTTCTTTTGGTTTGTTCATTTGTTTTGATGTAGTGTATTTTCCAGTAGTTTGCAGAGATAAAAAATTTTAAGATCTTGTATATCTGGTAATTTTCTCAAAGGATCCTTTATGTTCAGTTCAAATAGACTGCAGCACGCCAGCCTCCCTCCATCAGCTCCTGGAGCTTGCTCAAACTCATGTCCATCGAGTTGCTGATGCCATCCAACCATCTCATCCCCTGTTGTCCCCTTCTCCACCTGCCTTCAATCTTTCCCAGCATCAGGGTCTTTTCCAATGAGTCAGTCCTTTGAATCAGGTGGCCAAAGTATTGGAGTTTCAGCTTCAGCATCAGTCCTTCCAATGAATATTCAGGATTGATTTCCTTGAGGACTGACTAGTTTGATCTCCTTGCAGTCCAAGGGACTCTCAAGAGTCTTTTCCAACAATCACATTTCAAAACCATCAGTATTTCGATGCTCAGCTTTTTTTATGGTCCAACTCTCACATCCATACATGACTACTGGAATATGTTTTTATTTCTGCCATTTCCATGTGATTTTTTTCTTATAGTTTCCATCTCCTGAAAATCCCCATCTGTTCATGCATGTTGTCCACCTTTTCTACCAGATCCTAGAACATGCCAATCATAGTTACGTACAAGTTCTATACCTGGGCTCTACAAACTTTTCTTGCCTTGATCCATACCAAATTTTGAACACAGAATGTCAGAATGGCTTATGTTTGCAATTAAGACATTTGCTCAAAGAGGGAATTTATCTTATTTCTTCCTGTTACGAGTATCTAGGTATCTACGCCCCTTCATTGTATACTGCACTCTTCATGGTAAACTCTATACAGAGCAAGCAATCATAAGTTTCAACTGATCACATAAATGAAAACAATACATGCTCACTGAGTTTTTGTGTTTTTTTTTTTTTTTTTTTTAAATTGAAATATAGTTGATTTACAATGCTGTGTGAATTTCTGGTATATAGCAAAGTGATTCAGTTCTTTTTCAGATTCTTTTCCATTACAGTTTACTACAAGATATTGAACAGTTTCTTGTGCTATACACTAGGACCTTGTTGTTTATCTATTTTATATATACTTCTAATCCCAAACTCTTCATTTACTCCTCCCCTACCCTTCCCCTTTCGTAACTATAAATTTGTTTTCTATGTCTGTGCATCTCACTAAATTTTTATAAAGTAGAGAACATAAGACCATAAAAAAATACCAAGAGATTTTCGAGTCACTGTCAACCTACCTTATACTTATCTTCAAAGAAAGAACATTAGTCAACCACATTAAAAAATACAACTATGGAAGCTTTGCCTGGCAACTATACTACTTTGAATTTAGGTGTCAGGTGAAGGGGACAAGGTCTATAATACAGATAACTACTATAAACAAGGTAATTAATTGTGGACACTAAGGAAGCCCAAAATCTATAGAGTAAATTCATATTCATATAAGTATTTAAGGTATGAGAATATTGATCTAAACAAATTCAAAGTTAAATGTGTTTTATATTTCATAAGACTACTCCATGATACATATGACGTGCAGACATTTGTCTATGGATGCTACTACATGCTGGCTAACTAGTTTATGATCAGAGCAGAACAATTTCTCACAAAGAATATATGTGGTGTTATGTTACAGAAATAGTTTATTCTTTAATATATTCAACACACTTTTATCAAGCATTGAGAGAGCTAATCCTTAGGTAGGTTGATAAGGAGTCTGGGGCCCTGGAGGAGGAAGAGGTCCAGGGTTTTCAAGGAGGAGAAAAGGACAAACATTTTTTTCTACACTGCTTTGTCTTAGTCAGTATAACAACGAGGACGTGTTTCTCCTTAACAAGAACCTTCTGACTAACCTTGTTATCTTAAGATGTATATTGTGGGAGTGGGTCTGGTAAGACCTTTCTATTGTCAGCTTTAATCTTGTTAATTTAAGATGTTGCAGGAGTGGGTCTGGTAAAAGTATATAAGGCCTTGATAAGACTAGTAGTGAGTGGGGGCACTCTCCATCCCCCTTCTGATGTCTATGTTAGAAGCTTTCTCTGTCCCTTTTATACTTTAATAAAACTCCTACACAAAAGCTCTTGAGTGATCAAGCCTGGTCCCTGGTCCCAAAGCTAAATCGTCTTCAGAGATCACAAATCCAACATTGTTCAACATGAGCTATCAGTATCAAATCTATGTCAGGCACTGTGTGTACTAGAGATATAATGGCCTTTGCTCTCATAGAAATTATACTTTAGTTGGGGAGAGGATATTATTCAAACAATAATGATCATACACAGATTAAATTATAATTATGACAAGATCTCTAAGGAGAAGTAGCTGTATAAATTAGGGATCTTGAGAGGGGAGACTAAATTAGGCTTTGAGATCTGAAGAATGAGTAGGAGTTCACTATACAAAATGAGAAAGGAAAATTATCCCAGAGGAAAAAGTAGTGCAAAAGCCCAACTGCATAGTAGGAAAAAGGCAAAATTGGTTCAGACAATGGCTAGAGAAACAGTAGGGAAAAACATGATACAAATGTGGTCAGAGAGGAGACAGGGAGGCATGACCATGCTGGACTTTGTAGGCCACACCTTTGTCCTCAAAGCAATGGGAAAAAATTGAGTGTTTTAAGAAGGAAAAGTAACATAATCAGATTTGTGTTTTGAAAAATTACTCCAGGTGTTTCCATATGGAGGAGATTTGAGCAGCAGCAGGTAGACCAATGAGGAGGCTGTCACAGTAGACTAAATTAAACTTGATGGAAGTTTAAACTGGGTGACGGTGGTGGAAATGAAGAGATGTGGAAAGACTGAAAACAATTCAGGAGGACAATAAAGTATCAGGGCTTGACAAGGACTGCACATACAGGGTGACAGAAGAAAGTATCTGAATCAACAAATATTTATTAGACATTGAGCATGTGCCAACCACTGTTCTAGGTGTACAGGATAAATCAGTACACAAAAATGATTAAAAAAAAATAAATACAAGCATCCTGCTCCAATGAAGTGTCATTCTAGCAGATGACTCAAAACAAAACAGAGCAGGATAAAGGAGATGAGTAGCAGCGGTACAGGAGGTAAGCTGACGGCAGTTTTAAATAGGGTGGCCAAGTTAAGACTCACTGAGGTGAGCTCTAAACAAAGATTTAAAGAAGATATGAAGATATGGGCTTCCCTGGAACCTCAGCTGGTAAAGAATCTGCATGCAATGCAGAAGACTCCAGTTCAATTCCTGGGTCAGGACGATCCCCTGGAGAGGGGATAGACTACCCACTCCAGTATTCTTGGGTTTCCCTGGTGGCTTAGCTGGTAAAGAATCCACCTGCAGTACGGGAGACGTGGGTTCGATCCCTGGGTTGGGAGGATCCCCTGGAGGAGGGCATGGCAACCCACTCTAGTATTCTTGCCTGGAGAATCCCCATGGACAGAGAAGCCTGGCAGCCTACAGTCCATGGGGTTGCAAAGAGTTGGACATGACTCAGCGACTAAGTACACATGAGGGTTAGGTAAGATTTGATAGGGAAGAACATCCTAGGTAGAGGGCACAGCCATTAGAAAGGTCTTGACATAGGAGTGAGGCTGATGTGTAGTAAGGAACAGCAACAAGTTAGTGAGAGGGAAAGAAACTCAGAGCTGTAATTGGGACCTCTGTAAAAACTCTGTGGTTTTTTCCCTCTGAGTCAAATGGGACACCATCATAGACTTATGAGTAGAGGAGGGACATGACCTGATATACTACAAAGAAGGATTATTCTGGTTGCTATCTTGGGAATAGACTACAGGGAAACAGGAACATTTGTTTGAGGCTATCATAATAATTCATGCAAAGGATGATGGCAGCTTAGACTCTGGTAGTTAGCAGTGGAAATGATGTAAAGTGGTCAGGCTGTGGATATATCTGAAGGCAGGCCAACAGTACTGGATGTGGCTGTAAGAGAAAAGTTACAGATAACAACAGGAGGATTATGTCCTGAACAACTGGAAGGACAGTATTACCACTGAACAAGATTGTGAAGGTTATATACATAATAGGCTTAGAAGTGAGGAACAAGAGTTCAATTTGGACAGGTCGGGTGTAAGATGATTATTAGACATTCCAGTAGAATTAACAAGTTGATAACTGGATATCTGAATCTTGCATTAAGGATAAATGACTAAGGACATACATTTGGAGGTCCATGGCAAGTAGAACACATAAATGAGTTTATTAAAAGAGTATACACACTGGTCAGAATGGCTGCTATCAAAAAGTCTACAAACGATAAATGCTGGAGAGGGTGCAGAGAAAAGGGAACCCCCCCTAACACTGTTGGTGGGAATGCAAACTAGCACAGCCACTACGGAGAACAGTGTGTGGAGACTCCTTAAAAAACTAGAAACAGAACCGACATCAGTTCAGTTTAATCACTCAGTCATGTCTGACTCTTTGCGACCCCATGAACCGCAGCACGCCAGGCCTCCTTGTCCATCACCAACTCCTGGAGTCCACCCAAACCCATGTCCATTGTGTCGGTGATGGTTTGGATTTGGTTTCTAATTCTTTGTTTGCTCTGAGATATTAACATGTCATTTAACCTGAGTCTCAATCTCCTTTTTTACAAAGGGAGAAAAATATTTATACAGCAATATTTACACAAATGGTTGCTATGTGGATATTAGAAATGGCATGTTGTAAGAAAGAAGACTTCAAACTCCTATGAATACATACAGAAAAGTTTAGGAATACAGAAAGTTAAGATGTGAAAGTTAATCTTTATAAGACAAACGACTGAAAACCAGACCAAGCCTATAAGGAACCATCCATATTATATCTCTAGCAGCTCCCTCAGGGGTATCCTGTGGAATTCCTGTTTTATTTCAAAAACAACTCGACTTGCTCTAAACCCTTTTCTCAAATATTCCTTCAACCATCAGACCCAACAGAAAATTGGGCTTATCCCTATTTAAAAGACACCATTTAACTTTGACACCAATCATAATGACCTGATGTTCTCCAAACACATCTTACTAGTTAAAATTTCCACATTTTTTGCACATATGCTATCTGTCCAAATTCTAACTACCCTGGAAGGACTCCAAAGCTAGCTGCATCACAAAGGCTTCAATGCCCCTCACAAATGAACGGGATATCTTCTCCAGAACTGTCACAACACATAACAACTACGGCTCCCATGAGTTGTTCTGCTGTTTGTAGTACATATTTTGCACAAAAGTCTTATATTTCTAAATAGACTTCAAGTCGGATTCACCTACTCCTATAAAATTTTATAACAGTTGGTGCTCCTAAAATACGTACTATGAACATGCACTTCAGTAAACCTGACTTGTCTCTAAAGGATGTCGGCATACTTACATTTTTTACTCTGTTTTTCCACTTCTGCCTTCAGTCTCTTGTACTTGTCTGTCCTGTAAACCAGGACCCAAGTTATACCTGAAACATTAAATGCAGAATGCTAATAGAGAAATGTTTGGAACCGTAACAAAACCCTTATTAGTGGTTACTGTTAGATAAGAATGGATTTCGACTTTTTGCCTTATATTCACTAGTGCTTAACAACTGATGTTCAACCAAAACAACCATGCCACGATTCGAAGTTGTCGCCACAAACACGCAAATGAAATCTACCCTGGACCGCAGAAACCTGGCAATGGATTCCACACTGGATTCCCTCCCACTCCTGAAGGCAAGATCCTGGAGTACATGAGACCTATCCCCACTGCCACCAAAGGAAGCACGGCTCCTGACCTCTCCCTTCGGGGCTCGAGGGACCCGGGGCCTAACATCCTTCCCTTCCCTCGAGGTCTGATCACAGGTCAAAAAACCAACTGCTCTCACCTTCGGCAAGGAGAGCCGTGCACACGGAGATAAAAACGATGAGCAGCGTGTCTGCGAACATCGTGCTCATTTCGCGACGGTTCACTCTCTGCACTCCCACCCTCCAGGGGGGAAGCCCTTGACAGCCAGGGAAAGCGAAGCGAAAACGACTTTCCTAGATTTCAGGACCGCGGAGTAACACACTGACTCTGATAGACAGGATTCCTCACTTCCGCTTCCTGGGCGCAGCGGCGGAAGTGCCCATTCTGGCGTGCCCTGTTGTCGCGAGAATCCTGAGGAAACCGCGCTGCAAGTTTCTGGGGCGGATGGGCTGGCTTTCAGGCCCAACCTCGCGAGAGTTGGAGCTGGAGTGCCCAGACCTACTTGTAGCGGTGGGACTTCCTCTGGTAACGTCTGCTAGCTGCGGTACTGAGGTGCTCTTTCCTTTCGCCCCGAGTGTGCGTTTTTTGACTCGTCTGCTCGTCCGTGTTTCTGTCTCAGTCCCACATTTAAGGCCGAGTAGATAGTTTAGTTTCGGTTTGCCTAAAGTGGGGAAATTGGCTTCCAGACACACGTACCTAAACTCTGTTTAGGTTCCAGGTCACGGATTTGGGGCTGGAGGCGTGAACATCAATGAGCCCCGGGCCTCTGGCTTCCAGGCACTCCCATCCTAGCAAAGGAGAGAAACTTGTGCATACGATGTGATTAGAACTTTTACAGAAGTGTGATCAGAATGCTGCGGTGACCTGGTTCAGCAGGTGGTCAGAGAGAGCTAATGAAAGGAAATGAAGCAGTGGCTTAGAGGAGGCAGTGTTTTGAAGAAAGGCAAAGACACAGTCCTTGAAAATACCTGGTGTGTAACAGAGCAGTGAGCGGCATGTCTTAGGAGGTGGTCATACATATACTCATGAAACTCCAATACTTTGGTCACCTGATGCGAAGAGCTGACTCATTTGAAAAGACCCTGATGCTGGGAAACACTGAGGGCAGGAGGAGAAGGGAACGACGGAGAATGAGATGGTTGGCATCACCGACTCAATGGACATGGGTTTGGGTGGACTCCGGGAGTTGGTGATGGACAGGGAGGCCTGGCGTGCTGCAGTTCATGGGGTCGCAAAGAGTCGGCCATGACTGAGCGACTGAACTGAACTGATAAGTACACTCAAATAAACACCATTACACAGGGTGGGCTTAAGAAAATGGTGGGAGGTACTACGATGAGTAAGGGAGCACGAACTTGGTATGAAAGGAACCATTGATGCATGTAACCAATTTACCTTGGAGAATGAGCACCCAGTTTCCAGTATCTTCCCATTTCTCAAGAAAATCCCCAAATCCTGAGTTATGTGAAATTTTAAATGTTCTAATCTATAAATGCTGGTAACTCGTTAAAGGGCCTCCCTGGTGGCTCAGAAAGTAAAGAATCCACCTGCAATACAGGAAAAATGGTTGAAGAAAGTTGTCTCAGCAGCTTAGTTTCAGCCTTTTCAGCTTTTCCAGACTGATTATGTCTGTGTGAGTGTGTATGAAAATCAGGAAGCTGGCTGAACTATCTCCCCTTAAATTGTACTTTCTATTCTTTGTTCTTTTCTCCTAAACACCAATGCACTTTATTTATAATTTCCCTGTAACAACGGAAAGGCCAATGGGAAATTTGGCCTTCGTTTCTTATATATGCATTTCTTGTCTCCTCTTTAGACTTAGTGGCCGACGTCCTGTTTCCTTTTAACGACATTGAGCTTCTACCTGTGTGAGGATCACTGGCAGACACTACAGTGATTGGAAACGGTAATTATCAAGATACTATTCCTGACTTCGTTGGCAGTTACATGTTATAATAAGATGTAAGAGAGGTGTTGATTGAAAAAAATACAACAACAAAAACCACCTTACAACCTCAAAGTTGGGAGTTAAGGTTTTGTTCAGAAGTCTTTCTGAGGCCTTAAGCCCTGAAGGCAGCCAAGGAGCTCTGAGGGACTGCTCCAAAGGGCTATGGGAGGAGCCAGGAGGAGTTTTTACAACAAAAACCAGGTTGGAAGTCGAGTGATCACTGCTAATTAAAGAAAAACCAGACATCTCAAGTTAATGAATTTAGCCATATATGGGAAGATGCAAGAGTCTGGGCTTATTGCAGTTACTCTTTGGATATGCACCTTAACTATCTAGGTCCAGTGTCCTGTTTTTTTTTTTTTTTAACTCCTTCCTGAATCCCCTCAGGGTGCACCACTGCAGTGGCTGACAGCTAGGTGGTGGGCAGCCTGTTTGTCTCTTTCCTGAGCTCCCTCAGGCCTGAATAGTGGCTGATGGCTTGATGGCAGCAGCATCATGTGTTTGCTGATATGGCAAGTGACATTTTACATCCACAGAGATGTTCATAAAATGTTACGAGCACAGATGAAGGCAAGATTGGCTCTTTCTGGAGTAGCTGGAAAAGCTTCATCCCATTTGAACTATTCAACGTGGAGCTTTGTATCACCCATGGTAAATGTTGAGGTACAACAGAGCATGACCTTTGAAGTTAAACTTGGTTTTCTCTCTTGATTTCCTTTCTGTCTTTTTTTCTTTTTTTTTGCCATCATGCCACAAGACTTGCTGATTGAACCTGGGGCCTGGCAGTTAAAGCACTGAGTCCTAATCACCGACCCACCAGGGAATTTCCCATACCTGGTTTGCAGTACTTGCTTTTCCACTTGACAGCAGTCCTTGAACATATTAACATCTTTGAGCCTCAATTTCCTTACCTGTAAAATACTAATAGCATCAACTACATGAAACAATTATGAAGATTAAATTAGAGTATATTATAAAACATCTAAAACTGTGACACACGCATTTGATCAAATCCAACGTGCTATTTTATGTACTACTAAGAAAGAAAATAAGAAAACCATGATTGTAAGATGCATCTCATCCAAAGGTGTTAAAATGTAATAAAAAGCATTTAAATTATTCCTCAGTTAATATTTACTACAAAACTGTCTACTGTCAGGATAACATTTCCTTCTCTGTGTGTGTTAGTTGCTGAGTCATGTCTAGCTCTTTGCTACCAAATGGATGCATAGGAGCCTGACAGACTCCTTTGTCCGTGGAATTTTCCAGGCAAGAATACGGAAGTAGGTTGCCATTCCCTTCTCCAGGGTATCTTCCTGACCAGGGGGTCGAACTCTTGTCTTTCATATCTACTGCATCGGCAGGTGGATTCTTTACCACCAGTGCCACCTGGTAAGCCCTCTCTAGGGCAATGATGTGACCCTCTCGCTGAAGAAAACTGCTAGAGGCAATTCAATGACATCTTTATTGCATGCTACCAGATTCCTTTATCATGTCTTTAAGCACTTGGTTGTACTAATTTTTAGGTTTCAAAGTTTTGTCCCTGAAGACCACTCCAAAAAGTCACTGTCCTGCTCTTAATTTCTATGACTATTACAAGGCTTATGTCCTGGGACTTCCTCTCACTCTTCTCTAGGATAGGAGTCACTTTTTCCTGAACCAACAACTTCTGCCTTAGTTTATACTTTTTTTTTTTTATGTTGTGGTACAACCTCAAGTAACTTTCTGTGAAAGGTAAGTGGGAGCTAAACTTCAATGTTCTTACATTATTAGTAGTAATAATTATATTTACTACTAGGCTCAGCATTATAAAAGATTATGAGAGAAATTAAATCACTTCTCTTAACTCAGGTATGAAAGAATATGGTCTTGAGGTTTAAATTGTAACCCTACTTCATGCAACCTGTATTATTCTAGGAAGTGAATTTAATTTCTCTGAGCCTCTTTTTTTTTTTTAATATGTGAAATAGAGGCGAAAATATCTACTTTGCAGAATTACTATAAGGTTTATATAAGGTTAGGGGCAAAGTTCTGGAGTCAGGCTACCTGTCTTAAAGCCTTAGCTTCACCACTCAAGTAGATATGCAGTTTTAGGCAAATTATTTCACTGCACTGGCCCTTGGTTTCCTTAAATGACATAATAATAATAGCACCTAAGTCCAAAGGGTTTTTTTTTTTAATTATGTGAGTAAAATATTTAAAATGGTACTTGGCTCATAGAAAGTTCATAGTAAGTGTTAACTATTACTATTATTGGTCTTATTAAACCACCTAGCACATAATCCATAATCCTTAGACTAGCTTTTTCTCATTCTATTCATTTTCCTGGTGACCTTGCTTTCTTCAATAGCTTTAGTTACCATCTATCTGCTGGTAGCTGAAATTTTTTTTCTGATTCTCAGACCTAGTATCTAACTGCCAACTAGGCATTTTCATGTAGATATTCCATACTGAATCTATGCAGTTCTTTCACCCAAACTCCAGTTTTCTCTTCTTCCCTTATACTTACATATGTACTTACACTTCCCTTATATATATATCAGTATCAGTTCAGTTCAGTTCAGTCGCTTAGTCATGTCCAACTCTTTGTGACCCCATGAGTCACAGCACGCCAGGCCTCCCTGTCCATCACCAACTCCCGGAGTTCACTCAGACTCACGTCCCATCGAGTCAGTCATGCCATCCAGCCATCTCATCCTCTCGTCCCCTTCTCCTCCTGCCCCCAATCCCTCCCAGCATCAGAGTCTTTTCCAATAAGTCAACTCTTCACATGAGGTGGCCAAAGTACTGGAGTTTCAGCTTTAGCATCATTCCTTCCAAAGAAATCCCGGGGCTGATCTCCTTCAGAATGGACTGGTTTGTTCTTGCAGTCCAAGGGACTCTCAAAAGTCTTCTCCAACACCACAGTTCAAAAGCATCAATTCTTCGGCTCTCAGCTTTCTTCACAGTCCAACTCTCATATCCATACATGACTACTGGAAAATCCATAGCCTTGACTAGACAGACCTTTGTTGGCAAAGTAATGTCTCTGCTTTTGAATATGCTATCTAGGTTGGTCATAACTTTTCTTCCAAGGAATAAGCGTCTTTTAATTTCATGGCTGCAGTCACCATCTCCAATGGTTTTGGAGCCCCCCAAAATAAAGTCTGACACTGTTTCCACTGTTTCCCCATCTATTTCCCATGAAGTGATAGGACCAGATGCCATGATCTTTGTTTTCTGAATGTTGAACTTTAAGCCAACTTTTTCACTCTCCACTTTCATCAAGAGGCTTTTTAGTTTCTCTTCACTTTCTGCCATAAGGGTGGTGTCATCTGCATATCTGAGATTATTGATATTTCTCCCGGCAATCTTGATTCCAGCTTGTGCTTCTTCCAGCCCAGTGTTTCTCATGATGTATTCTGCATAGAAGTTAAATAAGCAGGGTGACAATGTACAGCCTTGACGTACTCCTTTTCCTATTTGGAACCAGTATATATAAAATTATTAAGTCTTAAAAAGAACATTCTAATACATGCTACAACAGAGATGAGCCTTGAAGACATTATGCTGAGTGAAATAACCCAGTCACAAAAGGATAAATATTGTGTGATTCCACTATGAAGTACTTAGCGTTGTCAGTCCATAGACGTAGAAAGTAGAACAGTGGATGATCAGGACTGGGAAGAGGAGAGAGACAAGAGTTATTGTTTAATAGGCACAGAATTTCAGTTTGGGAAGATGAAAAGTTCTGAAGATGTATGTGGTGGCTGGTTGTTGTACAGCAATATGAATGAATTGGACTCTTGTTGATTAAGAGGGTTACACCATTCCTTCTAAGGGATTCTTACACATAGTAGTATACATAATGATCATCTGAATTAAATTTGCCCGTTCCCATCCATTTTACTTTACTGATTCCTAAGATGCCTGTGCTCAGTCTTGTCATCTGCTTGACCATTCCAATTTACCTTGATTCATGGACCTAACATTGTAGGTTCCTATGCAGTATTGTTCTTTATAGCACTGGAATTTACTTTCACCACCAGACACATCCACAACTGAGTGTTGTATCCACTTCAGACACATCCACAACTCAGTGTATCTGCTTCATGGTTTTTGGCTTTTGTTTTTTTTTTAGCCACTTCATTCTTTCTGGAGCTATTAGTAATTGCTCCATTGTCATACCTTTTTGCCTTTTCATACTATCAGTGGGGTTCTCATGGCAAGAATATTGGAGTGGGTTGCCATTTCCTCCTCCAGTAGACCATGATTTGTCAGAACTCATCACTATAACCCATTTGTCTTGGGTGGCCCTGCACGGCATGGCTCGTAGCTTCATTGCATTATGCAAGCCTCTTCAACATGTCAAAGCTGTTATCCATGAAGGGGAGCTGTACCCTTGGACACAGTTAAAAAGGTAGGCTTGATATAGTACATATGGTACCATAAATTTTAAAAGATTTTGTTAATTTGGACCATATCTAGAGGATATGGATCAGCAGAATCTTTTGATCCTTGTGGGAGTGTAAATTGGTACTGCCCCCTTCAAAAGTTTGTATTACCCTGTAGAGATAAACATTTGCGTACCCCATGACCTACCATTTTGCTCCTAGGTGTATACCCAAAGGAAACTTGAACAAGTACCAGGATATGTACGAGATTGTTTATATGAGTATTCTCTTTAATATCAAAATCTAAAAACAACCCAAATGCCCGTATACAAATAGAGGATAGATAAATTAGGATATATACTCTAGATTATATAGTACTACAGTTATAGTCCTTAATAATGGGCTTTCCGCTTGGCTCAGTAGGTAAAAAATCTGCAATGCAGGAGACGCAGGTTTGATTCCTGGGTCAGAAAGATTCTCTGGAGGAGGGCATGGCAACCCACTCCAATATTCTTGCCTGAAGAATCCCATGGACAGAGGAGGCTGATGGGCTACAGTCCATAGGGTTGCAAAGAGTTGGACACAACTGAAGTAATTGAGCATGCACACAAGCATGCCTGAATTAATCCTAGCAATACAACATTGAGTGAAAAGAATGTAAGAATTATATACAGCGTGAAGTAGACTTCGTAATGTTAATAACTTCTAAGTTCCCCACCCAACACTATTTAGGAATATAGGTGATAATAAAAAGAAAAGCAAGAAAATGATTGTTTTTAATATATACATATTTTAAAAGTATAGTTGACCTACAGTGTTTCAGATGCACAGCAAGGTTATACATATACACATATACACATGTATACATATACACATATATTTTTGAGATTATTTTCCATTATAGGTTATTACAAGATATTTACTAGAGTTCCTTGTGCTATACAGTAAAGCTTTATTGCCTGTTGCATATTATTTTAATTAGAAATCTAGCATTCTATTCATACTAAGTCAAATAAGTGGAATCAAAATGTCATTAATGTTTCAATTAGGCAAAATTTCATAAGTTCCCTAAAATATATATATATTATACATATTATATGTATGTGCTGCATTCCACTGGTTCACAGAGTTAGACACGACTGAGTGACTGAACTGAACTGAAAATATATATACAAAATGGACATATATATATATATACATATATATATATATATATATCTCTCAAGCTACCATGCTTCATAAAGGCTGGAGACAAGACATCCAAAAAAAAAAAAAAAAAAAAAGGATATGGAGAAGTTGGAAAACAAACTAACTGAAATGGGAGCACTAAATATGAAATAGAAAAAATGAAATAAACTAGATAAAGTAAAAGATCATCATATAGTACAGTTGTTTTTAATTTTTTTTTGAGTATTTTATCTTTTTTTTTTTTTTTTAGTACAGTTGTTTTTAAACATGGATGCTCATTAGAAAGATACCTGGAGCTCTGGAGAAAGTAAAACAATACCTGGGTGTTTGTATTTTTAAGAAAATTCCAAGATAACTAGAATATGCATCAGGATTTTAAAAAGTGATTACCGGTTTTTCTATTAAATAGTAGTTTTGGTGATACAGAGTTCTATTATTTTTCTCTTGACCAGTCATGCTACAATAACATTAAGTGAATAATAGTTACATAATCACAATAGTAAAAAATATTTATCAGTTTTCACAATTAGTAGACAAAAAATAAAAGATTGTTACATTGTAAGCCATGATGGGAACATGATTAACCTAACAGTATAAAACGTCCAATCCCAAAGAAAGGCAATGCCAAAGAATGTTCAAACTACTGCACAATTGCACTCATCTCACATGCTAGTAAAGGAATGCTCAAAATTCTCCAAGCCAGGTTTCAGCAATACATGAACCGTGAACTTCCAGATGTTCAAGTTGGTTTTAGAAAAGGCAGAGGAACCAGAGATCAAATTGCCAACATCCGCTGGATCATGGAAAAAGCAAGAGAGTTCCAGAAAAACATCTATGTCTGCTTTATTGACTATGCCAAAGCCTTTGACTGTGTGGATCACAATCAACTGTGGAAAATTCTGAAAGAGATGGGAATACCAGACCACCTAACCTGCCTCTTGAGAAACCTATGTGCAGGTCAGGAAGCAACAGTTAGAACTGGACATGGAACAACAGACTGGTTCCAACCCTGCTTATTTAATTTCTGTGCAGAGTACATCATGAGAAATGCTGGGCTGGAAGAAACACAAGCTGGAATCAAGATTGCAGGGAGAAATATCAATAACCTCAGATATGCAGATGACACCACCCTTATGGCAGAAAGTGAAGAGAAACTAAAAAGCCTCTTGATGAAAGTAAAAGTGGGGAAAAAAGTGAAAGTGGAGAGTGAAAAAGTTGGCTTAAAGCTCAACATTCCGAAAATGAAGATCATGGCATCTGGTCCCATCACTTCATGGGAAATAGATGGGGAAACAGTGGAAACAGTGTCAGACTTCATTTTTTTGGGTCTCCAAAACCACTGGAGATGGTGACTGCAGCCATGAAATTAAAAGACACTTATTCCTTGGAAGAAAAGTTATGACCAACCTAGATAGCATATTCAAAAGCAGAGACATTACTTTGCCAACAAAGGTCTGTCTAGTCAAGGCTATGGTTTTTCCAGTGGTCATGTATGGATGTGAGAGTTGGACTGTGAAGAAAGCTGAGCGCCGAAGAATTGATGCTTTTGAACTGTGGTGTTGGAGAGGACTCTTGAGAGTCCCTTGGACTGCAAGGAGAACAAACCAGTCCATTCTGAAGGAGATCAGCCCTGGGTGTTCTTTGGAGGGAATGATGCTAAAGCTGAAACTCCAGTACTTTGGCCACCTCATGTGAAGAGTTGACTTATTGGAAAAGACTCTGATGCTGGGAGGGATTGGGGGCAGGAGGAGAAGGGGACGACAGAGGATGAGATGGCTGGATGGCATGACTGACTCAATGGGACGTGAGTCTGAGTGAACTCCGGGAGTTGGTGATGGACAGGGAGGACTGGCGTGCTGTGACTCATGTGGCCACAAAGAGTCGGACACGACTGAGCGACTGAACTGAACTGAACTGAACTGAACACAGTTTGGGGGTCAAGCAAGTGATATGGTAAGTGAAATTGCATACATGCACATATAACTGCCGGGGCTTCCCAGGTGGTGCTAGTGGTGAAGAACCTGCCTGCCAGTGTAAGAGACATAAAAAAAGTGGGTTCGATCCCTGAATTAGGATGATCCCCTGGAGGAGAGGATGGCAATCCACTCCTGTATTCTTGCCTAGAAAGTCTCATGGACAGAGAAGCCTGGTGGGCTACAGTCTGTAGGGTTGCAAAGAATGGAACATGACTGAAGTGACTTAGCATGCACACACATATATCTAATATACATTCTATATATGCCCAGCCAGTCTCTTTTGGTTGGTGCATTTAATCCATTTACATTTAAGGTAATTATCTATATGTATGATCCTATTCCCATTTTCTTAATTGTTTGGAGTTTATTTTCTGTAGGTCTTTCCCTTCTTTTGTGTTTCCTGCCTAGAGAAGTTCCTTTATCATTTGTTGTAAAGCTGGTTTGGTGGTGCTAAATTCTCTTAACTTTTGCTTGTCTGAAAAGCTTTTGATTTCTCCATCAAATCTGAAGGAGAGTCTTATTGGGTATAGTAGTCTTGGTTGTAGATTCTTCCCTTTAATTGGTTTAAATGTATCATGCTTGTGGCTTATAGAGTTTCTGTTGAGAAATCAGCTGATAGCCTGATGGGAGTTCCCTGGTATTTATTTGTCACTTTTCCCTTGTTGCTTTTAATATTTTATCTTTGTCTTTTTGTCAGTTTGATTACTGTGTGTCTTGGTGTGTTCCTCTTTGGGTATTTCCTGCCTGTGACTGTTGACTGTTGACTTCTGCAACTTTTTTGACTATTTCCTTTCCCATGTTAGGGAAATTTTCATCTATTATCTCTTCAAATATTTCCTCAAGTCCTTTGTCTCTCTCTTCACCTTCTGAGACCCCTATAATGTGAATGTTGGTGCACTTAATGTTGTCTCAGAGGTCTCTCAGGGTGTCTTCATTTCTTATTCTTCTTTTCTCTATATACTGTTCTGCAGCAGTGATTACCACCATCCTGTCCTCAAGGTCATTTATCCATTCTTCTGCCTCAGTAATTCTATTTATTCCTTCTAGTGTATTATTCATCTCTATTTTCCTGAGATCCTGAATTTAGTTGTTTTTTAGTTGTTGAAGTTGTTTTTTTCATTGTTTTTCTGGGGTTTTTTCTTGTCCCTTCATCTGGGGCATAACTTTCTGCTCTTCCATCCTCATTAACTTTCTGTAATGTGATTTTTGTGGGACTGTGGTTTTTCTTGCTTCTTCTGTGGGCCCTCTGATGGAGGAGGCTAAGAGGCTTGTGTAAGCTTCTTGATGGGAGGGACTGGTGGTGGGAAAAACTGGATCTTGCTCTGGTGGGCAGGGCCTTGCTCAGTTAAGCTTTAATCCAATTATCTGCTTGATGAGTGGGGTCATACTCCCTCCTGGTAGTTGTCTGGCCTGAGGCAACCCAGCCCAGGGATCTAAGGTAGGATTAATGGCAACCTCCAAGAGGAACCTCCAACTAGGACATTCCCAGACAGGTGCTGCCACTCCCTGCATCCCTGTGGTGGCTCCTGCTGATCCACACCTCCACAGGAGATGGTTCAACACTAGCAGATTATTTTAGTTCAGTCTCCTGGGGGGTAGCTGCTCCTTTCTTCCGGGTCTTGGTACGCACCAAGATTTTGTTTGTGCCCTCCAAGAATGGAGTCTCTGTTTTTCCCAGTCCTATGGAAGTCCTATAGTCAAATTCTGCTGGCCTTCAAGGTGGGGATTCTGTGGGGATTCCCAGTCCCTTTGTTGGATCCCCAGGCTGGGAAGCCTGCTGTGGGGTTCAGAACCTTCACAACTGTGGGAGAACTTCTTTGGTATTTTTGTTCTCCAGTTTGTGTCACCCACCTTGTGGGTATGAGATTTGATTTTATTGCACTTGTATCCCTCCTAGCATCTCACTGTGGCTTCTTCTTTGTCTTTTTACCTTTTTGAGGGGCAGGTGGTGGGGGGGTGGTTGGCTTCACTGATAGCTCAGTTGGTAAAGAATCCCCTACAAAGCAGGAGACCCTGGTTCAATTCCTGGGTTTGAAGGAGCCCCTGGAGAAGGGAATGGCTACCCACTCCAGTATTCCGGTATGGAGAATTCCGTGGACTGTATAGTCCATGGGGTCACAAAGAGTTGGACGTGACTGAGCGACTTTCACATCACATCTTTTTTTGGTTTGTTCCACAGTCCTTCTGTTGAATGTTCAACAGCTAACTGTGATTTTGGTGCTCTCACAGGAGGAGATAAGTGCTTGTCCTTCTACTCTGCCATCTTGGAGAATGATGATTTAGATAGTGGTACCTTGAATAGGGGGGCTTCCCCGGTGGCTCAGATGGTAAAGCATCTGCCTGCAATGTGGGAGACCTGGGTTCAATCCCTGGGTCGGGAAGATCCCCTGGATAAGGAAATGGCAACCCACTCCAGTACTCTTGCTTGGAAAATTCCATGGACAGAGGAGCCTGGTAGGCTACAGTCCATGGGGTTGCAAAAAGAGTCGGACACGATAGAGCGACTGGATGATGCAATGGAAGGTCAAAGGGGTGAGTGTAAATGTAAATTCATGTTCTAGTTTTTACTTTGGTAATTTCATGGGTAATTTTTTTTTATCAATTAATTTTTGGCTACACTGGATCTTCATTGCTGTGCATGGGCATTCTCATTGCTTTGAGTGGGGGCTACTCACTAGCTGCAGTGAGTGGGCTTCTCAGTGTGGTGGCTTCTCTTGTTGTAGAGCACAGGTTCTATGGCACACAGACTTCACTAGTTGTGGTACAGAGGCTTAGTTGCCTCTCAGCAAGTGGAAATTTCCCAGAACCTGGGATTAAACCCATGCCCCTGCATTGGTAGGTGGATTCCTAATCATTGGACCACAAAGAAAGTCTTGTCGTATTATTTTAAATGAAAGAATTGTTGACTAAAAAAAGATACACAACTTGAGAATTATGAGTTAAGTTTTATTTGGGGCAAAAAGACGACTGCAGCCTGGGACACAGCATCTCAGATATGTTAGGTAGGTAGAATAGGGAAAAGGAGTCCAAAATGGTGGTGGCTAAAAGACAAGGAAGGGAAAAGCCCACGAAAATAGAACAAAAGAAGGTCCGAGGACCAGAGTGAAGGCTTCAGGTAGAACAAACAGCACTCCTGGCTGAGCCCAATTTGCATAGGGCAGGCCCAGGTGGAGGAAAAAAAACATATAAAAAGAGGAGCCAAAGCGCTTTCTCTGGCTCTTTCTCTCCCACGTGCGTGTGTGAGCTCTTTCTCTCTCCCTCTCTCTCTCCCCCTCCCCCATGCGCTCCTCCACTCTCTTCCCTTCAAGTCTTTGGGTTGGCATGCCCTCACACTTCGAGGATGGATTCTCCTGCTATCTTCTAAATAAAATAGAGCTGTAACACTGATTTGCCTAAGAGCTATAACATGTTTTGTCCAAGAGACCTGTGACGCGCTGATAGCTTTAATGTCCGTTGCTCCAAATCTTTGTTGTGACGAGACAAAGAACCAAGGAACATACACTCACGTGACAGATAGCTCTGAGAGACTGTTCCAAAGTGGCAGTGGGGGAAAGTCAATACATAAGGTCTTGGTGAAGGGGGAGTTCAATATCATGAAGCCCTCAATTTACAAAAGGTTTTTTGTTAATCATGAGCGTCTGATGTCACCATGAAGGGATTTAGTGCTTCTCTAGATATGAGGAGATGCAAGGATTGAGATCGTCCTAAAAATCGTCCTAAAAGCATCCAACTACCTAAAGACCTGTCCCACCAGATTCCCTGGAGCACAGAGCGCCTCACTCCACCCTGAACTCCCTCAGGGGTTGTTGAAGGTCAACAGCTACAGCAGCATGGGGTTCAATCTCAGTAGAGGCAGATGGCAAATGCCTTGTTGTTCAGGCATTGGTGATACTCTTGGTGAGTGCCAATTTGTAGTTGACAGAATGAATGAAGGCTCCAGCCTTGAATGAACAATTGGTGAGAATGTGTCAGGAGCCAAGAATAATAGTAAATCTAATTCTCTGCATCTGAGCTTAAAAGTATTTTTTCTTTTTACATTTAACTCTACATCTGCTTGATATTGTTGAAGAAGAGGAGGGAGTAATCTTTTAAAAAATTACTTGCTATCAAGTAAAAATGACACTCTAGAAAAGTTTCACATTTCTTATGTGGCTTCAAGTACCCTCTGATTGACTGCCACCCTTTTGCCTGAGCATTTAAATATCTCAAGTGTAAAAGAGCCGTGATAGTGGAAAGACACCAAAATATCTTGAGTTTGGATGGGAATTTTGCAAAATAATCTGTTTCTTTTTAAGAAGATTAGTCTGCCAACTTTACAAAGGATAGATTTATTTGGAGGAGAGTTGCAGTCAGTAAAACCAACTATGAGGCTATCATCATGGTACAGTTTTTCAAGTGAAGATGCCCTGAACTAAATTGTATAGTGATCAGCAAAAACTGACAAGAAAGAGAAGAAAAATCCAAGAGAGTTTTGAAGGATGAAATATTAATTCTTAGAATTAAATAATGAGGTGAACAAGAATTCTAAGGCTGTGAAGAACCTAAGCCACCCCATTTTGTTAAAAAAGACTCCATTTTAGAGTTCTGAGGAAAGAGTCTTTGGAAATCCCCTGACCTCATCCCACCACCTGCAAGCCAGTCAGATACCAGATCAGGATCTCCTGACTTTACGTTCAGGACTTATGACCTGCCCGGGAAATTCGAACTAAGCCCGGGAAATGGGAATCAATCAGAACCTGTGGCCAGCCCGGGAAATGAAAACCAATCAGAACCCAGCACTTAACCCTTCCACAGAAGGTAACCAATTAGACGTCTCCCAACCCGGAAACTCCCGTTTTTCGAATTTTTCGTGCGAGAATGCCCTATATAAGCAATGTAACCCAGAGTTCGGGGCTCCTCTCCTTAGCCGCTGTGTCGGTAACAGTGGGAGCCCCAGCTCAAGCTTGGTAATAAAAACTCTCTTGCTTTTGCATCGGATATCGGCTCCCTGGTGGTCATTAGGAGGTTTCTCGACTTGGGCATAACAGTTGTAAGAATTCTGAGGTTTATACCAGAGGCATTTCTAGGTATACTGAGACCTAGGGAAGTGAAAGTCACTCAGTAGTCTCTGACTCTTTGCGACCCCATGGGTTATACAGTCTATAGAACTCTCGAGGCCAGAATACTGGAGTAGGTAGCCTTTCCGTTCTCCAAGGTATCTTCCCAAGTCAGGGATCAAACCCAGGTCTCCCACATTGTGGGCGGAATCTTTACCAGTTGAGCCACAAGGGAAGCTCTCTCTGAGAGAGAGAGCGCTAAAGCTTATACAATTCTTGGGGTCTTTTAACAAAGAAAAATATAGAATTCCAGTAGTATTCACTTCTTCAAAAGTGAATACTTACTTCCTTATTTAAAAGGAACCAGTGCAAGTGAGGATCTCAAGAGCTTAAGTTTCTTCCATTAATTTCATGGTAAATGTCTCTGAATGTTTTTATTTTTATTTGTTTATTTATATATTTATTTATTTATATATAGAGAGAGTGTGCTAAAGCTCATACAATTCTTGGGGTCTTTTAACAAAGAAAAATATAGAATTACAGTCTCTGAATGTTTTTATTTTTTTTTATTTATTTATTTTGGCTGCACTGAGTCCTTGTCACTGCATGCAGGCTTTCTCTAGTTGAGGTGAGGGGGCACGACTCAGTTTCACTGGGGTATGTGGGCTTCTTATCATAGTGGCTTCTCTTGATACAGAGCTTGGGCTCTGGGCACATTGCCTCAGTACTTGTGGTGCACTGGCTTACTTGCCCCATGGCATGTGGGATCTTCCCAGACCATGGCTCAAACCTGGGTCCCCTGCATTGGCAACTGGGTTCTTAACCACTGAACCACAGGGAAGCCCAGTCTCAGAATTTTAACCTTTATTTTGACAAGCATGACATAGAGTGTCTGGGTAGCCTTTTAAGAGAGGAAAATACCAAAAAATCAGTTTTGACAATAATCTTCTATAATCCTAAAAATTAGAAGAGACCTTTGAAAATACTTGAATACCTAAACTAATCCACATTCCTTTTCTGATATGTGAGTCTGGGCCATCTTAATAGAAGACTAAAATATGAGGTGACTTTTCTCTTTACAAATACACATTGTCACACTTACTCAGTATTCCTATAATAGACTGTTGGCCAATAATTCACTCGCACTCACTACTTAGACTCATACCCACCTTAGTAATTCACTTTGCTGCCAAAAAGTCATGGGTTTTGTTCATGGAGAGACATAAATACCATAAACAATCCTATTAATGTTCATAGGTTCATTTCTCTGAGTCCAGGTCATTTTTAGGATCTCACTGACCTATGCATTTAGTATAGGGCATATTACTAGATACACAAAAATGTTTGTCAAAGAGATGAAATACATATTCTACACACAAAAGCATTCCGCCAAAGCACAGGGAAATTTTAACTTTCCATTCTTGTGATATAGGTCATTCATCCTTTCCCAGACAGAGGGAAATTGTTCTATATGGGACAAAGTAAAACTTTTTCATTCATTTCAATATGATTCTCATACATTTTTCTGTCTCAGGGTTCTCTCTTGAGTCTCATGCAAATAATTCATTCCATAATGTTTTCAACATAGAGGCCAGTTGGCTATTTCACAAAAAAACTTCCTAAATGAATGTACCATAGTGATTTTACTTTTATCCAGGTCTGATCTTCAACTTTAAAGTTCAGAAACTTCATTATATGGATTTGTATGAAGTTGATCAGATTTCAATGAAACTATGTTGAAAGAAACTAACTTTATCCCTGGCATTTAGATTAATGTCACATTGTAGGGACTTCCCTGGTGGTCCAGTCGCGAAGACTCCATGCTCCCAACACAGGGGGCCCAGATTCAATCCCTGGTCGGGGAACTATATCCCACATGTTGCAACTAAGAGTTCAAATGCTACAACTAAAAGATCCTGCATGCTGCAACAAGATCGAATATCCAGTGTGCTGCAGCTGAGACCTGTCATAGCCATTCAGTTCAGTTCAGTCACTCAGTCATGTCCGACTCCTTGCGACCCCATGAATCGAAGCACGCCAGGCCTCCCTGTCCATCACCAACTCCCGGAGTTCACTCAGACTTACGTCCATCGAGTCAGTGATGCCGTCCAGCCATCTCATCCTCTGTTGTCCCCTTCTCCTCCTGCCCCCAATTAGTAAATAAATAAATATATTTTTTCAAAAATACTACATCGAATGTTCTCAGTAACTTTTCATTAATGACAAAGTAAGAGGCAATAAAATAAAAGTTTGTTAGAATTATTTCCAGATAATTTAGTACAGGTATACCATAAGACTTATAAAAAGCTAGAGAAATAAGTAGGACTTTGAATTGCAGGTGAAACATAGTCCACATTTTTATTCAGAAGACAGCAGAAACTTTGAAGATTTTAGAGCAAAAAAAAAAAGTGATATGATCAAACTGGTGCCTTAGGAAAAAGAATTTGGCAACACAATTCAGAATGGAAGGCAGATTACTTTGAAGGCAGATTACCATATTGACATCTAGACAGACAAAAAAAGAGACAGAACTAGGGTGTCAGTGAAAAGAATGATGACTACTAGAAACCAGGAAGGTTATTCATGGGACTAACTTAGTATGGCTTAGGGAATAGAGAAACGAGAAATGGCAAAAATTATTTTGGTGTTTCTAGTGTGGTGGATGGGAAAATATATCCATAAAAATCTTGTTTTATAAACTCAGCTTGGTATTGTATGCTCTTTGCAATCTTTTTAATCTCATTTGCTACACCCTTATTCCATTCCCTTTGTAGAATCTTTCTCACATCTTTCATCACATTGTAGCTCATCTCATTTTTATTCAATAAGTTCACCTATTACTTCTCAGAAACTTAAAGGAGTTTGTGGTGGATTTCATCTCTTCTCTGTGTTTCATTTGGGATGTTTTCTAGTGCATTAAATTCACTAATCAGTTTTCTGTAATACCTGATATACTGTCACTTTTAAAACTGTGTGTTTCATTTCTATGAGTGTGATTTGTGATCTTTTTTCCTATATCTTCCATGTCTCTGTTTAGCATATTCAGTCTTTCCTAGCTTCTTGCAATTCAGATATAACACTGTTTTATACGTTTTTAACTACCTCCCTAGATCCAAGAGTCTCAACTAATGCCAAATAGGATAAGTTAAAGAAAAAGGCACATCAAGGCACATTACAGTTGCATTGCTGAAAAGCACTGATAAAAGAGAAAATTGAAAAGCAATAAGAGGAACAAAAATACACATTATACACAAAGAAACAAAAATAAAATGACAGCAACTTTCTCATTAGAACCTAAGCAAGTCAGATGATAGAATAGTTTTAATATACTGAAAATAACTGATTCTTCCTGTAACAAAAATATTCTTCAAAATTAAGGTAAGATAAAGATATTTTCAGACAAATCTGAGATAAATGGGCACTAACGTATTGTACTACAGTAAAAGAAGTATTACTCCAGGTGGAAGGAAAACGATACAAGATTAAAAGCTGGATTTATACAAAGGAATGAAGGTGCCAGAAATAATAAACCCAGTAAATATACTGATTTTCATAAATAAAGCAGTGACAGATTTTCTCTTCTTGGGCTCCAAAATCACTGCAGATGGTGACTGCAGCCATGAAATTAGAAGGTACTTGCTTCACTACAAAAAAACTAGTGGATGTGATGGAATTCCAGTTGAACTATTTAAAATCCTAAAAGATGGTGCTGTGAAAGTGCTGCACTGAATATGCCCAGCAAATCTGAAAAACTCAGCAGTGGCCACAGGACTGGAAAAGGTCAGTTTTCATTCCAGTTCCAAAGAAAAGCAATGTCAAAGAATGCTCAAACTACAGCATAATTGCACTCATCTCACATGTTAGCAAAGTAATGCTCCAAATTCTCCAAGCCAGGCTTCAACAGTACGTGAACTGTGAACTTTCAGATGTTCAAGGTAGATTTAGAAGAGGCAGAGGATCAAATTGCCAACATCTGCTGGATCATCAAAAAAGCAAGAGAGTTCCAGAAAAACATCTACTTTTGCTTTATTGACTATGCCGAAGCCTTTGACTGTGTGGATCACAACAAACTGGAAAATTCTTCAAGAGATGGGAATACCAGACCACCTGAACTGCCACCCGAGAAATCTGTATGCAGGTCAGGAAGCAACAGTTAGAACTGGACAAGGAACAACAGACTGGTTCCAAATAGGAAAAGGACTATGTCAAGGCTGTATATTGTCACCCTGCTTATTTAACTTATATGCAGAGTACATCATGAGAAATGCCAGGAATCAAGACTGCTGGGAGAAATATCAATAACCTCAGGTATGCAGATGACACCACCCTTATGGCATCATAAGTGAAGAGGAACTAAAAAGCCTCTTGATGAAAGTGAAAGAGGAGAGTGAAAAAGTTGGCTTAAAGCTCAACACTCAGAAAACTAAGATCATGGCTTCTGGTCCCATCATTTCATGGCAAATAGAGAGGGAAACAGTGGAAATAGGGACAGACTTCATTTTGGGGGCTCCAAAATCACTGCAGATGGTGACTCAGCCATGAAATTAAAAGACACTTGCTCCTTGGAAGAAAAGTTATGACCAGCCCAGACAGAATATTAAAAGGCAGAGACATTACTTTGCCAACAAAGGTCTGTCTAGTCAAAGCTATGGTTTTTCCAGTATATGGATGTGAGAATTGAACTATAAGGAAAGCTGAGTGCTGAAGAATTGATGCTTTTGAGCTGTGGTATTGGAGGAGACTCTTGAGAGTCCCTTGGAGTGCAAGGAGATCCAACCCTCCATCCTAAAGGAAATCAGTTCTGAATGTTCAATGAAAGGACTGATACTGAAGGTGAAACTGCAGTACTTTGGCCACCTGATGTGAAGACCTGACTCGTTTGAAAAGACCCTGATGCTGGGAAAGATTGAAGGCAGGAGGAGAAAGGGATGACAGAGCATGAGATGGTTGGATGGCATCACCTACTCAGTGGCCGTGAGTTTGAATAAACTCTGGGAGTTGATGATGGACTGAGAAGCCTGGCATGCTGCAGTCCATGGGGTCATAAAGAGTTGGACACAAATGAGCAACTGAACCGAACTGCTTCTTGGAAGGAAAGGTGTAACACACCTAGACAGTGTATTAAAAAGCAGAGATATCACTTTGCTGACAGAGGTCCGCATAGTGAAAACTATGGTCTTTCCAGTAGTCATGTATAAATATGAGACTTGGACCATAAAGAAAGCTGAGCACCAAAGAATTGATGCTTTCAAACTGTAGTGCTGGAGAAGACTCTTGAGAGTCCCTTAGAAGTTAAGGAGAGCAAACCATTCAATCCTAAAGAAAATCAACCCTGAATATTCATTGGAAGAACTGATGCTGAAACTCCAATACTTTGGCCACATTATGCAAAGAGCCAACTCATTGGAAAAGACCTTGGTGCTGAGAAAGACTGAAGGCAAAAGAAGACAGTGACAGAGGATGAGATGGTTGGATAGCATCACTGACTCACTGGACATGAACTTGGGCAAACTCTGGGTGATAGTGTGGGATAGGAAGGCCTGGTGTGCTGTAGTCCATGGGGTCACAAACAGTGGTACATGACTTAGCAACTGAACAACAATAGTAGCCTGAAGTTAATAACTTGTATAAAAGTGAAATGTATGACAAGAACAGCAACAAAGGATGTATGGGAGAAATATAAGTATACTCTTGTATGATTTTAACATTTTATCATATAGTATAATAGTATTGGGGCTTCCCTCATAGTTCAGTTGGTAAAGAATCTGCCTGCAATGCAGGAGACCCGGGTTCGATTCCTGGGTTGGAAAGATCCCCTGGAGAAGGAAATGGCAATCCACTCCAGTATTCTTGCCTGGACAATCCCATGGACAGAGGAGCCTGGTGGGCTACCGTCCATGGGGTCACAAGAGTCAGAGACGACTTAGCTACTAAACCACCACCACCACCATAATCGTATTTGAAGATAGAGTATAAGTTAAAGATGCAGTTGTAAACTCCAGATCAACCACTAAAAAACTAATACAAAAATACAGCTAATACGCCAGAATGGGAATTAAGTAGAATTTTAAAATTATTCTTAAAAAAGGAAAAGACAAAAAAAGGAGACAATGGACACATCAGAAAAATACAAAATAGTAAAGTGTTAGATTTAAACCTTACCGTATGGAAAATTACACTAAATATAAATGGTCTAAACATCAAAATGGAAAGGCAGAGATTTTCATACTGGCTTAAAAAAGAACCAATGAAATATATTAACACAAATATATATATATGGAAGAATAATATATTTTTAAATTCATGTTAAAAAATATGTAAACATTACTCTCAAGAAGGGTGAACTGTATTAATATGAGACAAAGTGAACTTTAGGACAAGTATATTACCAGGAGTAAAGAAAACATTTCATAATAACAGAAAGATCATTTCAATATAAAGACATAACAGTCTTTGATGTTTATGCACTTGTCAGAGCTTCAAAATACATGAAATAAAAGCTGACGGTCTAGAAAAGAAAAATAGATAAGTCTACAGTTATAGTTTGCTACAAGTAGATAGAAAATCAATAAGACTATAAAAGACTTGAAAGCATTATTAGCAAAATAGGTTTGAGATCTAAAATGAAAAAACATGAAAACATACAAACCCCAGAAGAAACCGAGATGAATTTCTTTGGAACTAGAGAGGAGAAATCTGTTCTTAACTATTAAGCCAAATCAGAAGAAATGATAGTTAAAAGAGTGATACATTTAAGTACTTAAGGATTAAAAAAAAAAATTGTGCTACAGACATAGCAAAAGACAAATGAAAACTAAAAGAAAATAATTGCCGCTGTACCACAGACAAAGGGTTGATTTAAATAAAAAACGAGAGCCAAACCATGACAGAAAAATGGACAAAAATCACAATACACAGTTCATAAAAAAAGATAATATCTTTTAAACAAATGAAAGGATAATCACGCTTACTCCCAATAAGAGAAAGTGTAAAACAATATTGAACACCATTTCTCAAATCTCATCCATCAGAAATCTAAGAATTTGACAATACATTCTATTAGCATGGCTGTGAATTATCAAATACTGTCATATATTGCTGATGGCAATGCAAAATTGTGCAACAGCATTGAAAGGAATTTGGCATTATGTGATAAAATTATTCAGATCAACTTTTAGGGAACCATTTTGAGTAAACAACATGAGAAGGAAAGGAAAAAATCACAATTCTTACCTAGAATATCTACTTTCATGATACTGGCCATCTTACATATTCAGATTGTCATTTCTTCCTGTTCAAGAACTGATAACACAATTTTTTCTCCCCTAGGCTTTTCTTAGAGCAATTATGTAAAATTCTGGAACCTGTCAACATCCTTCTTTCTATTATGGCATTTTTACAACTAGTCTGGAAAAGGAATACCTGCCCAAGTTTGCTGCTGTGTCCCCAGAGGGTCAATTTTGAAGGATATTTTACTTTTCAAAAGACTTTCACCTTTATTGACGTATCATTGACAAATGAAATCATAAGATATTTGAAGTATACATTGTAGTGATTTGATATATATGCACATTTTGAATGATTCCCTCCATCTAGATAGTTAACATATCCATCACCTCACATATTTTTTGTGTGCATGTGTGTGTTGAGAACATTTAAATTCTACTTTCAAAGCAAATTTTGTTTATGCAATACAGCATCAAATTAAAAAGGCCCAAAATGGAGTCATTTTTCCCCAAGGCAGCAATCCAAGACTTTTAAGTATGAACAAAGAGAACAAAGATCGTGGCTCATCACCCCATTTATGAAAGGGTTAAGTTGCAGCTCACCGACGTTGCCCGCCATCTGTGCACTCTTTGAAGGGGATTTGGAATGGGGTGAGGGAAACAGCATAAAACATTTTCTGCTTTGGGCCTGTAGATAATAAGATCCATATTTAAGGAAGAATTTTAATGACCCTCAATTCTTGAAACTTCCCATACACAGAAAAGCATCAAAATTATTAACTTGAGATATCTGTTCTTTGTAATTAGCAGTCATCTTTTACCTGAAATATGTTTGTCAACATGTATTTATTTCCCAGGCCCCCCAAATCATATATATAATGGCTCCTCCCCTATGTCTTTGGAGTAGTCCCCACAGAATTACTGAGAGGCTATCTCCTGGGCAATAGTTCTCTGTAAAGTCCCCGAATAAAAGTCAACTCACAACGTTTACACTGAGTGTTTTTCTTTAATTTGAAACAGGCATATCTACCTCATTTTGTTGCACTTTATGTTATTGTGCTTTGATTTTGACAGTTGGTTTGTGGAAACCTTGTGTCCCCAGTGGCTCAGATGGTGACGAATTTGCCTGCATACAGAAGACCCAGGTTTGATCCCTGGGTAAGGAAGATTCCCTGGAAAAGGGAATGGCTACCCACTCCATTATTCTTGCCTGAAGAATTCCGTGGACAGAGGAGCCTGGTGGGCTATAGTTCATGGGGTTGCAAAGAGTTGGACATAATTGAATGAATAACACAGATACATTTTTTTTTTTTAGACATAATGTTATTGCACGTTTAACAGACTATGTGCTTAGTCACTCAGTCGTGTCTGACTCTGTGACTCCATAGACTGTAGCCACCAGGCTCCTCTGTTCATAGGGATTCTCCAGGTAAGAATACTGGAGTGGGTTGCCATGCCCTCCTCCAGGGGATCTTCCCAACTCGGATCGAACCCAGGTCTCCCTCATTGCAGGCAGATTCTTTACCATCTGAGCCACTAGGGAAGCCCTTAATAGACTATCAGTTCAGTTCAGTTCAGTTGCTCAGTCGTGTCCGACTCTTTGCGACCCCATGAATCGCAGCACGCCAGGCCTCCCTGTCCATCACCAACTCCCAGAGTTCACTCAGACTCACGTCCACTGAGTCAGTGATGCCATCCAGCCATCTCATTCTCTGTCGTCCCCTTCTCCTCCTGCCCCCAATCCCTCCCAGCATCAGAGTCTTTTCCATTGAGTCAACTCTTCACATGAGGTGGCCAAAGTACTGGAGCTTCAGCTTTAGCATCATTCCCTCCAAAGAAATCCCAGGGCTGATCTCCTTCAGAATGGACTGGTTGGATCTCCTTGCAGTCCAAGGGACTCTCAAGAGTCTTCTCCAACACCACAGTTCAAAAGCATCAATTCTTCGGCGCTCAGCCTTCTTCACAGTCCAACTCTCACATCCATACATAACCACTGGAAAAACCATAGCCTTGACTAGACAGACCTTAGTCAGCAAAGTAATGTCTCTGCTTTTGAATATGCTATCTAGGTTGGTCATAACTTTTCTTCCAAGGAGTAAGCGTCTTTTAATTTCATGGCTGCAGTCACCATCTGCAGTGATTTTGGAGCCCAAAAAAGTAAAGTCTGACACTGTTTCCCCTGTTTCCCCATCTATTTCCCATGAAGTGATGGGACTGGATGCCATGATCTTCGTTTTCTGAATGTTGAGCTTTAAGCCAACTTTCTCACTCTCCTCTTTCACTTTCATCAAGAGGCTTTTAGTTCCTCTTCACTTTCTGCCATAAGGGTGGTGTCATCTGCATATCTGAGGTTATTGATATTTCTCCCGGCAGTCTTGATTCCAGCTTGTGTTTCTTTCCAGTCCAGCGTTTCTCATGATGTACTCTGCATATAAGTTAAATAAGCAGGGTGACAATATACAGCCTTGATGCACTCCTTTTCCTATGGTATAGCATAAACCTAACTTTTATGTACACTGGATAAACAAAAGTTTCATGTGACTCACTTCATTGCAATATTTGCTTTATTGTGGTGGTCTGGAACTGAGCACACAATATCTCTGAGGTATGTCTGTAATTGCAATTTTAGCATTCCACAGAAATGTGACCTTTAAAACAGTTGGTCTGATATTACAAGATAAAGACTTCTGCTGTTTCCTCTCCCACCCACCCAAAAAGGTGGCCTGGATGGAGACAATCTTTTCTGTTCTTTTGCTAATACCTTCTTGCCCCACTCTCCTGCTGCCTATAACCCTCCAAGGCTGCCTGCTGCCTTGTAACCCTCCATTTCATACAACTCCTCAAAGCACTCTTAGTTGCTAGATGGCTTCTTTTTCTTCTTCTTTTCTTGCACTGTATCCTTCAGAATAACCCTGCCCCACTGGGGAGAGATGATGTTCAAGAGGCAGCCAGAGCCAGGTCTGTGCTGGTGTTCAGTCGTATCTGACGCTTTGTGACCCTGTGGACTGTAGCCTGCCAGACTCTGTCCATGGAATTTTCCAGGCAAGAATACTGTAATGGGTTGCCATTTCCTTCTCCAGGACACCTTCCCAATCCTGGGATCAAGCCTGCGTCTCTCACAACTCCTGCTTGGCAGGCAGATTCTTTACCACTGCACCATCTGGGAAGCCCATTAGTTGCTAGTTGGGGTCCTATCTAATTCATGAATTGCCTTATATTAAATAAAACTAATTAGATTTTAAAATTTACTTGAAGTTTTTTTTTAAACCAGTTACCAGCTATAGTCACCATGTTTTATGTTTGATCCTCAGACTTTATTAATCTTATAGCTAAAAGTTGGTATACTTTTACTAACCTCTCTCTATTTTCTCCACCCTCAGGCCCTGGCAACAACTTTTCTTTACTCAGCTTCTCTGTGTTTGTCTTTTTTTTTTTTTTAAAGATTCCACATATAAGTAATACATGAGACATAGAGGGAGCAGATGGTGTTCGAAAACAGTCACATCTAACTCTTTGTGACCATGTGGACTGTAGCCTGCCAGGCTCCTCTGTCCATGGGATTTCCCAGGCAAGAATACTGCAGTGGATAGCCATTTCCTTCTCCAGAGGATCTTCCCAACCCAGAGATAAGTGATAAGAATACATTATTTGTCTTTTTCTGTCTGATAGATTTCACTTTGCACAATGTCCTCAAAGTCTACCCATATTGTCACAAATAAAATGATTTCCTTCTTTCTCACAACTGAGTAATAGTTCACTGTGTAGTCATGTATGGATGTGAGAGATAGACCAAATAGAAAGCTGAGTGCCAAAGAATTGATGCTTTTGAACTGTGATGTTGGAGAAGACTCTTGAGAGTCCCTTGGACTGCAAGGAGATCAAACCAGTCAGTCCTAAAGGAAATCAGTCCTGAATCTTCATTGGAAGGACTGATGGTGAAGCTTCAATATTTTGGCCACCTGATGTGAAGAACAGACTCATTGGAAAAGACCCTGATGCTGGGAAAGATTGAGGGCAGGAGGAGAAGGTGACAACAGAAGATGAGATGGTTGGGTGGCATCACTGACTTGATGTGCGTGAGTTTGTGCAAGCTCCAGGAGTTGGTGATGGACAGGGAAGCTTGATGTGCGGCAGTGCGTAGATTTGGACAGGACTGAGTAACTGAACTGAACTGTGTGTGTGTGTGTATGTATGCCACACCATTTAAAAACTTATTTATTTAGGCTGTGCTGGGTCTTCCTTGCTGCCTGAGGGCTTGCTCTAGTTGGGGCGAGTTGGTGCTACTCTATAAGTTGCTGTGCATGGTCTTCTCCCTGCGGTGGCTTCTCGCTGTGGAGCATGGGTTTTAGGTGCACAGGCTTCTGTAGTTACCGTCCGTAGGCTCTAGAGCTTGGGCTCAATAGTTGTGGCCCACAGACTTAGTTGCTGTGTCTGGAATCTTCCCGTACCAAGGATCGAACCCATGTCCCCTGCATTGGCAGGCAGATTCTTACCACTGGACTACCAGTAAAGTCCATGCTACATATTCTTTATCCATTCTTTATTGTTTCATCTATTTATGGACACAGGCTGTTTCCATATTTTGACTATTGTGAATAATGCTGGAATGACATATAAGTCAACAGGTGTATCTTTGATATCCTATTTTGATTTCATTTGGATATATATCCAGAGGTAGAATGGGTAGGTCATATGGTAGTTCTAGTTTTATTGTTTGAGCAACCTCCATATTACTGGCTGCACAAATTTGCAGTCCCACCCACAGTGCACAAATGTTCTCATTTCTCTGCATCCTCACCACCACTTGTTGGTTTGATAACCATTTTACCAAGTGTAAGGTGATATTTCATTGTGGTTTCTATTTGCATTTCCCTGATGATTACTGATACTGAACACCTTTTTATATACTTGCCTTTTTTGTGTCTTTAGAAAATTATCTATTCAGTTCTTCTATATACTTTTTAATTGGATTGTTTGATAGTTTTTTGTTGAATTGTGTGTTCTTTATATATTTTGGATATTATTTCCTTATCAAATGTATGATTTGCAAATATTTTCTCACATTTTATAAGTGGGCTTATACTGCTTATACTGCTTGTTTCCTTTGCAGTACAGAAGTTTTTTGGTTAGATGTAGTCTCACTTGTTTAGTTTTGCTTTTGTTACTTCTGCTTTTGGTGACAAATCCAAAAAATCATCACCAAGACTGATGTCAAAGTGCTTACTCCCTATGCTTTTTGCTAGGAACTTTATGATTTCTGGTCTTACACTCTAGTCTTTAATCCATTCTGAATTCATTTTGGTGTATAATGTTAGATAGGGGTCCAATTTCATTCTTATCCAATTTCATTCATTCATTTCATTCTTGTCCAGCTTTCCCAACACCATTTATTGAAGAGACTATTTTTCCCCATTGTATATTCTTGGCTCCTTCATTATAAGTTAATTAACCAAATATGCATGAATTTATTTCTGGGCTCTATTCTGTCCCTTTGAGCTATGTGTCTATTTTTATAACAAAACCATACTGTTTAGATTACTATACTTTTGTAATATAGTTTAAAATCAGAATATGTAATACTTACAGCTTTGTTCTTTCTCAAGTTTGCATTGGCTGTTTGGGGTCTTTTGTGATTACATATGAATTTTAGAATTATTCATTCTATTTCTACAAAAAATGTCATTGGAATTCTGTAGGGATTGCACTGAATTTGAGATTTCTTTAGGTAGTATAAAGAACATTTTAAGAATATTAATTGTCCCAATCTGTAAGCACAGAATAACTTTCCATTTATTTCTTTCATCAATATTTTATAGTTTTTCGTATACAGACTTTTTTTCCTTTGGTTAAATTTATTCCTGGATATTTTATTTCTTTTGATGAAACTAAGTCATGTTGTTTTGTTATTTTCCATTTTGTATAGCTCATTGTCAGTGTTTTTAATACAATTAATGCTTACATATGAGTTTGTATCCTGCAACTTTGGTGAATTCATTTATTAATTCTATCAGTTTTTGTTAGAGTCCTTGAGGGTTTCTATATATAATATTATGTCATCTGCAAGTAAAGACAATTTTACATATTCCTTTCCAATTTGAATGCCTTTTCTTTCTTTTTCTTGCCTAATTGCTCTGGCTGGGACTTCCAGTACTATGTTGAGTTAAAGTAACAAGAGTAGGCATCCTTAGCTTGTTTCTGATCTTAAAGTAAAACTTTTCAGCTTTTTGCCATCAAATATGATGTTAGCTGGAAGTTTGTCTTAATGACCTTTACTTTGTTGAAGTACATTCCTTCCATACCGACTTTGTTTGAAGTTTTTTATCATGAATAGATGTTGAATTTTGTAAATGCTTTTTCTACATGATCATATAATATTTATCCTTCATTTTGTTAATGAGATATATCAAATTGATTGATTTGCAGATTATGAGTCATCCTTACATCCCTGGAATAAATCTCATTTCATTATTGTATATGGTCCTGTTAGTATATTGTTAAATTTGATTTGCCAGTATTTTGTTGAGGATTTTTGCATGTATGTTTATCAGGGATATTGATTTGTAATTTTCTTTTCTTGTAGCATCTGTGTCTGATTTTGGTATCAGGGTAATGTTAGCCTCATTAAATGAATTTGGAAGTGTTCCCTCTTTTTCTATTTTTTGGAAAGGGTTGAGAAGGATTGGTATTAATTCTTCTTTAAATGTTTGGTAGAATTCATCAGTAAAGTCACCTGGTCTAATGTAGGAAATGCAGTGTTGCCTTATTGACTTTCTGTCTGAATTACTTATCCATGTTGAAAAGGATTATTTTGCTATTATTATGTTGTTATTTCTTTCAGGTCTGATAGTATTTGCTTTATATATTTAGGTGCTCCTCCTATTTTAGATGCATAAATATTTACAAATATTACATCCTGTTTTTGATTGACCCCTTTATCACTATATAATCACCTTCCTTTTTTCTTCTTATACGTCTTTGCCTTAAAGCCTGTTTTATCTGATTGAAATAGAGCTTTGTGCTTGTGCTCAGTTGCTCAGTCGTGCCTGACTCTGTGACCTCATGGATTGTAGCCTGCCGGGCTCCTCTGTCCATGAGGATTTTTCAGGCAAGAATACTGGAATGGTTTGCCATTTCCTCCTCCAGGGGAAGTATAGCTTACTCCTGCTTTCTTTTGGTTTCCATTTACAAAGAATACATTTTCCCATCTCTTCACTTTTAGTCTGTTTCCTTAGAGCTTCAGTGAGTCTCTTATAGGCAGCATATAGTTGGGTCTTGTTTTTTTAATCCATTCAGACACTCTATGTCTTTAGGGGGTAGCATGCGGGATCTTAGTTCCCCAACCAGCAATGAAACCTGTGGCCCCTGCAGTGGAAGCATGGAGTCTTAACCACTGGACTGCCAGGGGAGTCCCAAGACAGTCTATGTCTTTTCATTAGATAATTATTCTTTTATATTTAAAGTAATTATTGGTTTAGGTATGGACTTACTGTTGGCATTTTGTTAATTGTTTTCTGGCTGTTTGTAATTTCTTTGTTCCTTTCTTCTTCTTTTCTTGCTCTCATCCTTTTGATTTGGTGATTTTCCATAGTCCTGTGCTTATTGGTGCCACTGTTATCTTTTGTATACCTGCTATAGGGTTTGCCTTAGGTTACCTGAAAAATCCCATGGACAGAGGAGCCTGGTGGGCTACAGTCCATGGGGTCACAAGAGTCGGACAAGACTTAGTGACTAAACCACCACCACCACCACGATACATAAAACAGATATTTTACTTTTCTTTTCCATTCAAATCATTTTCTTGTGAAATGCCACTACCCTTTTGGAATTTCTCTTCTTCAATTATTAACTAGTATACTTCCACAACATTCTTATTTTCATCTGTGGTTTTGCTTGTAATCTGAGCAATTCTCTGCTGTTACTTTCCAAGACTTCATGAAAGTCCTACATCTTTTGCAAGAAATTCGCAATTTCATTTTGCAAACAGTTTGGAGTGAATTTTCAAACAGGCTAATAGGAACAGAAAGATGTTATGTAAGGAAGGATATCTAATGACTAATTTTATAAGTGATTGATTTACTGGTAAATATATAGCAAGGCAACTTTTGCTCAATCTCTCAACTGTGGGGACTTTTAATAAAGCCTTGACTAATAAAGAACCCCTGCAGGCATGTAATAGGGTTGTGGTAAGTTTTATATGAGATAATACCCATGAATGCTTAACATTTGTTCCTGGTACAAATAGAGTTAATTACTTCTTTGTGTTGCCAGTGTATAGCATAACATCACATCATATGGTATTACAATTGCTGAATTGTTTATATGGGTATATTTCCTAATAGCCTATGACTCCTAGAAGGTAGAAATGATTTCTAATTCATTATACTTCTAATACCCAGTAAGTTCCATAGCTGTTAAATATTTGAATCATGGTGAATGAGTAAGTGAAGGAATGAATAAATGAATGTCTCCTTCAACTTTTTCTTATTGCAGTAATCTCAGAGTATCTACTGAGCCTTCCTCAAAAGTAGTTTCCCCTAAGCCCTGAACATGTTTTATTCTGTGCTTTCAATAAAAAAAATTTTTTTTCTGAGGCAGATACCTCTGTAGTAATATGGAATAGTCTCTAAGATACAGTAGTTTGTAGCATATGTTTTTTTTTTAAATGGAGAGAGAATACACACACATATTTTTTATCTGTGTGTTTGATATCTGCTTAGACAGTCTTAAGGATATGTAAGAAACCATTCAGAGTGACTGTGTTTGGATAGTAACATTAGGAATACACATAAGATTTATTTTTCATTGTATACTTTTTATTGCTTATTTTTTTACTTTGTGAATATATAAACATATGTGCATGTTGTTTATATATATATATATATATATATATATATATATAAAACTTGATGAATTTTTTACCATTTCTAAAACCAAAATAAATGGTAAGCAGGAGGACTGGAATGATGTGGGATTATTACTAAATTACTAAATTCATGTTAGAAAAATATTTAATATGAGTTTGTTACATGTATATATAGAAGCATGTAAGGGTTTAAAAAATATTTTTTCTAGGTCTTCATCTGCCTGAAGCTTTACCTATTGAACATTTCAAGTTGGCCTAAGGGTTCGGTTCAGTTCAGTCGCTCAGACGTGTCCGACTCTTTGCGACCCATGAACCGCAGCACACCAGGCCTTCCTGTCCATCACCAACTCCCGGAGTTCACCCAAACTCATGTCCATGAAGTCGGTGATGCTGTCCAGCCATCTCATCCTCTGTCATCCTCTTCTCTTCCTGCCCCCAACCCCTCCCAGTATCAGGGTCTTTTCCAATGAGACAACTCTTCGCATGAGGTGGCCAAAGTACTGGAGTTTCAGCCTGAGAATCAGTCCTTCCAATGAACACCCAGGACTGGTTACAGACATATAAAAATTGGATAGGATTTAATAGTTATATTTTTTATTAAAAAAAATATTTCTACTTATTCATCGTATACTTTGGTTTTTGAAAGAAACTTAGACCTCTGGCCTTTCTTTAGGATTGGAATGAAAACTGACCTGTTTTCCAGTCCTGTGACCACTGCTGAGTTTTCCCAATTTGCTGGCATATTGAGTGCAGCACTTTCACAGCATCATCTTTCAGGATTTGAAATAGTTCAACTGGAATTCCATCACCTCCACTAGCTTTATTTGTAGTGATGCTTCCTAAGGCCCACTTGACTTCACATTCCAGGACATCTGGCTCTAGGTGAGTGATCACACCATCATGATTATCTGGGTCGTGAAGATCTTTTTGGTACAGTTATTCTGTGTATTCTTGCCACCTCTTCTTAATATCTTCTGCTTCTGTTAGGTCCATACCATTTCTGTCCTTTATCAAGCCCATCTTTGCATGAAATGTTTCCTTGGTATCTCTAATTTTCTTGAAGAGATCTCTAGTCTTTCCCATTCTGTTATTTTCCTCTATTTCTTTGCATTGATCTCTGAGGAAGGTTTTCTTATCTCTCCTTGCTATTCTTTGGAACTCTGCTTTCAGATGCTTATATCTTTCCTTTTGTCCTCTGCTTTTCGCTTCTCTTCTTTTCACAGCTATTTGTAAGGCCTCCTCAGACAGTCCTTTTGCCTTTTTGCATTTCTTTTCCATGGGGATGGTCTTGATCCCTGTCCCCTGTACAATGTCACGAACCTCTGTCCATAGTTCATCAGGCACTCTATCAGATCTAGTCCCTTAAATCTATTTCTCACTTCCACTGTATAATCATAAGGAATTTGATTTAGGTCATACCTGATTGGCCTAGTGGTTTTCCCTACTTTCTTCAATTTAAGTCTGAATTTGGCAATAAGGAGTTCATGATCTGAGCCACAGTCAGCTCCTGGTATTGTTTTTGCTGACTGTATAGAGCTTCTCCATCTTTGGCTGCAAAGAATATAATCAATCTGATTTTGGTGTTGACTGAGAGTGAAAAAGTTCGTTTAAAGCTCAACATTCAGAAAACTAAGATCATGGCATCTGGTCCCATCACTTCATGGCAGATAGATGGGGAAACAGCGGAAACAGTGTCAGACTTTATTTTCTTGGGCTCCAAAATCACTGCAGATAGTGACTGCAGCCATGAAATTAAAAGACGCTTGCTCCTTGGAAGAAAAGTTATGACCAGCCTAGGCAGCATGTTAAAAACCAGAGACATTACTTTGCCAACAAAGGTCTGTCTAGTCAAGGCTATGGTTTTTCCAGTGGTCATGTATGGATGTGAGAGTTGGACTGTGAAGAAAGCTGAGCGCTAAAGAATTGATGCGTTTGAACTGTGGTGTTGGAGAAGACTCTTGAGAGTCCCTTGGACTGCAAGGAGATCCAGCCAGTCCATTCTAAAGGTGACCAGTCCTGGGATTTCATTGGAAGGACTGATGCTGAAGCTGAAACTCCAATACTTTGGCCACCTCATGCCAAGAGTTGACTCATTGGAAAAGACCCTGATGCTAGGAGGGATTGGGGGCAGGAGGAGAAGGGGACGATAAAGGATGAGATGGCTGGATGGCATCACTGAATTGATGGACATGAGTTTGAGTGAACTTCAGCAGTTGGTGATGGACTGGGAGGCCTGGTGTGCTGTGATTTGTGGGGTCGCAAAGAGTCGAACACAACTGAGTGACTGAACTGAACTAGACCTCTGGCCACACAAAGTTTTGTTTATGTTGCTTTTTTTCCATCATGGATTTTACAGTATTCTTGCATATATAACCTAAAAATATGCTAGAATATTCTAATTAAATGTTGCATATATGATTTCTTCCTAAAGCATAGTATACTTTGTCAGTGCCCTACCCATCCTCAGGTCTGATTGTTGTATTTATACCACCAACTTCTAGCTGCCTGAGGTTTTCTGGCATCTGGAGCCTTACTTTCCTAGTGAGATCACTGGAAGCTAAATTAGTTTAAACTTTAAAAGCAATTTAGCAGGTTGTATCAAAGGCCCTGAAAATGTGCATACCCTTTGATCCAACAAGTGGAAATAATCAGATAGATGGGTCAAGATATGGGCCAAGATATGAGTCAAGAAGCATATTTAAGGATGTTTTTACATTCTTACCTAATTTAAAAAACAGAGTATCTAAATGTTAAAAAAAGACTGTTAAATAAATTGTAACAAATTTGTGCAGTGGAATACTGTTCAGTACTTCCAATGATACAAATGTTTATTGGTTACTTTGAGAGTTTATAATCTGTTCATTGGTATGCTAGTAGTTCATTGGTAAATATGTGTTAAGACAATCTTTGCTTCTCACTTCAATCTCTTAATTGTGGATGCTAGACTGATGAGATCTTGGCTAGAAAGGACCACTTTAAAAAAAGTTCTACATACATATAATGCATAGGAAAACATCTAGAATATTGACAATAACTTGTCATTGGTTGTCTCTGTTCGAGATCTTGAGCTTCCCTGGTGGGGCAGTGGTAAAGAATCCGCCTGCCAGGGCAGGAGACCTCAGAGACACGGATTCAGTCCCTGGGTCAGGACGATCCCCTGGAGAAGGAAATGGCAACCCATTCCAGTATTCTTACCTGGGAAATCCCATGAGCAGAGGAGCCTGGCGGGCTACTGTCCATGGTATTGCAGAGAGTCAGACACGACTGAGCATAGCACAGCTCACTGTAGGTCTTGCATATAGTGGCAAATATTTATTAGCTTATTAGATAAATAATAAAGAGTCAATGATGAGAATGTGTTATAAAGTAAGGGTTTTGATTATTTCAAATTTGTACAGTTGAAGTCCATTTTAAAAAGTAAAGAAAAGAAAGGGGAAAAACCAGCTAGCAGGTTATACACTAAACTGTTAATGTGAGTTATATCTGACTGGGACCTTAAGGGCGATTGTTTTCTTTATGCTCACTTAAGAGTTTCTAATTTGACTATAATTCTATATTACTTTTATAATGGAGAAATAATAAAAGTCAAAACTATTACATTTAATATTAAAAATACTCAGCAATAACAACAGTGAAGCTTTACAGTCTTAATAGACAAAAGACTTGTCCGTGTTGGCCAGTTATGTTCCTTTGTAACAAATGTATTACACTGATTTGTGGGGCATCCCATATAGAATACAGCTGAAACATTTCTGTAAACAATGGATAAATTATATTGGATTTATTTCACCTATGGCGGGCCACTTTTGCACAGTACTTAGAAACTTAGAAAAATTGCAGGGTTGTTTATCAACTAATAAATAAGCTACTATTAAAGCCATTTGGAAAATATTCTCTTGGGTTGTCAGGTGTTATTGATATGGAGGTGTCTGAATGTACTTATTTTTTTAGGGAAAGGAGAATTTCTAATGTTATTACTTAAATTATCTTATCTTAAATAAAGAACTGGGGCCTTCCCTGGTAGCTCAGTGGTTAAGAACCTGCCTGCCAATGCAGGAGACATGGGTTTGATCCCTGATCCAGGAAGATCCCACATGCCACAGAGCAACTAAGTCTGTAATTTAAAAAAAAAAAAAAAGCTGCAGATGTAATTTGTTTAAATGTTCAAAGTTTCAAATAGTGAAGTCAAAGGTTATTTAAAAAAACTGAGGTTGCTTTGAGACGTGGTTAGATGTCTCTGCTAAATATTCCCTAGTGTTTTCCATAGGATCACATTTTCTTGTCATGGCTTATTCAAGTACCTGTACCAGTCTTTAGATTGTAAGCTCAATAAGAACAGAAATAATATCTGTCTTACTGGCAAATTATAGGAACTTAACATTAAAATAAAAAGAATGTATAAATGAATGGAGTTGTGATTTTTAAAAAACATTTTATTAGAGTATAGTTGATTTACAACATTGGGCGGTTAGTTTCAGGTGTACAGCAGATTGAATCAGTTATTCAGTTCAGTCACTCAGTCATGTCCAACTCCTTGCAACTGCATGGACTGCAGCACGCCAGGCCTCCCTGTCCATCACGATCTCCCGGAGATTGCTCAAACTTATGTACATCGAGTCGGTGAGGCCATCCAAGCATCTCATCCTCTGTTGTCCCCTTCTCCTCCCGCCTTCAATCTTTCCCAGCATCAGAGTCCTTTCCAATGAGTCATTCTTCACATCAGGTGGCCAAAGTATTGGAGCTTCAGCTTCAGCATCAGTCCTTCCAGTGAATATTCAGGACTGATTTCCTTTAGGACTGACTGGTTTGATCTCCTTGCAGTCCAAGGGACTTTCAAGAGTCTTCTCCAACACCACAGTTCAAAGGCATCAATTCTTTGGCGCTCAGCTTTCTTTATAGTCCAACTCTCACATCTATATATGACTACGGGAAAACCATAGCTTTGACTAGACAGACCTTTGCTGGGAAAGTAATATCTCTCTTTTTAATATGCTGTCTAGGTTGGTCATACCTTTTCTTCTAAGGAGTGAGTGTCTTTTAATTTCATGGCTGCAATCACCATCTGCAGTGATTTTGCAGGCCCCCCAAATAAAGACTCTTACTGTTACCATTGTTTCTCCATTTATTTGCTATGGAGTGATGGGACTGGATGCCGTGATCTTAGTTTTTTGAATATTGAATTTTAAGCTAACTTTTTCACTCTCCTCTTTCACTTTCATAAAGAGGCTCTTTAGTTCTGATGCTGAAGCTGAAGCTCCAATACTTTGGCACGGAACTGACTCGTTGAAAAAGACCCTGATACTGGGAAAGATTGAAGGCAGGAGGAGAAGGGGACAAAAGAGGATGAGGTGGTTGGATGGCATCACCAACTCGATGGACATGAGTTTGAGCAAGCTCTGGGAGATCGTGATGGATGGGGAAGCCTGGCGTGCCGCAGTCTATGGGGTTGCAGAGTTGGACACGACTGAGTGACTGAACTGAAAGTGTATATGTCAGTCCTGATCTCTCAGTTTATCTCTTCACTTCCCTCCTCCCCACCATAACCATAAATTTTTTTAGATTCCACAGATAAGCAGTATCAGATGATAGTTGTCTTTATCTGGCTTACTTCACTCTGTATGACACTCTCTAGATCCATCTGCCACCTCTGCAAATGACCCAATTTCATTCCCCTTTTTATGACTGAGTAATATTCCATTGTATATGTGTATTACATCTTTTGTATCCATTCCACTATTGATGGACATTTAGGTTGCTTCCGTGTCCTGGCTATTGGAAATAGTGCTGCAGTGAATACTGGGGTGCATATATCTTTTTGAATTATGGTTTTCTCCAGATATATGCCCAGGAGTGCATTATATGACAGCTTATTTTCGTTTTTTTAAGGAACCACCATACTGTTCTCCATAGTGGCTGAACCAATTTACATTCCCACAGTGTAAGTCTTTTCCACACACTCTCCAGAATTTATTGTTTGTAGATTTTTTTGATGATGGCCGTTAGAATTGTGATTTAGAACAAGAAAATAAAGGGTAGGGGTTTTGAAATGCACTCTGGATATGGTTCCTTACACACTGATGCAGAATTATATGTTACATTAAGATTTGAGGCTTTAAGGTGATACATTTACATTTGTAGTTGACACTAGCCAACTGCAGTAAATGAAATGCCAAGATACAAATATACTACTAAAAATTCCTATGAGGTGTAACAATGTAGAGAATAATGATAAGCTTGCTCAATTGTGTCTGACTCTTTGCGAGCCCATGAACTGTAGACCACCAGGCTCCTCAGTCCATAGAATTTTCCAGGCAAGAGTACTGGAGTGGGTTGCCATTTCCTTCTCCAGGGGATCTTCCCAACCCAGGGATCAAACCTGGGTCTCCCACACTGCAGGCAGACGCTTTACCGTCTGAGCCACCAGGGAAGCTCAAGCTACATATCGTAATTATATAAATTCAGTGCTGGGAGGGAACTAAAGAGCATCTAAAAGTCAATCCTTTCATTTAATATGTGAAGAAATGATAACCAATAAAATTTAAATAACTTACAAGGTGACATATAGCTCATTACTGATAATACCAGACTATGTGCCAGGTCTCCTGATTTGTTTGTCTAGATCTCTTTGCCACCTAAACCAAGGCAACCAAGCTAGCGGGGTGTCAGAGGCAATCCTTTTGTTCTTTGAACATGCTAGTCCAGACTAGCATGGTTCTTTGGCCACAGAGAGCAACACCAATGTGAGGCCATTAGGCAGGGCATTGTAAAAGAAACAGAAGAGGTCACCTCCAGAATACTGTACATAGTTCTGTGGCCACACTGGAGGAAAGGTACACTAAAGCTAGAGAAGAACCGCAGGGGAACATGAAACTAATCTGACAGCTGGAGGAATAGGAAATAAACGTTCTGACATTTCAACCTGAGATGTCAAAGGAAAATAAATGTGGGGACTGGACCTGAAACTTCTGAAGTTGCAGCACAGAAGAAAATGAGATCCTTCCACAAAACAGGCCTGGATGCCACTGTCAGATATGGCGATGAATTGGATGATCCAAAAGACTGAGCACTATGATAATTTCTGTGGCCTTATTTACAAAGCCCTTTCTCTTGTCATTTCGACTCCCGCCTGATCCCTGGAAACGTCACCAGTGGAGAAGGGACAGTGAGTGCCTAGTTGTCTCCCTTGGCAACAGTGATGCTCCAGCTGCCAACAGGCCGACACTGACTTGGCGTTCTTCCTCTGTTGACCTTCATTTCGTTCCAAATCCTGGATTATTGTGAATGAGCGACACCTTCTCTCCATCAGTCATAACTGTCAACTACTGATGTCTTTTATCCATTTTCTCTTGTCTGCATAAACTAATTTTATGCCTGTGAATACTTTCCTGTGTAAGTATGCCTTGATTTATAATAGCCATAGTGAAAACTGTATGTTATGAAACTGTCGAAACATTCAAAAAAGTATTTTGTGTATCCAAAAATAAATAAATTATCCCAGTTTGTTTCCCATCTTTGGTGTGTTCCATTTCTTCCTTAAAGTTAATCAGATGTCATAGTGTTCAGCTTTCCTTTCCTGAGGGTTTTTTCCTTCTTTTATCTTTCCTTTTACCTTTAACATTTTAAAATATTTATTTTTATTTATTTGGCTGTACTGGGTCTTAGTTGTGGCATGCAGGATCTTCAATTTTCATTTTGGCATGTGGGATCTCGTTCCCCAACCAGGAATAGAACCTGGGCCCCATGCGTTGGGAGTGTGGAGTCTTAGCTGCTGGATCACAAGGAAAGTCCCTGTACTTTTAGTGTTCCTCTTTTATGCATATTTTGTGTATATATATATACATTTGGCTGCATCAGGTCTCAGCTGTGGCATGTGGGATCTTGGCTGCATCATGCGGGATCTTTCATTGTGGAGCGTGGGCTCCCACAGTTGTGGTGTCCAGGCTTAGTTGCTCTGCAACATGTGGGATTTTAGTTCTTAGATCAGGGATCAAACCTGCGTTCCCCACATCTCAAGGCAGAATCTTAACCACTGGACCACCAGAGAACTCCTTTGTACATATTTTTTAAACTGATATTTTCATATTTATTTGTAGAGGTATTGATATGTCTATTTTTCATTAGCAGAAACTGATGAACTCTTCTGCTAGTGAGCAATTATTCTAAAAAAAGCTTTGCAAAAAATGTGAATATTAAAAACTGAATAATAACACTAAACTGATAATAACAATTATCTCTAAGGGAGGGAATTAGAGAACTTCAATATTGTATATAAAAATTTTCTTCATTGTTTGATTTTTATACACTAAATACCTATAACCTAAGCTAGAAAACAATTATAATGAATACTAATAACAACATTAAATATGTGATATCTAATAGCTGAAGTAAATAAATATCTTTCTCAGTGTAAATAGGTCTCTTAGGGCCTCTTTCAAGCTAGCAAAATACTGTTCTTTATAAGAGATAATTTGCTGTATGGACTCTTGGTTACTAGCACTTTGGGCTCCACAAAATATTGGCTCTGCCTTTTAGTAATAGGCATACCAAGAAAAGGATTCTGCACTTTGGTAAAGCACTGGCTTCAACAAACATAAGTAAGTTTGTTTATTGCAGTATTTCTCAGGGTGTTTAATATGCTAATATGCCCTGTCACTCCCACCTAGAAGTTTAAGTGGGAACAGAGCATAGTACACAGGTTTTTCCAAACTTACTGGTTTCCAATACCTCTTTTCCTCCCAAAATTACTGTTCCAAGGCAAATATTTTGGGAAATACTGCTGCAGGATATTAAAGAAAGAGTTCATTTCATAGAGATAGGTAATGAAGGACACTACCTCTTCTTATTGCAGGATTTATCCATATCTAAATATACACTGCTCCCTGCACATCGTTTTTGAGCCAAATCTAGAACATTGAAGGTATAGATCTTTCCAATATTAAACTAGCCTTACATTTAAAAAATAAACTTGTTTGTGATAGACTATGTGTTGATATATTTAAAATTGGGCTTCCCAGGTAGCGCTACTGGCTGCCAATGCAGGAGACATTAAGAGACACAAGGTTCGATCCCTGGGTCAGGAAGATCCCCTGGAGGAGGGCCTGGTGATCCACTCCAGTATTCTTGCCTGGAGAATCTCATGGACGGAGGAGCCTGGAGGGCTACAGTCCACAGGGTCTCACAGAGTCAGACACAACTGAAGCAACTTAGGAGCATGCATGTTTAAAACTGTGATTTATATTTAGGATTTTTACTTACTATGCTTATAGGAGAGAATATGCTTATATGAAAACCCTTTAATTTTCCATTCTTGTCCTGTGTTGTCAGGTTTTGGTGTTAAATTTCTTGCTGGTCTCATAAGATGAGTTGTTAAATGTTCCATCTTTTTTTTTTTCTCTCTGGTAGTTTGTGAAATCTTGGTATTAACTCTCCTTTGAATGTTTGGTAGAATTCCCTGAATAAAGTTTCAGAGCCTGGAATTTTATCTTGCTATGTTTTATTTCACTGGACAGTTTTCAGTTTTACAAGAGAATCTCATATCAGCAAGAGGAGTCAGACCCTATTCAGTGTAGGGACCATAGTCCTAAATCTCTCCAGTAACAAGTAGTGGACTTAGCTGGACTTAGTCAGGGCTTCCCTGGTGGCTCAGAAAGTAAAGCATCTGCCTGCTATGTAGGATACCTGGGTTTGACCCTTGGGTCGGGAAGATCCCCTGGAGAAGGAAATGGCAACCCTCTCCAGTACTCTTGCCTGGAAAATCCCACAGACGGAGGAGCCTGGTAGGCTACAGTCCATGGGGTCGCGAAGAGTCGGACATGACTGAGCGACTTCACTTTCACTTTAGTTGGACACAAGGGAAAATGCTTCAAGCATCCCTGCCAGCTTGAAGATAAGGTTCAGGTTCAGAGCAAGTGGTGAAGCAGCCAGAAATTTAACAGGGCGATCCTGGAATTGAAGCAGGCATAGAAGAGCTGAGATAAGCTGCTCACCTCCTTGGCTGACTGGGACACTACATATGTATAAAGGAGATCCAACAGACCTTGGAGGATCCAGCAAAAACTAAAAGATGAGGGAGACGTGAGTACAGGCTGAAGCTTTGAATGCATTCCCTAATCCACACATATCAATCAGCAGAGGGTGAAAGCCTAACTGGCTCAAGGTATTTGAGTACAACCTCTGCCCAAAGCATTGACTGACCACTAAGCAATTAGTCACAGAGGAAATCACTAGGGAGCCAGGCTAAGCAAACACAGCAAACTAACAAACAAAAATAAAACAGCAGAGGGACTTTCCCAGCAGCACAGTGGTTAAGACTATGTCTTCCAATGCGTGAAGTGTGGGTTCGGTCCCTGGTTGGGGAACTAAGATCTCACATGCCACGGAGTTAGGCCAAAAGTAAAAAAACCAATTAATTAAAAATCAGTATGACAGCAGAGACTGGAGGCTGTACATCAGGGAAACAGAGTCTGCAGTTTAAGCATCTTATTAAACAAAATATGAAAAACCCAATAACCGTCAAAAATATAAAATGGAACTCAGAGTAGCTAAAATATTATCTAAAATTTCCAGTTTTTTTAAATCAAAAATTACTAGACATGCAAAAAACCCTAGGAAAGTTATACCCATATACAAGAAAAACAAACAAACAAAAAAACAAAAAGGAGAAGAAACTAGGAACAGACCCAGCTTTTACTTTTAGCAGGGAAACACTCCAAGGCAGCCACTATAAATATGTTCAAATAACTGCCAAAGCCTTTGACTGTGTGGATCACAATAAACTGTGGAAAATTCTGAAAGAGATGGGAATACCACACCACCTGACCTGCCTCTTGAGAAATCTGTATGCAGGTCAGGAAGCAACAGTTAGAACTGGACATGGAACACCAGACTGGTTCCCAATAGGAAAAGGAGTACGTCAAGGCTATATATTGTCACCCTGCTTATTTAATTTCTCTGCAGATTACATCATGAGAAACACTGGACTGGAAGAAACACAAGCTGGAATCAAGATTGCCGGGAGAAATATCAATGACCTCAGATATGCAGATGACACCACCCTTATGGCAGAAAGTGAAGAGGAGCTAAAAAGCCTCTTGATGAAAGTGAAAGAGGAGAGTGAGAAAGTTGGCTTAAAGCTCTACGTTCAGAAAATGAAGATCATGGCATCCGGTCCCATCACTTCATGGGAAATAGATGGGGAAACAGTGGAAACAGTGTCAGACTTTATTTTCTTGGGCTCCAAAATCACTGCAGATGGTGACTGCAGCCATGAAATTAAAAGACTCCTACTCCTTGGGAGAAAAGTTATGACCAACTTAGATAGTATATTCAAAAGCAGAGACATTACTTTGCCGACTAAGTTCCGTCTAGTCAAGGCTATGGTTTTTCCTGTGGTCACGTATGGATGTGAGAGTTGGACTGTGAAGAAGGCTGAGCGCCAAAGAATTGATGCTTTTGAACTGTGGTGTAGGAGAAGACTCTTGAGAGTCCCTTGGACTGCAAGGAGATCCAACCAGTCCATTCTGAAGGAGATCAGCCCTGGGATTTCTTTGGAGGGAATGATGCTAAAGCTGAAACTCCAGTACTTTGGCTACCTCATGTGAAGAGTTGACTCATTGGAAAAGACTCTGATGCTGGGAGGGATTGGGGGCAGGAGGAGAAGGGGACGACAGAGGATGAGATGGCTGGATGGCATGGCTGACTCGATGGACATGAGTCTGAGTGAACTCCGGGAGTTGGTGATGGACAGGGAGGCCTGGCGTGCTGCGATTCATGGAGTCGCAAAGAGTTGGACACGACTGAGCGACTGAACTGAACTGAACTGAACTGAACTTCAGAAATGCTAACAATGAAGCAACACAAAGCAAATCTCAATAGGAAAATAGTATTACAAAGAACCAAATGGAAATCCTAGATTTGAAAAGTATAGTAATTCAAATGAAAAATTGATTACATGGTTTCAACAGCAGATCGGAGATGACAGGAGAAATAATCGGTGAAGTTGAAGACAGACTAATAGAAATTGTCCACACCTAAGGACAGAGAAAAAAGGATTGAAGAAAATTAAAGAGTCTTAGAAACCTTGGAGTCAAGTGTTCCAACTTTAATGGGAGTCCCAAAATGCGGAGGGAGAAAGGAGTAGAAAACATATTTCAAGAAACTGGCCAAAAAACATCCGAAATTTAATGAAAAACCTTAACTTACAAATCCTAAAACTCAATGAAATTTCAACAGGATAAAAGAGAACCACACCTCGACATTTTCTGAAAACCAAAGGCAAAGAAAAATCTTGAAAGCAGCAAGAGAAAATGACTCATCATTATAGGGGGACAACAATAGCTAACTTCTCACTAGAAATAATGAAGTCCAGAAAGACAGTAGAATGACATATTAAAAGGGCTGGGGAAAAAGTACCATGCTCTTAACCAAGAATTCTATATCCAATAAAACCATTCTTTGAAAAGGAAATTGAAATAAAGATATTATCAGATAAGCAAAAACTGAGAGGAGACTAGCAGACTTATTATACTATACTGTTAGATCTACTACAGACTGTCAGGCTACATGAAAAAGCAAGATCCAAGTATATACAGTTCATAAGACATACACGTTAGATTCACAGATACAAATAAGTTAAAATTAAAAGATGGAAACCGATATACCATGCAATCAGTAATCATAAGAGAGGTGGAGTGGCTTATTAATGTCAGACAGAATTGGCTTTAGGACATAGAATATTCTGAGAGATAAGCAGGGACATTTCATAATGGATATGACCCCTCATAAATGTATACATAGTTAACAAAAGAGTCCTAAAATACATGCAGCAAAAAGTGACATAACTGAAAGGGAAAATTGATAATTCAACAATTTTAATCAGAGATTTTAAGACTTTGCTCTCCATATATGGTGACCACGAGAAGCACCTCAAAGAACTCAGCCTGCAAGCAACATAACTGACCGAGAGCCGCAGCTAATGTCCCTACCGCCAGCGAGTTGGGATAGTGCATGTCATTTCAGCCGGCTCAATACCTAATTGTTATAGGCTTAGCGCTCAAAACTGAGCTTGTATTGGTCAGCCAAGGCAGGACTGGTAGCAAGATGTCAGGGTCTTGGTGGTAAAAACCTAAGATCCTAAGATATGGGTGGGGACATCTGGATAGGTGCCTTTGAGGATACTGTCTTTGCAAACCACCATGCCCCTGGGGCCTCTGTGCTGGCGGAGGTGACCCATATTCCTTAAAGAGAGCTTACACTTCCACTGTGCTGGCAGTGGGTGCTCTTCTCTGAAGCTGCCCTCACCCCCACCACCTCCCCTGGCCAGCAGGCTGTGTCAGACCTAAGTAAATTACACACCCAAAATTCTACTTGTGAGTGTGTGTGTGTGTTCCTGGGGAATCTGTTGCTTTTTTTAGTTTTCTGTCTCTGACTGAAATTATTTCTGAAACACTAGGTTCTACCACTCAAACCTTTAGGCCTCTCTGCCACAAGGAACAGCTGTAATTTCATTATGAAGCAGAGTTGAATTAATTTTCTCTCCTAATGATCTGAGGAGAGTTTGCTTTGAGATACCGAAGTAACTTTTCAGCAACATACCATTTGAACCCCAAGCAAAAAGTAATCTGCTAAATCTGCAATCTCATTAAGCCTCCAACACAAATTGGCACCTCAGCATCACCTCCAGGACAGTCAGACCTGCCATCCTTGGCCATCAGTCTAAATAAAAGACAAGCCACCAAACTAAATGTAGCTATTCCTCTGAGGTTGATGCCATCAGCTGTACCATCTTCTGCTTCTCCTGTTGACAATTACTAGGGCTGGGACTGGAGAGAGACAAAACATTTAGAACAAACACATATGGAAGACTCCTTTTTAAGGCCCACCCTACACTAGCTTCCCTGGTGGCTCAAGACAGGAAAGAATCTGCCCGCAATGCAGGAGACCTGGGTTTGATCCTTGGGTTGGGAAGGTCTCCTGGAGGAAGGCATGGCAACCCACTCCAGTATTCTTGCCTGGAGAATCCCCATGGACAGAGGAGCCTGGTGGGCTGCAGTCCATGGGGCTGCAAAGAGTTGGACACGACTGACCAACTAAGCACAGCACAGCTACTCTAGCACTTGCTCCATCCGAGAGTCAGAGCCTCCTTACATTTTGACACCCTTGTGTCACCCTAGTCCCAGCACTGTACATCACCAGCCATAATGTCCATTATGGTGTAATGAACAAAGCATCAGCCCTAGGGTGAAGGGGGAGGGGTAGAAGTAGATTATTTACAGAGAAAGTGACCTTGGAGCTAATTGAGGAAGGTGAAGGAAGTCACTGCAGAAAAGTGAGATGGACAAGGTGGTAGTCTGGTGATAGGAAAAGAAGCACAGGGTCAGATACAGGTCTGGGAGAAGAACTGGGAACAGAATAAAGGTAAATGGCTTAGAACACAGAGTGTGAACAAAACAAGGATGCTGGAAGCTTGCTGGGCAAGACAACTGAACTCCTAACTTCATTTTCATAGAATCACACAAATCATGTTATGAGGTAGGGAGAGAAAATAAATCGCTATAGGACTAAAATCTGTATGTTAACTTTCTCAAAGTCTGGGAAGAATTCTGGGGGCATGTGGGATTTCTGAAGTTGGGCCAACTAAAGTTTAAGGGCCCTTGTATGACTATCATCTTTCTGAGGAAGGGGAAGGGCATATGTGGAAAAATCAGTATACTGAATATAAAAAAATTAATGACTTGTATTTGGGCACTGTTTTATAGGTTACAAAATCCCCTATCATTGTCTTTTTTTTCCCCTGTGCCTATGTCATTTCTGTTACCAATTCTGAAAAACCTCTTTCCCCTGCAGGTTGAGACCTATTTTTTGAAACTGCTCTCTACTGAGATACAACTTACATACCATATAATTCACTAACTTATATGATTAAAAGGTTCTTATGCAAAAGTTGCACAACCACCAGACAATTTCAGAGCATTCCCTTTACTCTGAAAAGAGATCCCAGACCCGTTAGCCACCAGTCTCCCTTTATCCGCAACTTCTCCAACTGCAGGCAAGCACTACATGTGGGGTTCCCTATTTTGGACGTTATCTTTTTCATTTTAGTTTAAAGTGTCCACAGGGATTAGAAGTCCTTACCTTTGGAACTCCTAATTTCTAATGGCGTGACTCTTGCAATAGTTAGACTTGTGACAGAAACAGGAGGGAAAGAGAAATGATAATGACTTAACAACCGTTATATGTATACTGATAATGTTTTTATTATTTTTTACAACCATCCTATGAGCCAGGTACCATTTAACAGGTGAAGAAACTGAGGTGTATAGAAAGTAACTTGCTGAAGGTTATAAAATGAGTAAGTAACACAGCAAGGATGTAAACTGTGCTTTTCTAACTAGAGCTCACACTGTCTTCTTTCCACTAAATCAGGAGTGCTCAAACTTTGGCAAGCACTTGAATCGTGTACAGTTCATGAAAGACAAATTGCCTGGCCCATGAAGTTTCAGGTTTACTACTTCTGGGGTGGGGACCATGGATTTGCCTTCAGAGGCTGCTGATGCTGCTCTAAGACTGCTATGTCCTGCTGCCTAACAGTATCTATCCGAGAATGTGACTGATTAAGATCACAGACAATACGATGGTTGGACGGCATCACTGACTTGGTGGCCATGAGTTTGAGCAAGCTCTGGGATTTGGTGATAAGACAGGGAAGCCTAGCATGCTGGAGTCCATGGGGTCGCAAAGAGCTAAACACAACTGAGCGACTGAACTGAACTGAAGATTACAGAGCCAGATGTTGAGGGAGCTTTCATATCAGATGGTCATCTTCCCAGATCAGTACTTATGACCTGTCAAAGTAACTGTTGATTAATAAAAGAGAGGAGGTAAATGGAAGGGCATAACGGGGAACTAACATGCTGCAGAAGACATACTGAAGTGTGAGAATGTTTCTTTTCTGGTTGGGAAATGTGACAAGCAATTAGAGAATTAGCTATGGTGTGTGAAGCACCTGGGGGTAGCATTTGTCAACTGGAGGCGAGATGTAAGGCTGCTCGTCTAGCTCAGAGCTGTCGCTACTTTAAGGGTAGAAGCGAGGCCGAGGCTGTCAGCAGCAAGTCCTTTCCTTCTTCTTTGGCTACAGCTGTAGTTGCACATTCATGCTGATTTCACTCCCAAATGTTAACTAGGCCAGAACTTGATCAGACTGAATCTCTGTACATATAAGAAGATTCTGACAGATACCAAGAAAATGTATTCCTGTGCATCTGTTCTAGCTCTGGATTTTACTGAAAACATTTGATTTTTTTTTTTTTTTCTTCTTAGTGGGAGGGGAAGGAGGGCATCTGGAAATCACTTAATCCAGAATCTGCAGTGTAATTGCTGCAGGAGGCTCAAACGTGATTTGAACATCCTAAGCTGTGGGATTTGGTGACCAGGCTCCCAAGAGAGGATGACACAGCACAGGGGACAGCACAGACAGCCTACCGTGCTTTATAGAAAGCAAAGATACAGAAGTCCTTGTTGAGGTCACCAGTGCTGAGAATATTCTTAATAATTTAAATGGACAGGGGAACTTCCTTCTGTGTAGGTAAGCCTGCCCTAGGGACAAACAGAAAAAAAGAAAATAGCAAAGTGAAAACAGGGAGTGCAGAGAGCAGCTGGATTAGGCCTTTATAGATAGCTTTTGTTTTTTTCAGAGCACTTTTATGTATATTAACTCATGTCAAATATTATTATTATTATTAAACAGGGTGCAGATAAGTGTAATGAGTTAGCTCAGTTAAGGAGTTAGTTCCACTAGTTAACAGATGCACATACTAGGATTAGAGATAGACAGTTACTTGGAATGACAGGAAAACAAAACACTGAGAAATAATAGTAACCACATAAATGCAATCTAAGGAAAACTACATTTTCTTCCAAAATGGTGGAAGTGATATTTACTTGTTGGTATTTGAGCTTCCCTGGTAGCTCAGCTGGTAAAGAATCTGCCTGCAATGTGGGAGACCTGGGTTCAATCCCTGGGTTGGGAAGATCCCCTGGAGGAGGGCATGGCAATCCACTCCAGTATTCTTGCCTGGAGAATCCCCATGGACAGAGGAGCCTGGCAGGCCACAGTCCATGGGGTCACAAAGAGTTGGACACAACCGAGCGACTAAGCACACAGCACAGCACATTTTCTTACCTCTTTCATATTTGTTCATTCATTCATCCAATATTCAACAAACATGTATTGTGTGAATGCCTCCTACCCTCAGTTATTCTGTTCTGTGGGCCTTAAGAATGTAGAAATGAGATACGGTGTCTCTTTACTCCCTAAGGCTATGTGTCAGAAACTGTTTTAGGTGCTAGGGATAGAAAACAAACACAAAGCAAGAAATGTGTAAACCAGTTTGTAGTAAGTCACTTTAAGAAAGGGAAACAAAAGGTACAATGTATAGATGTGATGAAGCAAGTATAATACAATGTTAACAGGAGAATCTAGGTGGTGGCTATATCAGTCTTTACTGTAAAATCTTTCAACTTTAAGTTTGAAAATTTTTATGATTACAATGTTGTAGAAAAGAGTTATTGGAATGATAAAGAAGATGGGAATTTGGGAAAAGTTCATGGAAAATGTGGCATTGTTTTATTCTTCTTCCTCTCAATTACCTAATATCCCCTTAGCTATGAGTCCATCAAGTTCCAAATTCCAGTTGGCCTTTCTTGGCTCTGAAAAGCCTTTCTTGGCTCTGAAAAGCTCTGCCATAATCCTAAAAGATCGTTATCTTTTCACTGAGAGAAGAACTTGTAGGAGAAGCAGCACTTAACCACACACCCCTCAGCAATCTGATAAGCCTTCTTGCTAACCTCTCCCAAATGCCTGCCTCTGGATTCCAAGAAGCTCCTCTCCCCAGCTTAGTTTCTTGTCTGAGCTGTGGAGTTTGGTTGGGGATGGTATCCTTAAATATTTAAAAAATGAAAAGAATATCTGTTTTTTTCGAATACTCTTAATTTTCTTTAGTAATTTTTTCAAAGTAATTCTGAATTTAAGATAATTTACTAAGTTTTGAAAGAGAATGCAATAGACTTGAGTTCTTCTTTAGATGGTAGGGCCTGGAGCTCACTGATGCCAGTCCCGCGTTCACGGGAGCAGAGGTTGGAAGTGGCTAGTCTAGTCCTCCCTCTCTTTCCTGTGCTTCAGCAAAGGCTTCTTTTCTCCAGTTTCAGCCCTTTCGGGGCCTTTTCTCGCAGCGCCTTTATATAAAGGCTTGAACCTGTGTCACACCCTCTGTTAAATACTGTAAATATAAAAGTTCATTTTAATACAATAATCCTAGCATATAATTGCCATGATTCCCATTTAACAGATGAGAACATTGAGCAAGGGAGGTTGAGTGACTTGCTCAGGGAACTGCAGCGAATACAGAAATCTGGTTCCAGAGGTGGCCCCACTCTTGGTCACCAGCAGCTACTGTCTTTTGTAACCAAGTGCCTAACTGTCCACCTAAACCACTTCACTTAAAGGTATTAATAAATCGACATGCATAGTTTTAACGTTTCCACAGCCTTAACTCCTCAGGAACCTCCGTGTTTGGGATTTCAAACTATGGTTAGAAGGGGCGTTGATGTCGGGAGGGAGGGCGTTCCTCAGAGCCCCCTCAAATTACCTTTCTTTCGGAAGAAGGGCTACGGAAAGTCGCCTGTTAAGTTAGAGGATGGTGTTTGGAGATTTCCAAGAGAGGAAAAGCCAGAGACTGAAATATTATTTTGGCAAATGGGAGGGGAAAAAAATTCATTTTCAGAACACAAGTTTTTAGTCTGGATAATGGAGAAATGACATTAACTCTTTGTTTCATCTTACTCTTCCAAGCTTGTTCTGACTTTGCTTCTCAAACCTGAGGCATCCATCCCCTCTATTATTTGATCTGCCCTTTTAGCTTTTTATCCCTTTTGAAATAGGTGGGGGCATACCCAATTAAAACACGCAGAAGGCTCCATTCTTCTCCCTTGGTCCTCGGCAGGCCGTCGTCATTGATAGGGTTAACCGGGTGGGTAGGGAGGAGGGTCGGGCTCACACCTTTCCCAGAGACCTCGGGCGGTGGCGGCCGGGCCCGGGAGGGGCGGAGGCGGGGGCCAGACGCCTCGCCGCCGCCTCGGCGAATAGCAGTGCGCTGCCCGCCCGGATTGGAGCAGCAGCATCACGCTGACCTCTGCCTGGGATGTAAACCGGGACGGCCGCAGCGGGCAGAGGAAGGCTCTGCGCTCCTTAGGGAAAGGCAGCACCGGGCTCCGAGCTGGGAGCGGCGGCAGCCTCGGCCTGGGCAGCGCCCAGTGGCGGCTGCGGGAAGCAGAGGGAGCCCGGCGCGGGCGCGGGCGGGGAGCGTGCGTCGGTTCGCACAGGCAGCGGGAGGAGGGGCCGCGCGAGCCATGGCCGGGGATAGCGAGCAGACCCTGCAGAACCACCAGCAGCCCAACGGCGGCGAGCCCTTCCTGATCGGCGTCAGCGGGGGCACGGCCAGCGGCAAGGTACAGCGGGGCCCCGGGGCCGCGCTCTCTCCCCCTCCCTTCTGTTCCCCTCCCGGGTCCCGGCCCCGCGGCGGCGCATGTGGCCGGCGGCCGCGGGCCGTGTCAGTTGCTGCAGCCACCGCGTGGCCCGCGCGCCTCCGCTCCTGGCAGCGCTCCAGTGCCGAGTCCTCCGTGCGCGGACTACGGGCGCCGCTGCGGGGGACGGGCGGGCGAGGAGCCGGGCCACCAAGGTTCCAGAGGTACCCCGGCTACCGATCGCAGGGCTGGCACGCTCCTCGGGCGGCAGTGACTCGTGGCCGGGGTCCTGTGGGGGAGGGGCAGAGAAAACGGATGCTTATTGTTTTGCAAGTCCGACGTGGGGAAGAGGGCTTTAAGCAGGGTCCTCTACGACCCCCGCGGTACACCCGTCTTCCCCTGTCCTAGCGTTGATGCGCTCGCCCAGCGGCGCAGCCCCGGTGCCAAGGGCGGAGCGAGCCGCGCAGCCCTACCCGGACGGCTGCGAGAAAGCACGAGGCAGCGTCCAGAGGAAAAAGAGGAGCCCCGCTTGGACTGGATGCTGGGGCCGGGGATTGCAGGGGTTTCCGGGGAAAATCCAAATATGAGCCAAAATAAGCGAGGTGACATCAATGTAATGATCATACCCAGGGCTTTTCTCTCTCTCTCCCTCTCTGGTTTTAAGAGGAAACGCGGTCAGCTTCAATGAGAAAGTTGTACTGGCCCCGGGCTCTTAGATGTCTGGGGCCGTAGGCGTCTTCGATCCGCGGAAAGTGGTCATCCTCTAGGTGTCTGACCCCTTTAGCAGCCTGCTTTATTGTTTGATCAGCAAAGCTAGGGATATGCTTTCCTAGCTTTACCCCCGGCTTTTTCTGCAGGTGGGGAAGGGTGGAGTCCTCACAGATGTTTCTTTCTTTGCTCCCCTTCCTTTAAGGTGGCTACTTGTTTCCCCTGCTGTTTAACAATCTCCAAGTTGATTCTGCGCACGGGCTCAAGGGGAGCCTGCGAGACATGGGTGCTGCGCGCTGCGTCTGGCGAGGCGAGATGATGCCTCCTAGGGTTGGGGAGAGCGGAGCAGGAAGGCTGGTTGGCGCCATGAGAGGAGAGCCACGAGGTTTTCGCTCCGGATCTGACTCTGCCGGAGCCCCTCCTCCATTTTGGTTTTACACGTTTCCCTCCAGGTCTGGACTAGTTCGGCGCGTGGGGCCCAGAAGCGGCAGCTGGCGCTGTGGAACTTCTTTATTGATTAGTTAATCTCGTCCGTGGCTCCCAGGGTTAGGAAATCTGCCTGCTTTAGGGCCCAGAAGTTTATGTTGAATTTGCCCCTGGTTGAATGCCTTTTTTTAATTTTGAAATTTTTTCCATGTTAAGCCAAAGCCAAACCAGGATGCCAGTTCTTTTAGGAAGTTTAACTGTTACATTAGAACCAGCACCCCACCCCCCACCCCCCGAGCGTATTCGTGTCGCGCGGCTTCTTTTTTGTTGTTGATGGCTGTATTCCCAGCGCTCCTAGCACAATACCTGGCGTGTGTGTGCGTGTCGCTCAGTCTTGTTGTGACTCCATGGACTGTAGCGCTCCTACCACAATACCAGGCGTGTGTGTGTGTGTGTGTGTGTGTGCGCGCGTGTGCGTGTGTTAGTCGCTCAGTCGTGTCCGACTCTTTGCGACTCCGTGGATTGGAGGCCGACAGGCTCCTCTGTCCATGGAACTCTCCAGGCAAGAATACTGGAGTGGGTTGGCATTCCCTTCTCCAGGGATTTTTCCAACCCGGGGATCGAACCTGGGTCTCCTGCATTGAAGGCAGATTCTTTACCGTCTGAGCCATCAGGGAAGCCGATGTGGGGTATAGTTGGACTCAAATATTGACCTGAGATCCAGCCCTCCTAGGGGTAGGGAGACAAACTGACATATGAGTGTAGCATTTAGAAACAAAATGACCTTGGTAATCAACTAAATAGTTACTACAGAGGTAGAAATTGAGATCCTGAAAGATGAAATAACTCCCTTCTTATTTTTGTGTTCCTGAATGATCACCTGTTCTCAGTTGATATCAGTATACATGTAAGTGTTATTTTGGTAAGGTGTCAGGTAGGAACTAGTAATAGAGCTCTTAAGCAAGCTCTCTTTTGTCCCTGTTTCTAATCAAGGAAGAAGATACTCCCCAAAAAGGGTCTGTTTTCACACAGTTTTAAATCTTTGGCTGTGTCAAGTGGCATGTGGGCTTTTAGTTCCCTCAGTAGAGATCAAGCATGCACTCCCTGCATTGGCAGCATGTGGAGTCTTAACCATCGGACTGCCAGGAAAGTCCCTCATGCAGTTTTTAAAGCATGTTGTACCTTTTGGGCAATCACAAGTAGTTTGTCATTGCTTAGAGTTATTTTATAGTTTTTTTGTTACTAAAAAAGTCCCAAGGAGCACTGGACTTTGAAAATTTTGTGTTGTAGTCAGTTTGCGGCAATTATGTCGTGATTCTATAATCCAGTCTTTAGCATCTTTCTTCCAAGGAGTTTAAATTTTTGTTTTTGCCTGGGGTTTGTTTTTGTTTTTGTTTAAAGGATGGTCCCTATCAACAGATTGGACCTCGTTTGGGAATCTCAGGCCTGAACATTTTAGTACAGGAGGCTCTGGAAGCCAGGTTGATACTCTGCTTCCTGGGTATTTGCTCTGGGCTTGTTAAAGGAATTTGGGAGAAGGCAAAGGGTTCAACCTGGATAGCATATTGAAAAGCAGAGACATTACTTTGCCAACAAAGGTCCGTCTAGTCAAGGCTATGGTTTTTCCAGTGGTCATGTATGGATGTGAGAGTTGGACTGTGAAGAAGACTGAGCACAGAAGAATTGATGCTTTTGAACTGTGGTGTTGGAGAGGACTCTTGAGAGTCCCTTGGACTGCAAGGAGATCCAACCAGTCCATTCTGAAGGAGATCAGCCCTGGGTGTTCTTTGGAAGGAATGATGCTAAAGCTGAAACTCTAGTACTTTGGCCACCTCATGCGAAGAGTTGACTCATTGGAAAAGACTGTGATGCTGGGAGGGATTGGGGGCAGGAGGAGAAGGGGACGACCAAGGATGAGATGGCTGGATGGCATCACCGACTCGATGGATGTGAGTTTGAGTGAACTCGGAGAGATGGTGAACTCCGAGAGAGTAGGTCTGGTGTGCTGCGATTCATGGGGTCGGACATGACTGAGCGACTGAACTGAACTGAACTGAAAGGGTCCAAGGGCATCTTTTAGAGCTAGAAGAAACCTCAGAGGTCCTGGAGTCCAGCACTTCATCTCATCACTGATGGATGAGGAAAATAATGAATTCAGATCATATATTTAGTGGTGGAGCCAGAACTAGATAGGTACTGCTCTGTCCTAGTCATTGTTCTTGTTTAAGAAGACTTGACTAAGGCATGCCTGGAGAACATAAGTTTACACCTTCAACCTGGAAAGGGGCTACTTGGAAATGGCTACAGAATGGTTTCAGAGGTACTTGACCCAAAAGGAAATGGAAATGCACCTTGGCCGCATAGTATAGATCTTCACTGCTCTCTCCCCTGCTTTATAAGAGAAAACAACTGCCTGTTTAGCTTCTCTGGAGAGCTCTAATTTGTCTAAGTGTTGTGGCTGCCCTGAGTTGCAAGTATTTTATCGTAGCCTAAATTATTTTGGTTGTGGAAGGCAAAAATAGTGATTGCTGCTCCATATATCACATTTTAAAAGTTTGTTTTACAAATGAAGATGAATTAGAACTCTAGAGTAAGCTTTACTGGGCTGACATGATAAATCACTGCTAAAAACTCACCTAAAATTGTGGTGGGTTGAGAAAGTAATCTGGATGTTTGTTGAAGACCAGATTCTCATATTTCCTCTTAAAGGACAGGTCTAGAGAGCAACACGTAACCATGGTTGGTGGGGAAAATGACAGTTTAAATTTCTTTACCTGCATATATACCCGTGACTTTAGCTGCCATTCCCTGTTCTCTTCACTTTAGCTGTTTAATGCCTTGTGGCTTCTTCTTTGGCCGATTAAAATAGTTTCTTTTTCTGCACTTCCTCAGAGAGGTCTTCTTTAGCTTAGCTCTGACTGGGTCACTCTTCTTTTGGGAAACCTTGAATGCGTCTCCATCACCCAGACTACAAGTCAGGTATTTCAGCACATTGTGCAGTTCCCTGCCCCCGAGATGTGGCCCAGACTGTTTATTTTTCTACTCTTGTCCTGCTTCCCCACACCCAAATATACACCACACATCTGTGGAGCTGCTTTCAGTTATACTTTTTTAAAAAATTCATTATTTATTTATTGGAGGATAATTGCTTTACAGAACTTTGCTGTTTTTTTGTCAAAGCTCAACATGAATCAGCCATAGGTATGCATATATCCTCACCCTTTTGAACCTCCCTTGCTTTCAGTTCTACTTTTGCTCCTGGTCTTTTCTCTGGAATGGCCTATAATCCTTTTAAGGCTTCAGTTAGGTTAATACTTCCTCCAGGGAACCTTGTTATCCATATCCTTAATCAGAATTATTTTTTTTCCTCTCTAATGCTCTGTAGTTTCACCACATTTTGCCACTGCTGTTTAGTTGCTGAGTTGTGCATGACTCTCTGAGACCCTGTGAACTGTAGGCTCCTCTGTCCCTGAAATTCTCCAGGCAAGAATACTGGAGTGGGTTGCCATTCCCTTTTCCAAGGGATCTTCCTGACCCAGGGATCGAAGTCTTGTCTTTTATGCCTACTGCATTGGCAGGCGGCTTCTTTACCACTAGCACCAGTTGGGAACCCCAAGAATACTGGAGTGGGTTGCCATTTCTTTCTCCATAAGATCTTCCAAAGTCAGGGATCTAACCCATATCTCCTGCATTAGCAGGCAGATTCTTTACCATTGAGCCACCAGGGAAGCCCCCAATTGCTGGGGTTATTTGTTGACTGCTTCCCTCACTATAATAAAAGTTCTGTAAGAGCAACTCATTCATTTTTGCTTTAATGCCCGTTGCAGTGTTTTATACAGCATTGTCATTCAGCATTTGTTGGACTGAGTTAGGCAAACCGTAGTTTATAATTACCCTTTTATTCTTTTCATTCATGACTATTTGAAATAGGCTTTTGAAGCCACAGTTGAAACCATATTTAATTGTCCTATTTGTGTTGCAATGATAGACAATAAAAAGCCCACCCAAACCCTAACTCATTGGTATTGCTTGTTCAGAGTCTAGTATTTATTTAATGTGTGCTAAATGGATATTTGCTGAATGTCACTGTGCAGAATACTGTATCAAGCGCTTGGACTTGAGAGGAACTCAGGAAATAAGAAAATATGAGAGAACGTCTCTGTCAGTATAGTGTAAAACTGCTTAAACAGCTTTTACCAGCCAGCCAGTTTAGCATTAAAGCATTTGATTGTCTCTTCCTTTGAAGTGGGGCAGGTATCTTCCCCATTGATGGGTAACAATGGGAGAGGTCATGTAGTCAGTGACAGACGCTGGATAGGAATCCAGGTTTTTCCTTTACTAAACCTACTCCTGTTTTGGACTTTCTTTGCCAGCAGAGACTAGCCCTCAGAGGTATTTATTTTAAGGCAGGTCGGTTGGACAGTGTATGAATAATACAGCCCAAGAGAGGACATCACAGTCCCTTCAGAGGTGGGAGCCGTCAGCTTGGCTTGACCATGAGTCAGCATCTGCTTTTGGAGCGCTCTGGAATGCTCCCTGGACCTGGGTTTTTGGAACCTCAGCAGCCATCTCCATCCAACCAGATCACTTAGTCCATACCGTCCCTCCATCAGGTGCTTCCAGAACCATGGAACTGAAGTCCTGCTGTGAGAAACAGAGCTGACATTGTCTGCTTTGTACTGCCCCAAGCTGCTGCGTGACAGGCCTGGCGTGATCTGGCCCTGCTGCTCTCCTGCCGCTCTTTGCTCTTGATTCTGGCCACGCTCCTGGCTTGGTCCATCCGGCCCCCTACTACCCCCCCCCCCCCCCGCCGCCCCGCCCCCGACACCCAGGGCTCTTCACATTTGCTGTTTGCTCTGGCTGAAATTCCCCTCTTGTTCATTGCGCTAGTGCCTCTAGCCACGTGCCTATTAGAACCAAGCCCAGACAGCAGGGCATGCTGCTTGCTGTTGCCTCCTTTATTTCCTGTTGGAAAGTCTTTGAAGTGTGTTCCTGATGCACGCTGTCTGGTCACCTAGCTCCAGCTCACCATGCCTATAGCATTTGCTTAGGTCTTCTGCCTGATACTATTAAAAAAAATTTTTTTTAAGTACCCACCAATAGTGTAGGAGGGTTCCCCTTTCCCCATGCCCTCCCCAGCACTTGTTATTTGCAGACTTTTTTATGATGGCCATTTTGATATACATTTCTCTGATAATTAGCAATGTTGAACATCTTTTCACGTCCCTGTTGGCTGTTTCTGTATCTTTGGAGAGACATCTGTTTAGGTTTTCTACCCATTTTTTTTTTTTTTTTGTCTCAAACATTTTTTAATACTTTATCTTTTTCTTCCTCCCATTTTTTGATTATGTCTTTTCATTGATACTATTTCTTCACTGAGTCTTATTCTCATGAGGTCTTGTGATGGAGACAGGTTGTAGAGATGGTGCTGTTGGATTTGCTTAATATCCCTAAGATTTTTTAGACATGTGTCTCAATTTTTAAAGTTTGAGGGAATAATCTGTGTGTGTGTATGTATATATGTATGTGCTTTCTTGTCCAGCAAACTTTTTATCATTAAACTGATTTATCATTAAAGAATTTGATTATGTTATAAAGTATCATGTACCTGAATATGTAAATCCTGTCAGTATAATTAATAGAATTCAAAACAAAAATAGGGGTTATGGAATGATAATGGAAATGATTATGATAATTTCCATAATGATTATGGAAAGATGAGATATGCACTTAAAAATGTGGCTTCTTTAAAGCCTTTTGATTCTTACTGAATGTTTGATTTTTAAAAACCTTACTTAAGTGTGATGATTCATGATCTTGGTGATATTACTGTTAGTGGTGATATAAGGCTGAAGGTTTGTTTCTGTTAATAAGTCTCTCAAATCTTGATTTAATGACTGTATTTGAAAAAGTTATTGCCCAAAATGATCCAGGTACAAGAAACTCATCATTTGTAGTATTTATCTAGTTATGAGAGTGCCATCCCCCAATTATAGCTAGGAAATTTTCATCTTTGTTGTCCATCAGCTGTTTTTGCAAACCAAGGTGCTCCATTTATTTATTTTTTTTAACTAGTGGATTCAAAACCCACTGAAAACCCTCATTGGAATTATTTACAGGTGTTTACAGGTTTCTATTTATGAGTTTTATAGTTGCACGCATAGTTTTTGACAACTAAGTTACCTAACAATGGGAACATTTTCAAAGTATTATTTTTAATATTTAATTTGATTTTAATACATGTATTTATTTTCTTTCGACAGCAAATCAAAAACTTCTTTTGAAAGTGAAATATTTTCAAATGCACTGAAAAATTTACATGAAGATAATAAAGAAAAGACAGACTTTCTTGTTTTATATATTTATTTTTATTTATTTATTTGGTTGCACAGGGTCTTAGCTGTGGCGTGGGATCTAGTTCCCCAACCAGGGATCAAACCCAGGGCCCCAGCATTGAGAGACAGAGTCTTAGCCAGTGGACTGCCAGGGGAGTCCCAAAAGACAGACTTTCTGAAAGACAAAGAGGTATAAAGCCATCAGGTGTTAACAGAGCAGACTCATCAGCATTCAGTAAAGTCTAACGGGAGAGTTGACTCAGAAAGCAAAGCATTTACAGTCACAGCAGTACCATCAGTGCACTGTTTAACCTGAGAACTATGAAGAATCGTATAAAACGGTGGACTTTCAGGCCTCGTGTAAGCAGAACTCTGATTAGGTATGAGGGCATTGCTTCTATTTTGTCTTTCATCCATGCTGTGTGGCCTGTGGGACCTTAGCTCCCCTGCCAGGGAGTGAACACAGGCCCCCTACAGTGGAAGCACAGAGTCCTCACAGGGACGTCCTGGGGACATTGGTTCTAAAACACATCATGTATGCTTTGAGAGTTTTGAATAATGATGGAAGAGGATGATAATACTAAAAAAGATCAATTTGCATTGGCACCTGGCTATTAAAAATGATCTTTTCAGAGCATAGGGTTCCTTTTTTTTTTTTTAAAGAAAATTTTTAAAAAATTTATTTATTTGGCTGCCTTGGATCTTAGTTGCAGCATGCAAGATCTTCCTTGCAGTGCATGGGGGTGCACAGACTGAGGTGTTCAGAGAGAGAGAGAGAGTGAGGTCACTCAGTCGTGTTAGACTCTTCTGTGACCCTATGGACTGTAGCCCACCAGGCTCCTCCGTCCATGGGACTTTCCAGGCAAGAATACTGGAGTGGGTTGTCATTTCCTTCTCCAGAAGATCTTTCCGGCCCAGGGACTGAAGTTGGGTCTCCCACATTGCAGGCAGACTCTTTACCATCTCAGCCACTAGGAGTTCAGAGGCGAATGGAATCTTAGTTTCCTGACTAGAGATCAAACCTGGATTCCTAGTCACTGCACCACCAGGGAAGTGGTTTCTTTTATTAATAAAACGCAGTTATTTTCACATGGATACCCTGTGTGAAACTGCAGGAAAAGTGTCAAGAGTATCTCTGAACCACTCATACTTCCTATAGTAACCTTGAGAGCCCTACATAGTAGCCTTGAGTGCCCTGGCGTGTCCAGCAGTGTGTTTTAGTCCCATCCTGTGTGGTCCCACATTCATTTTGGCTGAGCATTCATTTTCACAGTAATGGTGACAGAAGATTCTGCCACTTGGCCTTTTGTATGACTTGTGGCACCTTTGTGTAGAGCTTCAGTAAGGTACGACTTTTTGTCTAGTATGCACATGGAAGCATAAGAATATTTGTATGTGTCCTTGAAGTTGAGCTGTGCTTCTTTTCTTTAATCACTTTAATCAGTCTGTAAGTATGCTGTCTGGTCTGATATCTCCCCTCCCGTCCGCATTTCTTCGCTCCCCTCAGCTGAAGAGCTGTTGCTTCATATCTCAGCAAACATCCTCTGTTTGCCTGCCTGTCTTGAAGGAAGTCCAGAGTTCTGCAGGTGTCTCTAGAGTCATCTCTTCCTAGATGGAGGGTGAGCTCTGTCCCTGCCCTGTGCACGTTGGCACAGGGAGCTTGTAGGGTACTGGGATGCTAAGAGTGTTGACCTGTGATTTTGGACTATGGCCTTTAAATGTTTGCATACATTTCTGCTGAGAATTTTGGAGAATTCTTTATCCCCATCACATGGTTTTTCATCACATAAGTAGAGTAGCAAATCATGTAATTTCTGATATATTGTAAATGTTGATGTTTTAAAACAACAATTATCTCATTCTTCTAAAATGAATCTAGTGGGCTCTAAATACTGTTATAAGTTGACCTATTGTCATCCATTTAAAAAATACATGACTAAGCTTTTCATTGAATCAAAAATGTAAATTTTTCATTTTTTTCTCCTTGAAATGATATTTCAGTTCCACTTGCTCCACAAACATGTTAATTAATTTTTATACTTGAAAATCTTTTATTGATCATTCTGTCATCTTTCTGCAACAAAAATATGGAGTGATGGGAATGATTTTTTATTTTCTATCCTCATAAGTCTCTTCAGTGTTAATTTCTTTTGGTTTGTGTCAGTATGGTTATTAACATAAATTAATCAGAACAAGTAGGCATACGTTTTGGATAAGTAATTAAACATGAAAGGTAGAATTATGTTGGAAAGCAATTTGAGACAAATGGAGCTGCAACACTGAATTATTTCATGTACTGGGGAATGATTACTACTTCATGCGAGAATAAGGTTTTTCATTTGCGTAGATGTAAATTTGAGAAACCTTGTTGACAGAAGTAGATAGGATCAGAAGAACTTTTGTTATATCAGGTTCACTTACTATTTTTATTTTTAGCTGGAATATAGTTGCTTTACACTGTTGTGTCAGTTTCTGCTGTACAACAACAGAAATCCCCTGTACGTATACATATATTCCCTTCCTCTTGAGCCGCCTCCTTGCTTTCCCCGCAGCGTCCCAGCCTTCTAGGTCCCACGGAACGCAGAGCTGAGCCCCGCACTCTGTGCAGCAGCTCCCTGCTCGCTGTGTGTGGGCATATGGTGGTGTATAGATTCCAGGGCTGCTCTCAACTCACCCCACACCCCTGCCCACAGATCCATTCTCCACATCTGTGACTGTTTTCCTGCCCTGGCCACTTAGTTTGTTAAATTATCGGAATTATTTAAATTGTCGCAACCTGATGTGTCTTTATGAATCAACCAACTCAACACTTAGCTCCCTTTAATTTTGTTGAGAGCAGAAAACTGGAAACCTCTGGATTGTAAAAGGGTTTGTTGCCCCCTAATTAGGTTATTCAGTTCAGCACTAGTATTTCAAGTCACCCGTCATGGCCACTGATTCAGGAAACTTGGGCTCCAGTCCAGCTTTGCCAGTTACTTCTTAGCTATGTTCTAGGGTCCTGTCAGACCGTAGCATTTCACAGTTCTGCAGCTTGCCTTGAGTATTCTTGTTTTCTTACCAGTGATCACCCAGACAAGGTACTTCTCGAATCCTCAACTCCGAACCTGCATAAGCATCTGTAATCATTTGTTGGGGTTCTAAAAGACTGATTGATGTCTCTCACCACTTGCCGGCATCCACCTGAAACTCGATTTTTCCAGGCCAGCAGGTCCTGGGGCCGTGTGTATTTTCCACCTGAACTGGGTTTTTCCAGTCCCTTGCTCAGTTAGCCCTTCTAATGCTAGTTTTCAGCCCTTCACCCAGTTGCTTTGGCTGTTGCTAGGAGATCATTGTTCCTTTGCTGGTGACATCTGTGCTTCCTCTTTTTGGGCATCTCTTCACTAGGATTGGATGGTAGGCGCATTGCTCAGCTCAGCATCATTGTACGTGGTAGATGGCTTAGGTGCCTGCTTAAGAAGGAAGGAAGGAAGGAAAGTTGCTCAGTCGTGTCCGACTCTTTGTGACCGCACAGACTATACAGTCCATGGAATTCTCCAGGCCAGAATACTGGAGTGGGTAGCCTTTCCCTTCTCCAGGGACTCTTCCCAACCCAGGGATCGAACCCAGGTCTCCTGCATTGCAGGCGGATTCTTTACCAGCTGAGCCACAAGGGAAGCCTTGTTTAATTTTAAAAAATATATATAATCAACCTTAGTACTTTACTGTCAAGTCTTACTAGCGATGCCTCCTAATTTTGTTTAATGAAATGCTTGTTGATATAAACTAGATCTTAAACTCAAGAAATGCTAGAACGCTAGATCTTTTAAACCACAGTTATTATCTTAGAGGGAGGCAGGTGCATAGTCTTTTGAGAAAAACTATCTTTGCTTTAGGCACCTTGCATCCATCTGAATGTAGGCCTTTTGTAGCATGGAGTGGAGTTGGTGACGTGCTGAGTAGAGCCATAGGATGAGAAAACACTGTAGGTAGCTCTTTATGTTCTTCTGAATTTAGGGTGGCCTGTAGGCAACATTCTGAAATAGATCTGACATGAGAGACACGGCCCGTAGCTGTTTGTGTAATTTTGTGTTATCCTGTTGGGGTTATTAGTGTTCTCTTCATCAACACAGATGATTATATGTATTACTTGAGTTTCTGCTGTGAAACAGCCAGGTTGAGATCTGAGATGTTGCCATTTAAAATGTTTTCTTTTTTTTTGACAAAAGAAGTGCAGATACTTTGTAAACTGAAATAGTTATGGTCTTTATTATTCTAGTAAATTTATGATAGGGCTGATACTAAGAAGTAGTTCTGAGCAGGAACAGAACTGGGAACCCAGGGCAGAGACCCCTGGGCCACAGGTTGCCTGCCAGTCTGTGTGGCTCACAAGCTGGCACCTCTACCAACAGGTGCTTTGAAACCAGCCTGGCGTTTGTCAGAGCAGCTGTGACGTGATCACCGTTTGTTTCAGTGGAGGTTTTCTGAGGGTCTGTCTCTGTTGTGTGGTGTATTGGTTGTCTGTGGGCACCGTCTCCAGAATTTCTACAAAAGTTGCATTTGGTGAGGAGACTGCTGTTTCGGGTGGGCTGAATCTCCTGGGGATCTGTTGATTTTTTTTTAAGAAACATTTTTTATTGAAGTGTAGTTGATTAGTGTTGCATCTGTTTCTGCTGTACAGCGAAATGATTCAGTGATATATACAGATAATGCATACAGACATATATGGGCTTCCCCGGTGGCTCTGGTAGAGAATCTGTCTGCCAAGCAGGAGACTCGGGCTCAGTCCCTGAGTCAGGAAGATCCCCTGGAGAAGGAAGTGGCAACCCACTCCAGTACTCTTGCCTGGAGAATTGTATGGACAGAGGAGCCTGGCAGGCTACAGCCCATGGGGTCGCAGAGAGTTGGACATGACTTCGTGACGACATACAGACAACACACACATACGTTCTTTTTCATATTCTTTTCCATTATGGTTTATCACAGAATATTGAATATAGTTCCCTGTGCTATACAATCAGACCTGTTGTTTATCCATTCTGTTATAATAGTTTGCGTCTACTAATCCCAAACTCCCAGTCCATCCTTAGCTTCCCACCTCTGCCACCACAATCCCGTTATCTATATCTGTAAGCCTGTTTCTGCTTTGTAGATAAATTTGCTTATGTTCTATTTTAGATTCCACATAGAAGTGATATCATGTGATGTTTGTCTCTATCTTTCTGGTTTATTTCACTTAGTAGGCTAATGTCTGGGTCCGTCCATGTTGCAGCAAGTGGCATTATTCTGCTATGACTGAGTAGTATTCCACTGTGTGTCTATGTGTGTGTATATATGTAAGTATATACACACACACAGCACATATATCTACTCATCTGTCAGTGGACATTGGGATTGTAAAGCATGCCATTTTGATTAGTCACTGGTTTCATTTTCCTCTGCCCGCTCTGTTGAGAAAGTAAGTGTTTGAAAGCATAGGGATCAGACTCTTGAGTGATACATCGTAGTTGAATAAGAGGCAGTCAGCAAGGTGATGCAAGGGGAGCCCTCCTTGTCTGCCTCTGGATGACGTAAGCCAGAGGCTGTGCTGGATGGACCATTTGGGTTCTGGAGGGACAAGATCAGGAGACATCATTCTTGAAGTGGGGAAGTTTGTGTTTTGGACATCTGAGAAAGGCTAAATTCCCAACCTGCCACAAGGCTCCTTTTGTGGGTCTTGTTGATGTGATAGAATCAAAGCTTTGTGATGTCTCTCCTTCCAGCAAGGATTGAAGTAGAACTCCTGTAGCTCCGGATAGCTCCGTGGCCTTTGGAGTCAGCATCCTTGTGTTAAGACCCCAGGTCTATCACTCTTCACCTGTTTCTTCTGAACCCCTTTCTACGTCTGTGAGAAGGAAATGTTGTCTAGTTTGGAGAGTTGCTAGAATCCCACGAGAAGGCGCAGAAACATGGCAGGAGGTTCGCGGCGGCACCGTCACCTGCCTGCACTGCGGCTCACGCTCCGCGGCAGCTGTGCTGTCACTGCAGGCTCTTTGGCCGTTGTGCTGCCCCTTCCGAGAGCACAGCACTGTGACACATGAGCCTGGTGCTGTCCGGGCTTGGCGGCAATGATAGTGCTGGTGTGTGATCCCACTTGCTCACTGTGACGCTGGTTCCTTGACGCCGCGACCTGTCTTCTTTGCTGATAAGGCCACGGCTAGTCAGATATTGCCCTTTCTTTTTCTGTAGTTGTTAAGGTGAACCTTTTACTTTCTTTTCTTTTTTTTGGTTTGGCCCAAATTTGCAGGATTTTAGTTCCCCAACCAGGATGGAGCCTGCACACTTGGCAATGGAAGTGAGGAGTCTTAACCACTGGACTGCCAGGAAATACCTGTGGTGGTCCTTTTTTTGAAGAAGTGAACTTGTTTTATAAAGGGTAGTTAGGGATGGGAGCCGGAGAAGGCAATGGCGCTCCACCTCACTACTCTTGCCTGGAAAATCCCATGGGCGGAGGAGTCTGGTTAGGCTGCAGTCCATGGAGTCGCTAAGAGTCAGACACAACTGAGCGACTTCACTTTCACATTTCACTTTCATGCATTGGAGAAGGAAATGTCAGCCCACTCCAGTGTTCTTGCCTGGAGAATCCCAGGGAAGGGGGAGCCTGGTGGACGGCCGTCTATGGGGTCGCACAGAGTTGGACACGACTGAAGTGACTTAGCAGCAGCAGCAGGGGTGGGAGGGGGAAGCAATTTTTCAACGTTACTTTCTTTGAAAGCCCTTCTAATTAAAAATAGAACACACAGGAATGTGTGTAAATTACAGGTGTGCGGTTCACTGAATTATGACAAATTGACTACACCTGTGTAGGTCCTCATGCTCCTTGTTATCGCTACCCCTCGTCCCAGCTGTGTTTTGATTGCCTGTTAGAGGCAAGGCAGTATTTGATAGCTGTAGGGTTGGAATCTAGGAATTTGGCCTTGCATAGGAGACACACGTATGTAAATACACCACCGCAGCTTTCAAGACTGTCTTCCTCCAAGAGAAGAGCTCATGTTTCCATTCACTGGTTCATTCCGTAAGTGCCAGGTATGCGGTTAAATGCTATGAATACAGCAGTGATTAGATAAAGCCCTTGGCCTCAGTGGGCTTACGTGTCGAGGTCTTACTCACCAGTGCTGACCTAGTACCGAAACATGTGGCAGTTGTTTAGTAAATGTCTTCTCAACCCAACTAAAAATACTCCCTGTACTCTTCTCCGGTGGCATTCACCATCTTGTAGTCAGCTGTTAGACCTCTGATTTTCTTTTCCCATATCTTTAAAACTTTTGGTTTTTCTTGAGATATAGTTGATTTACAATATTATATTAGTTTCAGGTACACAACATAGCAATTCAAGTTTTTTGTAGATGATACTCTCATTTATAGTTACTATAAAATATTGGCTATAATCCCTGTTCTGTACAATATATCCTTGTAGCTTATTTATCTCATACATAGTAGTAGGTACCTTTTAATCCTCTATCCCTGTCTTGCCCCTCCTCCCTTACTGGTAACCACTATTTTGTCCTCCATACCTATGAGTCTATTTGTTTGCTGCTGCTGTTGCTATATTCACTCACTTATTTTCTTTTCAGATTCTGCACATAAGTGGTAGCAGAGGATATATGTCTTTTTCTGTCAGATTAATTTCACTCAGCTTGATACCTCCATCCATCCAAGACCTGACCTCTAGATTCCAGGATCCTGGAATGTAGGTTATCCATTCTAGCCTCTTGCAGAGAAAGGACTTAGTCTGGTTATTGAAGGTGTGACAAGTGCCAAGTAAATAGTACCGTCAGTAAGTACTGTTAGAGGTTCAGAGGAGCTGGAGAGTGTTAATGGCTATGGTAAAGCTTTTCTTGCTAAAGTTGCCAGCAGTCACCTAGTCCCTAAGTCCATTCAAGCTATTGATTGCTTAGTTTACTTTTCTGTAACATTGACAATGACCATTTTCTCTGGGAAGTCTTTTGATTTCACCTGTCTAGGCTAGCTTGTTTTCTCCTTGTGTCACTGTTCTTCCTCAGTCACCTCTGAGGGTTTTTTCTGCCTGTGCGTGTGTTATGCCTTAGAAGCCCCTCTTGGCTCACTGGTTTTCACCCTCTGCATATTCTGTATCCTCCATTTGTTGGTGATTCCCAAGTGATTTCTTGCCCTGAGCCTGTTCCTGGGTTCCTTTCCCGCTTATGCAGCTGTCTCCTGGGCATTGCCCACTGATGGTCCTGAACTAAATTTATTCAGAACTAGACCCTAGTACCTAACCTCATCTGCTTCCAGTCACAGATGCTGTACTACAAGCATTTTCTCTCCACATAAATGCAAGGGGCAGCAACCGTGTGTCCTGTCTCTCCCTCTCCAGCCTCCTCCATCCCCTTACATCCGTCCAGACTCCCAGGGTCCCAGCAGTTCCACTTGCTGAATTTCTCTTGGATTTACCCCCCTCCCCTCCTTCCCTGCAGGCTTCTCTGGTAGCTCGGGTGGTAAAGAATCTGCCTGTAATGCAGGAGACCTGGGTGTGATCCCTGGGTTGGGAAGATCTCATGGAGGAGAGTATGGCAACCCACTTCAGTATTCTTGCCTGGAGAACCCCCACAGACAGAGAAGCTTTGTAGGCTACAGTCCACGGGGTCACAACGAATCAGACACAACTGAGCGACTAAGTACTGCATAGCTCCTCCCCTGCATCTATTGTTTCTTGCTTGGATAACTCTCCAGTGGCAGATGTCCCAGCAGCCAATCTGGGACTTTTTTCAAAACATTCTCCACATTGTTGCTGGAGGGGTCATGTCTCAGTTCAGTTCAGTCTTTCAGTCTTGTCCAACCCTTTGTGACCCCACGGACTGCAGCACACCAGGCTTCCCTTTCCATCATCAACTCCCAGAGCTTGCTCAAATTTATAGCCATCGAGTTGGTGATGCCATCCAACCATCTCATCCTCTGTTGTCCCTGTCTCCTCCTGCCCTCAGTCTGTCCCAGCATCAGGGTCTCTTCTAAGGAATCAGGTTTTTGCATCAGGTGGCCAAAGTATTAGACCTTCAGCTTCAGGATCAGTCCTCCCAATGAATATTCAGGACTAATTTCCTTTAGGATTGACTTATTTGATCTCCTTGAAGTCCAAGGGACTCTCAAGAGTCTTCTCCAACACCACAGTTCAAAAGCATCAGTTCTTTGGCGCTCAGCTTTCTTCATGGTCCAACTCTCACATCCATATGTGACCACTGGAAAAACCATAGCTTTGACTAAGACGGACCTTTGTGGGCAAAGTAGTGTCTCTGCTTTTTAATATGCTCTCTAGGTTTGTCATAGCTTTTCTTCCAAGGTGCAAGTGTCTTTTAATCTCATGGCTGCAGTTACCATCTGCAGTGATTTTGGAGCCCAGAAAAATAAAGTCTGTCCCTATTTCTATTGTTTCCCCATCTGTTTGCCATGAAGTGATGGGACCAGATGCCATGATCTTAATTTTTTGAATGTTTAGCTTTAAGTCAGCGTTTTCACTCTCCTCTTTCACTTTTATCAAGAGGCTCTTTAGTTCTTCTTTGCTTTCTGCCATAAGGGTGCTGTCATCTGCATTTCTGAGGTTGTTGATATTTCTCCTGTCACCCTTCCAGCTTGTGCTTCCTCCAGCCTGGCATTTTGCATGTTGTACTCTGCATATAAGTTAAATAAGGAGGGTGACAATAAACTACCTTAATGTACTCCTTTCCTGATTTTGAATCAGTCTGTTGTTCCATGTCTGGTTCTAATTGTTTCTTGACCTGTATACAGATTTCTCAGGAGGCAGGTCAGGTGGTCTGATATTCCCATCTCTTGATTTTTCCACAGTTTATTTTGATCCGCACAGTCAGTGGCTTTAGCATAGTCAATGAAGGAGAAATAGATGTTTTTCTGGAACTCTCTTGCCTTTCTATGATCCAACAGACGTTGACAATTTGATCTCTGGTTCCTCTGCCTTTCTAAGTCCAGCTTGAACATCTGGAAGTTCTTGGTTCATGTACTGTTGAAGCCTAGCTTGGAGAATTTTCAGCCTAACTTTGCTAGCTTGTGAAATGAGTGCACTTGTGTGCTGGTTTTAACGTTTTTTGACATTGCCTCTCTTTGAGATTGGAATGAAAACTGACCTTTTCCGGTTTCCAGGAGGGGGTCATGCTTGTCACTCCCCCACAATTCTTGGTGTGTGGCTCTTTGCCTTCAGTCTTGCTGACAGGATTGCCTCCCACCTAAGCTATGGCTTAGTCTCTCCAGGCTTACTTTGTGTCTCTCCATAGACCAAGCCTGTCCTTTCCTACCGAGTCATCGGCTTCCAGTTCCCAGATCTCAGAGAGCTCACCTCCATATTTCTGGATGTGTGGCTGCTTCTGTTGTCCCCTCCGCTTTTGTCTGATCTCTTCAAAGGGAGGTGTTCTCTGTCTTCTGTGCTCCGAATCAAGGTTCCTATCCTGCGTTCTCCTCCCTCTAGCATGCTGTTCGCGGTCCCCCGTCCTGTGGAAAACCTGTAATCAAGTCCCACTGGCCTTCAAAGTCCAGTTCTCTGGGGTTCCCGGTCCCCTTGCTGGATCCCCAGGCTCAGAACCTTCACAATAGGAGAACGTCTTGTTCTCCAGTTTGTGGGTCACCTACTTGATGTGTGTACGGCATTTGATTTTATCGTGACTGTCCTTGGACGTGGGGTATCTTTTTTTGGTGGGTTCCAGCATCCTCCTGTTGATGGTGGTTCAGCAGCTAGTTGCAGTTTGGGTACTCGCAGAGACGATGAGCACGTGTTCTTCTGCTCCATCAGCTTGAACCAGCGGCCACCAGCAGACTGAGCAATGTCTTTCATCTCTATTAACCTATCTGTGCCTAGGAGATCACAGGTACTCAAAATACTTGAGTGAACATAATGAGTTTCTTTTTTTTCTCCCCCCTTTTTGGCCATGAGTATAACATTAAGTTATTGTATGGATTTATCTGGATAACTTTTTTTTCATTCTAACATCAGAATTTGAAGTCTGAAAAGTTTATCTTATGTATATATACATAATTCTTGGTTGATCTTCACGGTACTTGCTCTCTGCAGAGCTGAATGTTAGACTAATGTTGGTAGGTCCTGTACCAGCAGGAGCCATGCTTGTTGACATTGCATCTGGCTGACCCCCTGCTCTGCCTGGCACATGAGTGTTGAGCTGTGTGGAGGGAGAAGAGCACGCGTTGGGATGGCAGATGGACTGTGCTCTGAGGTTTTGAAACATAGGACTAGTGTGCAAAACTGATTTCATGGATCTAAGAGCTACTAGTGCATGTCAAAAGTTACTATACGTGACTGTGGAAAAGAAAGTCAGCTTTAAATGAACTCTGTATTTATAGGAAAAACCCATTACTTTTCTCTGTGCTTTTAGGTGGATATTTCAGTTTCAAATTGTTGGGCTCAAGTATTTTGAGGGTGGCACAGTCTTATAATTTGTTAGAAAGAACAAACTTTTATCTTTTGCCACTTCTTTTTCTCTTAATCAAAAGTAACACATGCTCGTGTAAGAGATTGACATGACATGTTGGAGTGCCTGCAGTCACTCTATTCTACCTTATTTTATTTTCCTTGTTTCACTTAATACTATCTGAAATTATTTGTATGTGTGTTTCTTATCTATTTCTTTTCAAAACACTTATAAATAATAGGGAATATTTTTCTGAGCACTGACTGTGTGTTCCAAGTATCATATATGTATTAACTCCTTCAATCCTTTTAAGAGCCCTGAAAGGTAAGTTACTGTAATTATCCCTGATTTCCAGGTGAGGAGCTTATATTACAGAGTAGTTAAGTAAGTCTTAAGTGCATAAACAGTATATGGTGGGAATGACATTTAAATCCAAGCAGGGTGTCTGGTGGCTCAGTGGTAAAGAATCCACCTGCCAATGCAGATGTAAGAGATGAGGGTTTGTTCCCTGGGTTGGGAAGATTCCTACTAGAGTTGGAAATGGCAACCCACTCCAGTATTCTTGCCTGGAAAATTCCATAGACAGAGGAGCCTGGTGGGTTACAGTTTATGGGGTTGCAAAGAATCAGACATCACTGAGCCATGTGCGCATGTGCACACATGCACCCTGACTCCAGTATCTCTCTCTCTCTCTCTCTCTCTCTCTCTCTCTCTCTCTCTCTCTCTCACACACACACACACACACACACACCCCTGACTCCAGTGTCTCTCCCTCTCACACATACACACATGAACACACCCCTGACTCCAGTGTCCTAAACCCTACTCTGCTCTGCTGAGTCTCAGTGTAAGCTCTATAGGGCAGGCGGCTTGCTTCTTGCAGCTCCCAGCATGATGCTCTGCACTGGTGCATGGAATGAACATGAAATATACCAAACAAAAAGTAAGAATGAAGTATTTTTTCAGCACCCTTCTACAGTGCAGTTTGGTTGTTTTCCTCAAAAAGCTTTTTCTTTTCAATTATAAGCATACACTTATTCATAGATAAAGTCCTTTTACATAAACATTACCGTCTTGGGAAACATTTCTATTCCTCCATGACCACTTGGGGACTCTGTCCCTCAAGATGTGACATTGTCTTAGCTATGCAAGAATAGACAGGACTGATATTATTTTATGTTATCTAAATGTTAGTCTCCTTAAGATGTGGGAGACAGTTTAGCCTCATCAGCAATATCCTGGGGATAGGCGTGCTCCTCCGGATGGCTGCTGTCACCTGTTTTCTGTTGATTCTTGCTGGGAGTTGTCATTCCTGTAAAGAAAATTAATGGTGCTAAATTCTGAGGGTATACCTACTTGAAAGGGGCTTCCCAGATGGCGCTAGTGGTAAAGAACCCCCTGCCAACGCAGGAGACGTAAGAGATGCAGGTTTGATCCCTGGGTCGGGAAGATCCCCTGGAGAAGGGCACAGCAACCCACTCTAGTACTCTTGCCTGGAAAATCCCATGGACAGAGGAGCCTGGCGGGCTATAGTGCATGGGGTCAAGAGTTGGGCACGACTGAAACAACTTAGCATGCATACATACTTGGAGGTTGGAGTGTGTTGGTTACTGACTCTGATCTTTTCCCAGTTCCTATAGTTGTGCTGATGAGAAAAAAAGACTGCTTAAAATTTTCTTTGTGGAACTTCCCTAGTGGTCCAGTGGCTAAGACTCCACACTCCCAATGCAGGGTGCCAGTGTTGGATTCCTGCTTAGGGAACTAGATCCCGCATGCCACAACTGAGAGCCTTCCTGCTGTAACAAAGAGTGAAGATCTTGCATGCTGCAACTAAGACCCAGAACAGCCAAATACATTTTTAAAAAATTAAAGTTGTTTTTTTCTTTGTGTAATAACATGTTATAATAATGTTTGAGAAGTGATTATCATCTTTCCTTCTGTTCCCCTCCAGTGGGAGCAGAGGGTTTCCCTGTGGGATAGGGACTCTTAGGTTAGCATGGGGTCAGCTGCCAGAAGACCATCAATTTGTTAAACTCTGTAGCATCTTGTGTGCATATTTTGCTGGAGGAGCTTTCTATCCCAGAATCAAGTGTGAGGACACAAAAAGCCCTTTTTGATATAGGAATTAACACACTCTCATTCTCTGGCGACAGGGATCCTGGAGGCTGACTTCATTTAGAGATTAGAAGTATATTTCCTAATCTGAGAAAATGAGGTGTGTGTGAGTAAAACTTCAGAGAGGGTCGTTTGGACTTTTCCTCATTAGGGCACAGAGGTTCTCACTGATTGAGGGAACATGTGGACTCAGCCTGTGTACAGGGGGCACCTGTTCAGATTAACTAACCATTTTGGTGTGATAGCAGTGTCATGCCTGCTTTTCTCCCCATCTGAGCCTTCTGTCATGTACACTGGAAATGGCACATACCCTCATATTTAACTGGCTATTTTTATTTCCATATGCTGCTGCTTGTGCGCAGGTATCTGATTGAAAATTTAACCTGCATATTACTGTGGTAAAAGTTAAAAAAAAATGTGTTTGATATATAAGACAAATAGTCCTGCCTCAGCTCTGCTATTCCCTAGTGGAGTGGTCTTGGGCAAAGTTGCTTGCTGTGCCTCATTTTTCTCATCTGTAAAATGGGCACCAAAATAGTACCTTTCAAGAGAGGTGAAATAACACATGTAGTAATAATATAGACAAAGCCACTGAAATGTTACCTGGTCTATAGTAAACAGCCAATAAATGTTAGCTCTTAGGAAGGTGATGGTGACGATGACAATGAGGATAACTACCCCTGCAGCAAAGGTTATATTCCCAAATAAGTCCTTCCTCCACTCCATCCCATCTCCCCAGAGACAAGCACTGCCAATTCCTTTGATTATTTTGCTGTTTCAAAAAATCACATTTTCACTGATATTTTCAGCTTTTCTCTCCTCTCAATATTAAGCGTACTTTATTGACTTCCTCTTGTAGATGGTGAGGTTTTAGCTAACACTTAAACTTTCCCTATGTCTCTTCTAATATAGTTAAGTGTATCATTTTGGTTAGAGCGACATTTAGAGTTTCGTATTATTATGATCATATAGACTTTGTTCATACTGAGTTGTGGGATCGTGTTTGAGAGTGTTGGGTGTTACCAGATTTTTCGAGTGCTATGCTGAGTTGTTTGCTATGACCAGTGCGTTCTCTTGGCAAAACTCTATTAGCCTTTGCCCTGCTTCATTCCGAATTCCAAGGCCAAACTTGCCTGTTACTCCAGGTGTTTCTTGACTTCCTACTTTTGCATTCCAGTCCTCTATAATGAAAGGACATCTTTTTTAGGTGTTAGTTCTAAAAGGTCTTGTAGGTCTTCATAGAACCGTTCAACTTCAGCTTCTTCAGCATTACTGGTTGGGGCATAGGGTTGGATTACTGTGATATTAAATGGTTTGCCTTGGAAACGAACAGAGATCACTCTGTTGGTTTTGAGATTGCATCCAAGTACTGCATTTCAGACTCTTTTGTTGACCATGATGGCTACCCCATTTCTTCTAAGGGATTCCTGCCCTCTGTAGGAGATATAATGGTCATCTGAGTTAAGTTCATCCATTCCAATCCATTTTAGTTCGCTGATTCCTAGAATGTTGATGTTTACTCTTGCCATCTCCTGTTTGACCACTTCCAATTTGCCTTGATTCATGGACCTGACATTCCAGGTTCCTATGCCATATTGCTCTTTACAGCATCGGACCTTGCTTCTATCACCAGTCCCATCCACAACTAGGTATTGTTTTTGCTTTGGCTCCATCCCTTCCTTCTTTCTGGAGTTATTTCTCCACTGATCTCCAGTAGCATTTTGGGCACCTACTGACCTGGGGAGTTCCTCTTTCAGTATCCTATCATTTTGCCTTTTAATACGGTTCATGGGGTTCTCAAGGCAAGAATACTGAAGTGGTTTGCCATTCCCTTCCCCAATGGACCACATTGTGTCAGACCTTCCCACCATGACCCGCCCATCTTGGGTGGCCCCACAGGGATGGCTTAGTTTCATTTAGTTAGACAAGGCTGTGGTCCTAGTGTGATTAGATTGACTAGTTTTCTGTGATTATGGTTTCAGTGTATCTGCCCTCTGATGCCCTCTTGCAACACCTACTGTCCTACTTGGGTTTCTCTTACCTTGGATGAGGGGTATCTCTTCACCGCCATCCCTCCTGACCTTCAACATGGAATAGCTCCTCTAGGCCCTCCTGCACCCGTGAAGCCACCGCTCCTTGGACGAGGGGTTGCTCCTCCCGGCAGCTGCCCGTGACTAACACCCTCTTCCAACAACACAAGAGAAGACTCTACACATGGACATCACCAGATGGTCAACACCGAAATCAGATTGATTATATTCTTTGCAGCCAAAGATGGAGAAGCTCTATACAGTCAACAAAAACAAGACCAGGAGCTGACTGTGGCTCAGATCATGAACTCCTTATTACCAAATTCAGACTTAAATTGAAGAAAGTAGGGAAAACCACTAGACCATTCAGGTATGACCTAAATCAAATCCCTTATGATTATACAGTGGAAGTGAGAAATAGATTTAAGGGAATAGATCTGATAGACAGAGTGCCTGATGAACTATGGAATGAAATGTGACGTTGTACAGGAGACAGGGATCAAGACCATCCCCATGGAAAAGAAATGCAAAAAAGCAAAATGGCTGTCTGGGGAGGCCTAACAAATAGCTGTGTAAAGAGGAGAAGCGAAAAGCAAAGGAGAAAAGGAAAGATATAAGCATCTGAAAGCAGAGTTCCAAAGAATAGCAAGAAGAGAGAAGAAAGCCTTCCTCAGTGATGAAGGCAAAGAAATAGAGGAAAACAACAGAATGGGAAAGACTAGAGATCTCTTCAAGAAAATTAGAGATACCAAGGGAACATTTCATGCAAAGATGGGCTCGATAAAGGACAGAAATGGTATGGACCTAACAGAAGCAGAAGATATTCAGAAGAGGTGGCAAGAATACACAGAAGAACTGTACAAAAAAGATTTTCATGACCCAGATAATCACGATGGTGTGATCACTCACCTAGAGCCGAACATCCTGGAATGTGAAGTCAAGTGGGCCTTAGAAAGCATCACTATAAACAAAGCTAGTGGAGGTGATGGAATTCCAATTGAGCTATTTCAAATCTTGAAAGGTGATTCTGTGAAAGTGCTGCACTCAGTATGCCAGCAAATTTGGAAGACTCAGCAGTGGCCACAGGACTGGAAAAGGTCAGTTTTCATTCCAATCCCAAAAAAAGGCAATGCCAAAGAATGCTCAAACTACTGCACAATTGCACTCATCTCACACGCTAGTAAAGGAATGCTCAAAATCTCCAAGCCAGGCTTCAGCGATACGTGAACCATGAACATATTCCAGATGTTCAAGCTGGCTTTAGAAAAGGCAGAGGAACAAGAGATCAGATTGCCAACATCCACTGGATCATGGAAAAAGCAAGAGAGTTCCAGAAAAACATCTATTTCTGCTTTATTGACTATGCCAAAGCCTGTGACTGTGTGGATCACAATCAACTGTGGAAAATTCTGAAGGAGATGGGAATACCAGTCCACCTGACCTGCCTCTTGAGAAACCTATATGCAGGTCAGGAAGCAACAGTTAGAACTGGACATGGAACAACAGACTGGTTCCAAATAGGAAAAGGAGTCCATCAAGGCTGTATTGTCACCCTGTTTATTTAACTTCTATGCAGAGTACATCATGAGAAATGCTGGGCTGGAAGAAGCACAAGCTGGAATCAAGATTGCCGGGAGAAATATCAATAACCTCAGATATGCAGATGATACTACCCTTATGGCACAAAGTGAAGAGGAACTAAAAAGCCTCTTGATGAAAGTGAAAGAGGAGAGTGAAAAAGTTGGCTTAAAGCTCAACCTTCAGAAAACGAAGATCATGGCGTCCGGTCCCTTCACGTCATGGGAAATAGATGGGAAACAGTGGAAACAGTGTCAGACTTCATTTTTGGGGGCTCCAAAATCACTGCAGATGGTGACTGTAGCCATGAAATTAAAAGACGCTTACTCCTTGGAAGAAAAGTTGTGACCAACCTAGATAGCATATTCAAAAGCAGAGACATTACTTTGCCGACTAAGGTCCATCTAGTCAAGGCTATGGTTTTTCCTGTGGTCATGTATGGATGTGAGAGTTGGACTGTGAAGAAGGCTGAGCGCTGAAGAATTGATGCTTTTAAACTGTGGTGTTGGAGAAGACTCTTGAGAGTCCCTTGGACTGCAAGGAGATCCAACCAGTCCATTCTGAAGGAGATCAGCCCTGGGATTTCTTTGGAGGGAATGATGCTAAAGCTGAAGCTCCAGTACTTTGGCCATCTCATGCGAAGAGTTGACTCATTGGAAAAGACTTTGATGCTGGGAGGGATTGGGGGCAGGAGGAGAAGAGGAAGACAGAGGATGAGATGGCTGGATGGCACCACTGACTCGATGGACGTGAGTCTGAGTGAATTCCGCGAGTTGTTAATGGGCAAGGAGGCCTGGCGTGCTGCGATTCATGGGGTCGCAAAGATCGGACACGACTGAGTGACCGAACTGAACTGAACTGAACTGATTCTGAGGTGAAAAATAATGAGTAGGTTATTGTCAGTTGCTCTTGCTTATTAAGTTAAAGGTTGTCAAATGGTTGCTGGCTGTTAGAATTATTTTGTGACTTGCTTGATTTTCTCCTCTGCTGTTCATTTGTTTGTATTACCATACTGGAATCTGAGAAAGAGTTGGTAGAGGTTAAACTTTTAGAAGAAATGTTGGGCTTTAGATAGACTGGGAACTTGGAGCAGACATGGATGTCTGTGGGTCTGTCAGCTCTTGTTACTAGCTACCTTAGCCTTAGGCTTCAGAAAATACAGTGGGCTTGCCTGTATTATACAAGTTGGGAGTTGTACAATACAAGTTGGGACTGCCACAATACAAGTTGGGACTGCCTAGGTGGATGTCGAATGAAATGAGCCCAGTGTGGGAAAAGACAGACAAGTAAGATGATTATGAAAAGGAAATATGAATGATAGTGGGGAAAAGCTGAGTCTCCAAAGTGTGCTCAATAGAATGGCTAGGCAGATTCTCATAGAAGGAATGTCCATGTTGATTTACTTGGTACAGTTTGCCCAGCGTGGGGGCAGGGGCGGAGGATAAGGACAAAGCTGGAGTTGTGGTCTTGTGGATCTCAAGTGTTTACCAGCAAACCAGACAGAGGAGGTCAGGCAGTGTGGTGCCTCTGCTCTGAGAATCCCAGCTGCAGACAAAACATTCTCTTTGTACAGCACCGTGTATAGCATATGGTGAAATTGTGGGTTCTGGATCTAGGAAAGGAGTGGGGGAAAACCACAACCAAAGCAGAAGTTTTCTCTGGAGTTGCAGTTAATGAAGTAGTCCTAAAGGGATCCTGGCCTCTGAGATGTGGAGGGGAAGGGGCAGGGCCATGGGGGTGGTAAGGTGGAGACAGGAGGAAGCCAGTGGTCTTACTAATTACTGTTTTATATAGAATGGTCAGGTCCAGCATTGAGAGAGAAACATGAGATTCATTTCTGCTTGTCTCATCTTTAGCTCTAACCTTTTTGTGTTGGAGGTTAGTGACCAGTTTTGTTGGGTGATTGTAGTGAGGGTTTGTAAACACAGGAAAAGCTGGTTTTAGCTGGAAAAGCATGTCTCTTGGAGTGAGTAGCAGCGGGCTACACAGTAGGTGTGGGTTCACAGTAGTTCTTGCCCTTCTGTTCTTGGGGTGATGCCTTCCTCCACATTTTTCATCCAGCCTTTACCAGGTTTTTCTGAATAGTTACTAGTAAATCATAAGGGTCTGTAACTTGGTTGGTCATTTTTTATATTGTGGTGCTGGTGGTGATTTAGTTGTTAAGTTGCATCTGAGTCCTGGTGATCCCATGGAATATAACCCACCACACTTCTCTGTCCATGGGATTTCCCAGGCAAGAATACTGGAGTGGATTACTGTTTCCTTCCCCAGGGGATCTTCCCGACCTAAGGACTGAATCTCATCTACATTGCAGGCAGATTTTTTTTTTAACAATTGAGCCACCAGGGAAGCCCTATTCCATATCAAATAGGTATAATAACGAACACTCATTATTCAGAGAGATGGACTGGGTTAACAGGTGAGAGGTGTGACTGCCATGACCCAGAAACAGTATGGAAAGCCAGGAAAAGAATCTGAGATTGCTCCATATCCCCAAACAGACGCTTTCCTTCCTTAGGAATTTAGCCCTTAAAGTCCCTTCCAGGTCATGTAGTACCAAGTTGTTGGGAAGGTAAACCCAAGATTCTGTTCCCTCTGATGTGTCTCACTTTTGGAGCTGACCCAGCACACTGTATCTCTGAGATTAGGTCATCCTGCCAGCCCCTGGGGGAAGCATTGTGAGGATGGTTCTCTCTGGTTTATTTTTTTGTCTCCTGGCTTCATAAGCACGCAGATTCTCAGGCTCTTTCCTTTGTCTTACTTTCCTTTTGAATGTTTGTACGGAAGTTTTGTTTTGTGCCACTGGTTTTTGTTTTCCTGGATCTGAGTGTGGTTTTTAGGGAAAACTTGAGTGCCCAAACTGGAAACCTGGTACAGTCTGGCTTAAGTGGGACATTCTGAAAAGTCCTCTTAGAGGATGATGAGAATCAAACTCAAGCCAGTACAGCTCTTGTGATTTTGAGTCAGACATCTCTAAAATATCGAAGCGAGGTCTCCCACTTGAAGACTCTGGTTCCCCAGGCTGTGCCCCTCCCAGGGCCCTGGCGCTAGTTTCTTTTCTCTCAGTTGCCCCTTCCGTTGTGTGAGTGACATGTCATGTGAATATCTGGGTCCCAGTCCTGAGTCTGGGAGCTCCAGGGGCCACCAGAGAACTGACTGGTGGTGTGAGGCCCTGTGGCCGTTGCAGCTGGTGTAGCTGTATGTCCCCTCCCCCAGCCCCCACCCCGCCTCTTAAACTGTACATTGCTAACTCAGCCTCCTTTCTTTTTTTAAGATGTGTTTTTTGAATCTATAGATTAAAAAAAAAAGAAATCTGTATTATGCTCTGTTGATGTTCTGATTTTTGTTCAGCTCTTTGTTCAACCCTGAAGCAAGCTCCCTGCATCCATAGCTCTTACTTCACCATATTTTTTTTTCTTTTTTTGGCCGTGCCATATCTTTTTGAGTCTATAAATAATACCTTACTTGCTTTATTTTAGCCCCCAAATTCTTTTCTTTATACTTCTGTTTTTCCTACAGATTCTCAGCACTTATTGGAGCCTCCTTTAGAAAGACATAGTTGAAAAGATTTTAACTGGGTTTGAAAAGTAATTAATAGTTTGCTAGGTCTTTATCTCTGGAATGATGTAGGGTCTAGCTAGCTCTCTTCAGAACCTCTTTCCACAAATCGTGGGTCTCAGCGTGTAAAGGTGAGCTCCAGTGAGTCAGGCTTTCTGAACTCATTCCATAGATGCCTGTTTCTAGTCCCTCTGAATCTCCATTTACTTGGCAGCAAAGATGACCTCATATAAGGCACTTACATACAGCAGCAGGTCATACTTCCTGCATCTTGTTTCAGAACAGCTCACAGTTGAATGCCTTCAGTCGGCGCAGGATCCGCTGTGGGGGGGAGTAGAACTGTGCTCACATATGGGCTCAGTCACTTCCCAGTCTTTGCATTTTCTGTCCTGACTGGGGCCCAAGTGACCTCTGTCAGCGGAATTGCACACCCCAGGATTTCTGAAGATGTCTGAACACCTGCAGGGTGGTAGAACATGTGCTGTTTGAGACTTGCTTTGGGTGATGTGCTGAGGTCTGAGACTGGTTTGTGGAGGCAGGAACCGCCCCCCCCCCCCACCGCCCCCCGCCCCATAATGTAGAACATGGAATGTGGTGAGGGCCGAGTGGGGCAGCGGGGGTGGGAGAGGGCGTTGTGCAGCCTCCCAGAGCCAGCCTGGTTGGGAGAGGCTTGGAACTCTGCTTCCTGGGAAGATCCACAGAGCAGAGAGGTCAAAATGCTCTGAATCTGCACTCTGGTATGCTGTGGTGCAGGTTGACTGAATTCCCAGATGTTTGATCATCTCTATAAAGGGGAAAGGAATCTACTCTGTAGCACCCAGGAGTCAATGAAAATAAAATATGAAAAATGAAAATGGTTTTAAATCCTAACGAACTCTCCATGGTAACGCATAGGTGTTTTTAGTGTATGGGGTATTCTATATTTTATGTTCTGCGTGCGTGGTAAGTCAATTCAGCTGTGTCTTACTGGTGTGACTCTGTGGACTGTAGCCTACCAGGCTCCTGATCCACGGCAAGAAGACTGGAGTGGGTTGACATGCCCTCCCCCAGGGGATCTTCCTGACCCAGGAACCGAACCGGTGTCATGTCTCCTGCCTTGGCAGGCGGATTTTTTTTTTTTTTCTCTCATCAATAGCGCCCTCTGGGAAGCCCCATTATGTGTTCTAAACAGTGTTTTAAATTGTCTGTAAAATAGGTACCCTGTTCTGCTTACAACAGATGATAAAACTAAGGCTCAGAAGTAAATGGCATAGCTAGCACTTGAATCTTGCCTTTGAAGCCTGGTTTCTACTAAGCTAATCAGGGTCCATAAGAGGAGTAGGCAGCTTATAGCACTAGGCGCCATCCGATACTTTTTTTCAGCCAACAATGTGTTGTGTCCCTAACACCTGGCATTTTAGGTGTTAGGTGAGTTTGGTTTGTTGTCTTTTTTCAACTTTTTTCCCCTGTGTAACTTGTAATGATCTTTAAAGGCATTGAGTTTATAAAAAACTTTTCTTCTTTTTAACCATTCCACTCTTGATTTAATTGCCTAGGTGGTGATTTAACTGTTAACCTTCCTAACTCTTCAGCTTTGGGCTCACCTAGGGATTTATTTTTTTAATTAAAGGATTATTGCTTTATAGACTTTTGCTTTCTGTCAGATATCAACATGAATCAGCTATAGGTTTACAGAGCAGGAGGCAAGCTATGATACTGAGTGCCGCCTGAGTCATTGGTTTATTCAGCCATTTGGGAGCCTATTGAGTCCCTTGTATCTGGCCAGCAAAGATGAGTAAGACGGATAAAACGCAAGTGACGGCAGGCAGTGCAGTTTGGTAAGTGACATGGTGTGGAGCACACGGTATGTTGGAAACACCCACAGGGAGACGTCAGTGCAGGGCTGGGGAGCTGGAGAAGGTGGGGATGATGGCTGAGCTGAAGGAGGAAAGATGAGTGAGTTTGCCAGATTGGAACGGTGCGGGGACACCTGCAGGGTGGTGTTCCAGACAGAACTGGAGGGCTGGGAACAGCAGTGGGTGCTCATGCCCGGTACGCGGCAGGAGCGAGAAGCAGGAGCAGCCGTCAGCGCCAGCTTGGCAGCTCTGTGTGCCAAGTGGAGGCGTTTGAGTGATGTCCCATTCCAGTGCACCCCACATGTCCTTTACCTGCTGCTCTGGCTGTTGTCTGACTGTCCTTCTGTCTCCCTTTCCTCTCTCCTTTTGTAATCCCCCTCTCCCAGCCCTTTTCTTGGACTGTTGTCTGACTGTCCTTCTGTCTCCCTTTCCTCTCTCCTTTCGTAATCCCCCTCTCCCAGCCCTTTTCTTGGACTGTCAGTGTCAGTCTCCCACATTCAAGGGTTACTCTGGGCTTCTCTGGTGACTCAGATGGTAAGGAATCCTCCCGCAAGCCAGGAGACCTAGGTTTGATCCGTGAGTAGGGAAGATCCCCTGTTGAAGGGAAAGGCAACCCACTCCAGTACTCTTGCCTGGAGAAGTCCATGGATAGAGGAGCCTAGCGGGCCATGGTCCATGGGGTTGCAAAGAATCAGACACGACTGAATGACTAACACACTGGACACCCTCTCAGCAGGCCAGCTCTGTCCCTGTGTGTGTGTGGCCTCTAGGGGTTGGGGAGAGCGGTACAGGGGGGAGTTCTGAGGATCTTGGCCTCTAAAATCAGCACTCTGAGAAACTGAGGAAGGTGAATGGTCGGAGGACTGGAGAACGTTTGTTTTCCAGACCATCGCAAAAAAATCTTAGGGTAGGCACGCGAGGTGTGTGCATGAGGCTGGTATAGGGGCCACCACCAGCATCGTGGAGCTTTCCAGGCAGCATGCAGGGTGCCCCTAAGGATGAAAAGCTGCCCATTCACTTTTATCCTGAGATGGGAGGTTCTGGTCCTCTGTTTTAGGGGAGGGAGTGGAGACTCAGCGAGGTTAAGCAGCCTGCCTGAAGTTGCTCAGCCAGTACGGGGTGGACCCAGGGCTTCGCTCTTGGGTCTGTACACCTCTCCCACACGCCCTGTGCCTGCCGCAGGCCGGTCTGGCAGTGCGGCCCTGGGTGTCGTGCAGAAGGTGGCTGCGGTTCCTCAGTCTGCCCCCTTGGCGGCCTTGCCTACGTTAGCTGGTTTTTGCTGCCAGATGAATGAGCCAGCAGCAGCTGCTCTGATAGGCCTGGGAACTTGTCCCTGGAGGGAACGGCCGCATCCAGGAAGGTTACACCAGGCCTCGAAGCAGAAGTGTCTGGACATATCACAGAATCTGCTGAACTAGCAGTGTCCGTTGCAAATCCTGTTCTACAAGTTTATAGTGATGTTGGTGCTAACTCCCTGCCATTTGGTTTGAAGACTGAGAAAGAGAAGGCAGTTCACTGGGTTGTGACATTTATGATACAGTGATTGGAGGACTGTAATGAAATCGATATAAATTGCTATATACAAACCTCCCCCTGCATTTCAGACCCAAATTGCACCTGTTAGCAGGATCAACTGGAGTGAAGGAGAAAGTCCTTTCCAAACTCAAATCTGGGTGGAAGATCCCTCACCCTCTCTTGTGAACACTCTGCCTTCCCTGCCTTGCCTTTGACAGTAGCTCTCCCAGCCCCCTCCCCCCAGCCTCCATGTAGGTTGCTGTGTGGGGCCAGGGCTGTCTGGATTCGTCACTCCCAGGTTTGGGTCAGCTCACATCACCATCACATCACAGTAGGAAAACTTCGCCAGTACCGCGGGAGCACTGGACTTTGCTCTGAAGCCTTCTGTACCTTAACTCCAGGTTTGCACCACCTGCCTTTCAGGATCCACTTCTGAGTCTTTCTTTGCCCCTACCTTTGTCCCCCTCCTTCCTGAAGTTGTTAAGGCTGTCACACCACCACCACTGAGCTGTCTTTTGCTCTGTTAAAGTCTTCTCAGTGTTATTAAAAGGACTATGACCAGAGGTCTCTAGCTCACCTCCCTACAGTTACACATGATGTTCATGTAAATTCTTAATCTTATCCAAAATCGAATCTTATCCAATATCCCTTGTTAATATCCTTGGGATTGTGATGATAAGCTCTACATGATTTTCCATAAATGCCCCATAGTTTACCAGGCAGAGTAAGTGCTTAAAACTCCTTTTGTTTAAAAAAAAAAAAGAAAGGAACTTGTCAAGTATAGTTTGTGTCTTATCACCTGTAAAATGAATTAGCTCTGGTTTATTGGATGCTTATACATTCCTATAACATCGGCGTCTCCTACCTGGCCATCTTGTGGATGAAGAAACTGAGGCTAAAGAAAGTAAAGGCTTTTGCTCACTTGAATCCACATCCGGATTCAAACTCAGGTCTGTAAGCAAGCCTGTTTTGTCCTCACTGTGCTCTTCTGCCTCACATACATCCCAATTTCCTGAAGCTACTTTTAAATTTTAGTAAATTATGCTATCATTTTCATTAAACTGATTGATAATTATTGAATGGCCCTCGAGAGAGAGGAGTTCTGATAGAGACCCTCCTCCTTTTTTTAATTCTTTAATGGTTGCCCCTTGAAAGCTCTTGCTTATAGAAGAGAAAGCCATGAAGTCCTCTTGTCAGCCTTAGTAGAAATCCTTACCAGATGCTGGGGCGTGCGCTATTCTTGCTCTCTGTATTCATGCGTAGTCTCTTGCTCTGTCTTCCCTTCCTACTGGGTGATCTCTGATGGTGTAATCCTCAGGCGTTCGTCCTGTCACCTGTCTCTCTAGTGTCTCTTCTCGCTGCTTCACTAATACTCAGGGAAGCTTGCGGTTGCCCGTGCTAAGGCAGCCAGGGCCAGGAGGGCTGCGTCCACATCCAACGGCCCCTGTAGGGCCGAGACTTCCCTGCTGGTCGGTGACTAAGACTGTCCTCTCAGTGCGGGGGGACCGTGTTCGATCCCTGGTCAGGAGACTAGACCCCCTATGCCCCAAATGAAGATTTCATGTGCCATAGGGAAGAGCGAAGGTTAGCATGCTGCAACCGTGAGCAGGTGCAGCTGAGTGAACTTGCAGGACTCGAGTCTGGCCGCATCACCGCTGCTCAGGGAGTGGTGCCTTATGCTGCCTAGTAGGAGTATGAGGTCCTCCGGAGTAAAAACCCCAGCACCCCCCTCCCCCAAACCTCGAGGTTGGAACATTTCAGAGAAACCCAGGTAAGTACCAACACTTTGGGAAAACTTAATTTTAGGGGAGAAAATCCCCAGCACCCTTTGTTTGCATCAGGAGCAGTTAGTGAATGGAGCTGCTGCAGTCTGAGACTTGTGTCAGCTGTTTTTTTTTTTTTTAAACTACCTTAATAGTACACTCAGCTGGCTGGGGCTCCTGGCACCGACTCTGCCCCCCTCGGACTTGAGAGCCACCAGATGGGGTTGAGTTTCAGGTCATGGGCCGCCTCATTGCCAGTGGCCTTGATAAGACACTTACCGGCTTAAGTGAGAGTAAAATAGTGCCGCACAGAGGCACTCAGCAATTGTTACTGTCCCTTTGAACTGAAATCTGGAAGGGAAGCTTCTCAGTTTTGTGGGTAAAAAGAAAGAGTAAATAACTATAATTGAGGATTTCCCTGTGTAGAAAAAGCAGAGTTTTATCTAAATCCGGGACCTTGCTAGGCATTTGGCTACTTAGAGATAATTTTACTGTCTGGTTCTCAGCTGCCCTCAGCCAGATCTGGAACTTGGAAAACATGTAATTATGTGTGAGCCTTTGGGCCTTGAGGAAAGAACTGCACGGCCATTGGGACCTCCATCTAGAGGGCGCTCCCTTCTGTACTAGAGATGTGCTTTGCAGATTGACCCTGAGAGGGGTTTATGCGCTTGAGGGCTCATCTCTGGGGACACACAGAAAACTAGTAAGGCAGAGGTTTGGAGTAGGGACCTCTGGAGACATATGGCCAGACTGAGTATTGGAGAACCAGTCACGTTGGCCCTTTTCCGTGAGAGGCATGAAGAGCAAAGCCCCAGAAGCATGGGTCTGCGCCCTCAGGCACCAGCAGGCGCTCAGCTGTGCTGACATTCTTCACTTACGTAGAATTATAGCAGTAGTGCTTTTTCTTGTTTGTAGACAGATCATCAGTATGTGGTAAATGACAGTAGAAACTGTACTGGGAACACAGTCTTCACTTATTCATATGGAAAAATGTGTTTTACTTTTGCACAGCCAGTGAACGTTTCGGTGGCAGTGTCTGTGTGTGTGTGTGTGTGTGTGTGTGTGTGTGTGTATCAGTTTGGGGATTGCTTGTAGGGTATTTTGTAAAGAAGGAAACATTCTTTTCAAGCCAGGACCTTTTGTAGGTTAAAGGGAAGTCATTGGAACCAGATGCTAAAAAAGCATGCTTGAAATTAGTTTTGGTCTCGATTGTAGTATGGCTCAGCCTGAATGACTTCCAACAGTGTTTAGAAAGTCAGAGTATTAGTAGTAGGATCACAGAGATCATCTTATGCTTCCTAATTGCTGGTTTGCAAACCGGTTTGGTCTGTAATAACACTAAGTTCTGAGTGTCTGTAGAAAGCTTATATGGTGTACGTCAGTTGCATTATGTGTTTGTGAAATACAGCAATCACCTTACATTGTACTATAAAAAATTGTCTTTTATTTTTTAATAGTTCCTCCTTTATTTTTCCAATGTAAGTGACCCCACATATCAGGGTCCTGGATCTGCCTCCTGTTTTTGTGCATTCTTTGGCTTTTTTCAAGGTCAGAATCAGGGTGCCAAATGAGAATAGGAAACCATAGGATTTTTTCCATCTCTACCTGTCCTAGTGATAATGGATTGTAAACTTTACCAGAGTGTACAACTTTTCCTTTTAGCAATCTTTCCAAAATAAATAGATTTTTAAAAGTAACATTTCAGAAACAAATGTCGTTTTATGTTTATGGGTTCTGCTTGAACTTTATCATTTAGTGTATAAAAATAAGTAAAATTGTATAAGGAATATGAAAAGTGTTTTGTATTTGCTTCACCCATACCTAGCCATTGTTAAAACTATTAAATTTCTTTCTGAATTTAATATATATGTCCATGGAACTTATTTTGGCTTTGGACAAAATTGAGATAAACAGAGCTTTTTAAAACTTAATGTATCCTGAGAATTTTCCCATATTACCAAATTTATTTTCTGCAGACATGATTTGGTACCTGTATTATATTGTATGTGCAGTGTTCCAGGATTTATTTAATAAACCCACCCCCCTCATTGTTGACTAAGTAGGTTGTCATCAACTTTTTTGCAATGATGAACATGAACATTTTTATAAGTTTTGCATTCCACTTTGATTTTTTCCTTAGGGTAAATTCCTTCAGGTTGAATTATAGGTTAAAAGGATGAACGTTTTTCACACTCTTGGCAAACTGGGACAGGGTCCTCAGTGCTTGCTGTTGGCGCCACTGTGAGTAGTTTCTCAGGACAGCTGGGTCCCAGATACAGTGTGTTGCTGGGACGGCAGTGTATAAGCTTTCCTGGCAGGCATGGTGAGCGCAGCAGTGAGCGCCTCAGAAGAAAGGGCTAGAGAAAACTCTTGTGTCTAGCATTTTTTGCTCTTGCATTTTTCTGGAGATGGGGTGGGGTAAGTTCTTTCTTGAAAACAACCCTAATTTATATATTCCTTATTTTTTCATGTGAAAAGAGAGACCTATATTGTTTTATTTACTTATTATACATACAGGCATCTATTCTTTTTCAAATTATTTCCCCGTTTAGGTGGTTATAGAATATTGGGCAGAGTTTCCTGATTAACAGTAGGTCCTTGCTTGTTATCCACTCTAAATATAGCAGGATTATCATATTAAGTGGAGTAAGTTATATGATATCACTTATATGCACAATCAAAAAACAAATGATACAGATGAATTCATAACCCAAGTCCTTGTGAAAGAACTTGGAAAAGCGAGTGGGTGGTTACCTCGGGTAACAGCGGCCATGATAACTAATTATAGAGCATGCATCGCATCAGACTTGACTTCCACAGTGGTGGCAGGACTCAGTGCCAAGACTTTTGCTTTTATATAGGTCTGAGACCAAGCCTGTTGCTTCCCACCTCCTTAGCAGAAAGATCTATCCTTTTCCAGTAATCCAGGCTTTCTTCATAGGACTTGGTGTGTGGCAAGCTGAGGAAGAGTTGCAGAAAACTGTATGTAGCTAGTATGGGGAGCAGGGAGAAGGAAAAGAGGAGGAGGAGGGGGCAAGGGCACTTTCTAGGCGCAATCTTTCAAGTCTTCCTGGAAGAGGACGTTAACTCTGCAAGATTAGAGTAATGCTGTGTTTTAAGGATGTACTGGGAATTTAAGTGGGCTTCCCAAGTGGCGCTAGTGGTAAAGAACCCACCTGCCAGTGCAAGAGACATAAGAGACAGGGGTTTGATCCCTGGGTCGGGGAGATCCCCTGGAGGAGGCATGGCCACCCACTCCAGCATTCTTGCCTGGAGAATCCCATGGTCAGAGGAGCCTGGCGGACTATGGTCCATAGGGTCGCAAAGAGGCAGACACTGAAGCGACTTAGCATGCATGCATGAGCTTGGCTTGAGGTTGATAAATAGCAATGCAAGCTGTTGATTTTTATTTTTTGTTAAATATCTGTTAGTGAGAGAAGTGATGTCTGTAACTGAGAAAAGGGTTATGTGATACAATGTGTGTGTGTGTGTGTGTGTGTGTGTGTGTGTGTGTGTGTGTGTGTGTGTGTGCGTTTCTGCATCAAGGTTTCAGGGGCTACCTTTCAGGACTCTGAACCTGGAAAACATCCTGGTTTTAGACTCTACTCGAGAAATGTGACTTTGACTCAGTATACTTTTATTGAGGGCTTGGCACTGGGATAGGTGTACAAAGATGAATGAGCTCAGACCCTTGCCCATAATTTATGTAGTTTGGTGATAAGAGATTAGTAATATAAGTAGATAAGTTTTTATTGTGGTAAAATATATGTAACAGAATATTTGCATTTTGAAGTGAACAGTTCTATGGCATTACATACATTCACCTTGTTGTTCAGCCATTGCCACCGTTCATCTCCAGAGCTTTCTCAGCTTCTCCAGCTTAAAACTCTGCCTGTTTCACAGTAACTCCTCATTTCCCCTTACCTCCAGCCCATGGAGACCCTACTACTCGAAGTATGTCATAAGTGAATCATATGGTATTTGTCTTTGTGATTGGTTTGTTTCATTTGGCTTAATTCCTCCAGGAATTAAGGTTCGTCCATGTTGTAGCATGTGCCATAATTTCCTCCCTTCTTAAGGGTAAACAGATGCTCCATGGTGTAGTAATATAGCACCACATTTTGTGTGTCTGTTCATCCATCGATAGATACTGTGATTGCTTTCACGTTTTGGCTATTGTGAATAATGCTGCTTTGAACATAAATGTACAAATATCTGTTCCTTGCTTTCAGTTCTTCTGGGTATATATTTAGACCCGGAATGCTGGATCTTATGGCAATTCTATGTTTAATTTTTTGAGAAATTACTGTGCCGTCTTGCACAGTGGTTGTACTATTTTACAGTCCTTTTTTTTTACATTTTGCAGCAGTGCACAGGGCACCAGTGCCTCCATATCCTTGTCAACCCTTGTTATTTTCTTCTGCTAATAGCCTTCCTAATCGGTGTGAAGAGGCATCATTGTGGTATTGGTTTGCATTTCCCTAATGATTAGTCATGTTGAACATCTTTTCACCCACTTATTGGGCACTCATACAGTCTTAGGAGAAGTGTCTGTTCGATTCTTGATCTTTTTTTTTTAATGAATTTTTTTTATTGATATCTCACTCCACCCCCACCCCACCCCACCGTTTTATTTATTTGTTTATTATATGGCTGAGCTGGATCTTCGGTGCTGGGAGCGAACTTTCTCTAACTGCGGTGATGCACAGGAATCTCACTAAGGTGGCTGCTCTTGTTACGGCCTTGGACCCTAGAGCGTGTAGGCTTCCGTCGTTGAGGAACTTCAGCATGTGGCTTCTTCCTGGACCAGGTTGAACCCATGTCCCTTGAATTGGCAGGTGGATTCTTAAACCACTGGCCCACTAGGAAAGTTCTTGATCATTTTTTAATCGGTTTTTGTTGTTGTTGTAAGAGTTCTTTGTGTGTTCTGGGTACCAATCTCTTATCAGATATGTGATTTGCAAATATTTTCTCTCATTCCTTAAGCTGCTTTTTTACTCTGTTGATAGTGTCCTTTGATGCTCAAAAGGTTTCACTTTTGATGAAGGCCATCTTATTTTTTTTCTCTTGCTGCTTGTGGTTTTGGTGTCATGTCCAGAAAAATCTTTGCCGAATCCAGTGTCAGTATGCTTTCCTCCTTTGTTTTCTTGAAAGGGTTTGGGATTTGTCGTCTCAAATCTTAGGTTTAGGCCTTGGGTCCATTTAGAGTTAATTTTGGTATATTGTATAAGGTAGGATTACATCTTCATTTTAATACAGTTAGTTGAAAGATAATTTTATCATGGGAAAGAAGATGCTTAGCTGCAACTCACAGGAGTTACTGAGTCATGGTATCTGGCAAGAAGGTTCTGTTGGAATGATCTGGGAGGAAGCGATTCAAGCCTCTCACTGCATTATGGTGAGGGAGCACACTCCAGGAGGCTTCCCTGAGGGGACTGCTGTGCAGTTTCCTGGGTATCTGGAAGACCTATTTCAATTGAGAAAGGGGGAAAGGGAGATTATCATCACTAATTATTAGAGAAATACAAATCAAAACTACAATGAGGTATCACTTCACGCCAGTCAGAATGACAATAATCAAAAAAATCTACAGACAGTAAATCCTAGAGAGGATGTAGAGAAAAGGGACCGCTCTTGGACTGTTGGTGGGAATGTAAATTAACACAGCCACTATGAAGAACAGTATAGACGTTCCTTAAAAACTAGGAATGAAGCTACCGTATGACCCAGCAATCCCACTACTGGGCATATACCATAAACCATAATTGAAAAAACACATGTAAAGCCACTCCAGTGTTCTTGCCTGAAAAATCCCATGGACAGAGCAGACTCGTGGGCTACAGTCCGTGGGGTCTCAAAGAGTCAGACCGAGCAACTGAGCACACGCACCCCAGTGTTCACAGGAGCACTGCTTCCAAGAGCTAGGACATGGGAGCAACCTAGACGTCCATCAGCAGACGGACGGGCAAGAAAGATGTGGGGCTTAATAACAGTGGTCAGTTCTAGTGAGGTGGATGAACCTAGAGCCTGTTATACAGAGTGATGTAAGTCAGAAAGAAAAATAAATATGTATCAAGACATATATATAGAATCTAGAAAAATAGTATTGATGAACCTATTTGCAGGGATGGAATGGGGACGCAAATTGGTCATAGCTTTTGTAGTAAGGAGCAAGCATCTTTTAATTTCATGGCTGCAGTCACCATCTGCAGTGATTTTGGAGCCCAAAAATATAAAGTCTGTCACTGTTTCCATTGTTTCCTCATCTATTTGCCATGAAATGATGGGACCAGATGCCATGATCTTCATTTTCTGAATGTTGAGTTTTAAGCCAGCATTTTTACTCTCCTCTTTTTACTTTCATCAAGAGATGCTAGTTCTTCTTTGCTTTCTGCCATAAGGGTGGTGTCATTTGCATATCTGAGGTTATTGACATTTCTCCCAGCAGTCCTGATTCCAGCTTGTGCTTCATCCAGCCTGGCATTTCACATAATGTACTGTACACATAAGTTAAATAAGCAGGGTGACAGTATACAGCCTTGACATACTCCTTTCTTGATTTGGAACCAGTCTGTTGTTTCATGTCCAGTTCTAACTGTTGTTTCTTGACCTGCATAAAAATTGCTCAGGAGGCCACTAAGGTGCTCTGGTATTCTCACCTCTTTCAGAATTTTCCAGTTTGTTGTGATCCACACAGTCAAAGGCTTTGGCATAGTCAATAAAGCAGAAGTAAATGTTTTTCTGGAACTCTCTTGCTTTTTCAATGATCCAGCGGATCTTGGCAATCTGATCCCTGGTTCCTCTGCCTTTTCTAAAACCAGCTGGAACATCTGGAAGTTCACGGTTCACGTATTGCTGAAGCCTGGCTTGGAGAATTTTGAGCATTCCTTTGCTAGTGTGTGAGATGAGTGCAATTGTGCAGTAGTTTGAGCATTCTGTGGCATTGCCTTTCTTTGGGATTGGAATGAAAACTGACCTTTTCCAGTCCTGTGGCCACTGCTGAGTTTTCCAGATTTGCTGACATATTGAGTGCAGCACTTTCACAGCATCATCTTTTAGAATTTGAAATAGCTCCACTGGAATTCCATCACCTCCACTAGCTTTGTTCCTAGTGATGCTTCCTAAGCTACTTGACTTCACATTCCAGGATGTCTGGCTCTAGGTGAGTGATCACACCATCGTGATTATCTGGGTCATGAAGATCTTTTTCGTATAGTTCTTCTGTGTATTCTTGCCACCTCTTCTTAATATCTTCTGCCTCTGTTAGGTCCATACCATTTATTTTCTTTATTGTGCTCATCTTTGCATGAAATGTTCTCTTGGTATCTCTAATTTTCTTGAAGAGATCTCTAGTCTTTCCCATTCTATTGTTTTCCTCTATTTCTTTGCAGTGATCCCTGAGGAAGGCTTTCTTTACTCTCCTCGCTATTCTTTGGAACTCTGCATTCAAATCTTTCCTTTTCTCCTTTGCCTTTCACTTCTCTTCTTTTGTCAGCTATTTGTAAGGCCTTCTCAGACAGCCATTTTTCCTTTTTGCATATATATATAATATATATTATATTATATATAATGTAATATATATTATTATATATAATGTAATATATTATATTATATATAACGTAATATATATTATATATATAATTATGACTGATTTGCATTGTTGTGTGGCAGAAACCAACACAATATTGTAAAGCAATTTTCTCCCAAAATAATACATGATATTTAATGTGCTTCTTAATCTACTATCTTTAGTTATATATGTGTTCTTTATAGGAGGTTTGTTTGGCCTGAAATTCCCCATTAGTTTGTGGAGGGGTTTTTTTGTGAGGATGTCTGTACTTACATTAGCTGTTTGTCCCAGTAGAGAAGAAATAGGATTTCACACTGTTACAGAATACCCTGTGTGAGGTGAGAAAACATACTTTGTGTTTGAAAGAAAAATCACTTTACACATGGCCTTGATCTACGATGGACTGTAAGCCTGCTGCAGATTTTTGCCCTAAAAGTTGTGCCGCAGCTCAAGTCTGATCTCATCATGTGTGCAGCTGTGGGCCAGAGGGTTGAAAACAGATCCTCTGTCTCTTTCAGGATGAATTCCGGAGGGACACAGCTGCAGGTTTTTCTGTAACTCTTTGTATGTGCACAGGAAGTTCCTTACAACCCACTTGGTTAGATCTCATTTCCTTTCCGTTGTTGCCCTGGGTGTTCCCTGGGTGTCCCGCCTGCAGCCTCAGGGTTCAGAGAGCTGCTGGACTGGTGCCCTCTTGTGGCCCTCCTTTGAGCTGGTTCCATCTTGGGAGTTGAAGAGAAAGAAAGGATACCTGAGAAGAAGAAAATTTGGGAGAGTTTACTCTACATTGCTGCGTGAGAATGTCTTCCTGACCACAGGGATAGAAGTGGTGTCATGGGCGTCTCCTGCATTGCAGGCAGATTCTTTACCACTGAGCCACCTGGGAATCCCCGTAGATGCAACTTTTTAGGGTAGAACATGGTAAAAAGTTTTTAGAAAGCTAGTCAATTTAACTGTACAAATAAAAATTTTCTTTAAGGAACATCACATTTTTTAAAGGAAAAAGGCAGTTCACTGGAAAGAATATTTGTGATAAAATGAGAAATGAGTCCGTTTTCTTAATGCAAATCAAGAGCTTTTCAGTGAGAAAAGACAGAAAAAACAGAGAGTGAGGATAAGATGTCAACAGACAGGTTTCAGAAAAAGAAAAACAAGGCATATGATGCTTTGCCTCATATAAAATAGAAATGTAAATTAAATAGGTAGAGAGGGGGTCGCTACTTTTCCTTTCATGCATTGGAGAAGGAAATGGCAACCCACTCCAGTGTTCTTGCCTGGAGAATCCCAGGGACAGAGGAGCCTGGTGGGCTGCCGTCTATGGGGTTGCACAGAGTCGGACAGGACTGAAGCGACTTAGCAGCAGCAGAGAGGATTAAGTTAGAATTTCAGATATGAGTAAATAGGTGTATGTACATCATTGATGGTGGGCGCTATCTGGGCTTATGTATGGAAATGTAAAAAATACAGATTCTTTGCCCTAGCAGATCCAGTAGTAGAAATTTATCTGACAGTTGTTGGCTTAAAAAGAGTATTCACAACTTAAAAGTTGAAGAGTTATGTTTTATCCTGTGGGAATATTATATTTTATCCCGTGGGAATATTTTGTTTTATCCTGTGGGAATATTTAGGACTTCGAGCCTGGGAAGCAGCATCTCAAGTAACCCTGAGAGAGCTGCGCTGAGGCAGCGAAAGAAGATCCATGTTATATAGAAGTTTTGCAACAACGGAGTTGCAAAAAGTATCAGAAGATGATTTAATCTTATTTATTTTTGTCTGTACTGGGTCTTTGTTGCTGCACTTGGGCTTTCTCTCGTTGTGATGAGCGGGGTCTGCTCTTGGAGTGCACAGGCTTCTCATTGAAGTGGCTCCTCTCGTTGCAGAGCGTAGGTGCTACATGCGTGGGCTTCAGTAGTTGTGGTTTCCAAGCTCTGGAACACGGGCTCAGTGGTTGTGGCTCAGTGGGCGCAGCACGTGGGCGCCGTGGTCGTGGCTCCTGGGCTCTAGAGCATGGTATCCGTGGTTGTGGCTCCTGGGCTCTGGAGCACGGGCTCAGTGGTTGTCGCTCCTGGGCTCTGGAACACGGGATCAGTGGTTGTGGCTCCTGGGCTCTGGAACATGGGCTCAGTGGTTGTGGCTCAGTGGGCACAGCACGTGGGCGCTGTGGTTATGGCTCCTGGGCTCTGGAACACGGGATCAGTGGTTGTGGCTCCTGGGCTCTGGAACACGGGATCAGTGGTTGTGGCTCCTGGGCTCTGGAACACGGGATCAGTGGTTGTGGCTCCTGGGCTCTGGAACATGGGCTCAGTGGTTGTGGCTCAGTGGGCACAGCACGTGGGCGCTGTGGTTATGGCTCCTGGGCTCTGGAACACGGGATCAGTGGTTGTGGCTCCTGGGCTCTGGAACACGGGATCAGTGGTTGTGGCTCCTGGGCTCTGGAACACGGGATCAGTGGTTGTGGCTCCTGGGCTCTGGAACACGGGATCAGTGGTTGTGGTGCGTGGGCTTAGCTGGTCTATGGCGTCTTCCTGGACCGGGGATCTAACCTGTGTCCCCTGCCTTGGCCGGCAGATTCTTCTCCACTGCACCACCAGGGCAGTCCCCAGAGATGGTTGTTAGTGAAAGAAAACCAGGAATCCCAAGTTAGCAGAGGTAATGCTTTTCTGTGTATGGGAAGATGCAAGAACCTGGGCTCACTGAAGCCGTTCCTCTGATATGTCCCTCAGTTGTCCTGTTTTCACGTCTTCAGTTTCCTCGGGACTCGCTGTAGGCAGTGGCAGCAGTCTGATGACTGCTGGACGACAGGTATTTTTTCCTTCCTGAGCTCCCTCGGGTCACAGGCTCACCATCTGTGGCTGTAATTGCTGGGGACTGTAACATTCTTTGCTTACTGGTATGGCAGGAAATATCCCGTTTCTCACAGATATATACGTATGGCCATACAGAGTGCTTGTTTTAGAAAAAGTTGAGCACAATTAAAATCCTTATCAGTGGAAGACTAGCTGCAATTCCTTCTTACAGTGGAATGTATGTACTTGTAAAGGAAGTGGCCTTACATGCACTGGGAAAATCTTCAAAATATATGAGTAAATGAAGGTACACACAGCATTGCATTATACTGGTTTTTTTTTTTTTTTTTTTTTGAGGAATTGTACACACATGTTTTTATGTGACATGACCACCTATCAAAGGATCTATATGAAAACTGAAAACAGTGGCTACAAGGAAGTCAAAGGTGGCTGGATATGGGGTGGGAAAAAGGCAAATTCACATTCTGCTGTCATACCTTTTAGATCTTGTACTATGTACCATAGATATTGCCTCTTAAAAACCTAACTGCCTTGAAAAGGGTAATAGAAATAAGTACAAAAAAAAAAAAAAAACACACACCAAGATTAAAAACTAAAAGCAAAGAATATATAACCCAGAATTTCGGCTCAGATTTTGTTTTTCATTTTTTAAAACTTTTAATTTTATATTGAAGTATAGCCAGTTAATAATGTTGTGATAGTTTCAGGTACTTAGTGATACGTATACATGTCTCCATTCTCCTCCAAACTCCCCTCCCATCCAGGCTGCCACATAACATTGAGCTGAGTCCCCTGTGCTATACAGTAGGTCCTTGTTGGTTATCCATTTAACATATTTTTATAAATATATATAAATGAAAGTTTAAGGAGATTTAGAGACAAGAATAATTTTTATTGAGCATGTATGTTCTGTTAGCCACTGCTGTGTATACTAACTTGATAACCTCTAGAGCTCACTTATGGAATGGCTGTCACTGTATACCACAAGGATAGTTACCGGTCTTGAGAGGTCGCGTTTTCTGAACATAACTGATGTGGCACAGTCAGAAATCAAGCCTGATTCAAAATATCCATTTTCTACCTTTTTAAAACTTCGTGGTTAATGGGTAGTTTTTGTCCATCTTGGCCTTTTTTTTTTTTTTTTAAATCTGTCTGCTCAGAAGCCAGAAGCTTAGGGTGTTTCTCTCAAGATACAAAACGGTACTTTTTGTATATCTTCAGCCTAGTAATTACTACTCATTTTGAAGACCCTGAAGCACATTGCAAGATCCAAAAGCAAATTCTTAGTTACCAAGGAAACAGTAGATTTAGCCTGTTAGTCAGTATGGCTTCTTTTAAGAAACCTTTGAAAGTTGACTGAGCCTGTTGAGCACATATGATAATTATTAACCAGGATATTTGATGAGTGGACACTCCTATATGCCACCTAGTAATAGTTTATAGTTAGAACAAACATAAAATACCAGGGAAAACCCCGCAGAAAAGATTGTAGAGTGAAATGATACATGTCCTTACGGCCTATATCCTCTGTGGGCGGAAAAAATTATGTCCAGGAATATACATAAATAGAAGTTAAAAACATGCTCATATTCTGTGATTTTAAAGAAGAGAGAAATTGAACCCAGTCATTGAAAAATGTCAAATGTATTAGTTTCCTAGGGCTGCAGTAACAAATCATCACAAAGTCGGTGGTTTAAAACAATGGGAATTTATCCTTTTGTATTTCTGGAGGCCAGAAGTCCAAAATGTAGATGTTAGAGCCTTGGGTCTTCTGCAGGAGTCTCTGGCACATGCTTCTCTCCTAGCTCTGGCGGAGTTCCCCAGTCTCTAGCTTCTCTCCTCTCTCCAGTCTCTAGCTTCATCTTCATCTGGCACCCCCTCACGCCTCTGTTTCTTTTCGCTCTGTTACAAGGACACTTGTCATTGGGTTTAGGGTTCCTCTGTTCCAAGGATGGCGTCATCTCGGGATCCTCAGTCTTAGTTGCATTTGCAAAGAACTTTATTCCAAATAAGGTCACATTCTGAGATTCCAGGGGTTATGACATACTCATAGCTCTTGGGGGATCACAGTTCAACCCCTGGCAATAGTTGAATCACAAAAGATGGATGGTCATTGATTTTTTTTTTTTAATAAATAAACTTCTTGTGTGAGATAATTATAGATTCATACGATAGTTTTAAAAAAATGAAACAGATCCCATGTACCCTTTGCTCAGTTTCCCCAGTGGTAGCTGGTATCTTGTAGTATCTTACAGGGCACTGACAGGGATAAAGTGAAAACACAGAATGTTTCATCACCACAGGATCCCTCCTTCATGTTGCTCGTTATTAGCCATCCCTGCCTTCTCCCACCACTGCCCTTCCGCCTCATCCCTTATCCCTGTCAACCAGTAACCTCTTCTCCATTTCCATAGTTTTGTCGTTGCGAGAATGTTAATGTAAATGGAAGCATACATTCTGTAGCCTTTTGAGACTGCCTTTTTCCGCCCTAGCAGAATTCTCTGGAGATTGCTTCGGGTAGATGTTCATTCCTTTTCATTATTCAGTGGTGCTGTGTGGTGTGGGTACACCAGTTTGTTTAAGCGTTCACCTACTGGAGAACATCTGGGTGATTTCCCATTTCTGGCTGTTAGGACTGAAGCTTCTGTGAACATATGTGTATGTGTCTTTGTGTGAACATGTTTTCATTTCTCTGGGATAAATGCCCAGGAAGGAGTACAATTGCGAGATCATATGGTAGATGTGTGTTTAGTCTTTAAAGAAAGTGTCAAATTGTTTTCCTGGGGAGGTGAGCCACTTACATTTCTTTTTTAAAATTATTTTTAATTATTTTTGGCTGCGCTAGGTCTTCATTGCTCATGCCGGCGTTCCCTCGTTGCGGCAAGTAGGGGCTACTTTCTGGTGGTGGTGTTCAAGCTCCTCACTGTGGTGACTGCTCTCCTGGAGCACCGGCTCTAGAGCACAGGCTTTAGTAGCTGTGGCCCCAGGCTTAGTTGCCCTGCTACATGTGGAGTCTTCCTGGATCAGGGATCGAACCTGTGCCCCCTGCGTTGGCAGGTGGATTCTTAATCCCTGGACCACCAGGGAAGTCCCCTCACTATAGTCCTTTACAGAGTAACATGGTCTGTAACAATTCTTTTATTTATTTTCTTGCATTTGGATTTCAGAGGAGTTTGGGGGCCAAGGAGGTGGCTGATGAAGGATGAATCCGTCAAAATCTGGAAAGGACAACTTGAGGAAGTTGAATCTCCTAATAGAAGATTTGATCCCCTTTCTTCAGAGGCTGTGAGGGATGAATGGGAAGTTGGGTTTTCGAGGACAGTGAAAGAGCCTTTCCAAAAAGAAGGGGAAGTGGGTGCCTGGCACACACTTTCGGTTTCCTCCCCCTGCTGTGCTGCAGTTAGACACGGGTGCTGGAGGAAACTTACAGAGAAAATGAAAAAAACAATCTTTTGAGAGCCAGATAGTCTAACTTCCGGTTTTCCACAATTTGGATAAGGACTGCTGGAAAGGAAAAGTTAACTCAAATATACTTGGTACAACAAAGCACTCTTGTGCTGTTAAGTCCTTGTTAAATGTTTACTCATGTGTGGGCTTCAGTTTGCAGAGATCCAGCCGGGGATCCCACTGGCACATTGTGCTTGCCTTTATCCGTTCACTTTTCTAAGAACAGAAGGGAGTCGGCTTTCTTTTTGTGCTTCTCTCCAGAAGGACTTCAAGTCTTGGGCCATAATTTTTGCAACAGGCATATTATCCTTGCTTTGTAAGCCAAACTGTACCAAGTGGGTGGGTTTTGGTACACTTTGTCCAAGGGTGTGCTCGTTTTTCCCTTGAACAGGGGGTTCGGTTGTCTGGGTTTTACCCTCTTAGCTTACCTCCTGCCCCTCAAGTAAAAGGGGAAGGAAAGAGATCCAGTTTCACGTGTATCCACAAGGCAGTGGGAGCTGACCCTCCAGCACTCCTCCTCTTGGCTTCTACCTTTTGCAGAGGGCTTCATGAGGAGCAAATTCATCAAAGCCAGCAATCAGCCTAGATGCATTCAAATTTGGGGTGGAGGGGAGAGTGGAGGTGGTGTCTTTTGTGTATGTCCTGTGGGGAATACAAAGAAGTGTCCACAGGTTTTATATTCAGGCTCAGAATCAGCACAGGAGGTTGAAGTCAGTCACAGTTTCGTACTGAATGAGTGTAGGCCAGTGGTGAGGCCCACATCACTGCTTGAGCAGAGGCCCTGTCTCTTGCCTGCTGTTTCACCCGTGTTGGATGGTAGGTTAATACCTGCCACCAGGCTGTGGATTAAAGTGGAGCTTGGCTTCGCATGAGGACCATGGGCAGCAGTCCCCCTCCTGTTTTTTTTTCCTATTGAAAAATAGGGAAATATATAGTTTTCCCTATATAGGAAAAGTGGAGGACATATTGTATTTCCCAATAGGAAATAGGATATAGGAAATAGAAACATAGTTATTTTACAATTTTGTGTTATTTTCACATGTACAGCAAAGTGTGGGTCAGAAGTGACTTGTCTTACTGTTTTCCTAGTAAAATATTTCTCAGGAAAACTAACTTCTAAGGAAGTCCAGCAAGCCTGTGCTTTGCAGAGCCCAAGGAGAGGAAATTACAGAGCCTTACTGAGAGTGTTTGTTCCCAGCAGCTCCTATATTATACACTGTGGCCACTGCACCTGTGTGGTAGGGTCACTGTGTTTCTCATGAAGAGAAGAGGTCCGCGTCCCGTTCTGATGCAGCAGCAAGGCAGGCGGTGTGTGTGGTTGTTGAGGTCTGGCGTCCTGAAGCCAGCCTGCATGAGTTTGAAGACCAGCTCAGCTGCTCTCAGTGTCTGATCTTGGGCCACGTCGCTTAATCTACCCCTCTGTGCCTCCATTTCTTCTGCGTAAACGGGCATAAGAAGAACGTGCACCTCATAAAATTGCAGATTAAATAGCGTAGTAAATGTAAAATCCTTAGAACAGCCCCTGGCATTTGTATGTTCACTGTTGTTCGTCATCCCTCAGTTGATTCTGAACCAGTTTAGTTTCATGAGTAAGTACTTCAAGTAAAACTTGAAGGAGTTTCTCTGTCGGGGTTCATGACTCCAAAGAGAACAGAGCCAACTATGTAATTTTACAGACCTAGAAATGAATTATTTTAAATGTCTTTGCTAGGAGTAGAGCTTGGATTCAGAGTTCATTGAAAAATCCTGGGAATATGTCAGTGACTGTTGATCAACCAGAGTTTTTCTCAGGTGGGAAAACACCTGGGATTTTCTAGGCTGGACTACCTTTTTAGTACGAACATGAATCAGGAATTAAAAATGAGAGTTTATATCGTGGGAAGTTTTGTATTTAGTACCATTTATAATCTGGTTTTCCCCCTCCCAGTCATGGCTTCCCCTGTGGAGAGCTTGGGCTGCAGCACAAGCAAGGTGCTGAAAGATGGAGATGATATTACTCTGACACATCAGGGTAAATACACAGAGAGAGGCTGGCAGGTGGCAGAAATGTACCCAGTGGACTGGGACAGTGGTTGAGGCAAATGTTCCCACCTCACCTTTTACAACAAAGAAATTATTTGGTTGAGGGGATGCTTGTGGCAAATGGCTGCTTGAGCTCCAGCCATCAAGTCTTCTTCTAGCCAACAGGAAGAAGAGAATCAAAAGGGGACTCTTATCCTTTAAGGAGATTCCAGAAGCTTCTGCCTCACACCTCTACTTGTCTAATTGGTCAGAACTTAGTACAATCACAAGCTATAAGCTGGGAAATGTGGTCATGTGCTCTGCTAAAACTGAGACTGAGATTTGGTTACACAACTAGTTATCTCTGTTTGAGTATGTTATGTACTACAGGATGGAATCAAGACTGATGGTAAGGATGAGCAGGGTAAGCTATATATTTGAAACTCCAGACCTGAAGGGAAAAGAAAAAGATACTCTGCTGGATATCAGTTCAGACATTCCCTGTGTTCATTCATCTAACCACATTTGAGTGAGCCCACCAGGTGCCAAAGCCTGCCAAGCCCTGGAATAAAAGCTGAGTCACAACGGGTTCCTGTGCTCCAGGAGCTCTTAGTTATTGTTATATAGCAACTTAGTGAGTTTCTGGTTCAGATCTTAGCTGTTTGTGTTTGTGTGTGGTGGTGATAACTGTATGGGAGCTAGCAGAACCAACTTAGCAGTGCATGGGTTCTGGGGTCATCCATGGCCCCACGGTTGGTTGGCCTTACAGATATTCCCCAGGAAGCATTGAGTGGCGCCTCCCTATTGCTTCCGCATAGATGGTTTGACCAGGAATTGAGTCAGCAGGTTTGAGCTTTGTTCTGTCTCAGGGCAGATTACTGGGGCTTTGGTTTTCTCATACTTGTGAATTAGAGCTTCTGAGCTGCATGGAGAGGAACCCCTGCCTTCAAAGGAGTGATGTAATGTCTGGGGGCATGCTGGACACCATACAGGTTAGTTGTGTGTTTCTTAGTGATACTGACAGGGAAAGCTTCTGTCAAGATATATTGAGGTAACTTGCACGCAGTCCCTGAGTGTAGGAGTTAGATAGGGTCTTCTTGCACTCTTGGCTGCTGGATGGCGCCGTCAGGGCAGGCACTGACTGATATCCACAACCCATCCTGAAGGGCTGGGAGGGAGAGATGCCACAGGTGCCTCACCGGTGGCTGGCTGGCCGTCTTAAGCCCCAGGCCCTGTCATTGCTAGATTTTCCTCCACCTGAGCTCTCTTTTGATGAAGCCGCTTACTCTGAGCAGCACAGACAGCTTGATGGCATCCCGCACTCTCCTGTAAGGTGGCCTTGAGAAATGCCTGCGCCGTCTCCTGAGGACATACCAGCCTGAAGCCCTCTGCAGTGCGGACCTGAGTTGCTCTGAGCTGACCAGCTGGGGCTTCTTCCAGGTTGTGTGGTGGGGTGGTTGGTGCTTCCTCAGCTCTGTTTTCCTCACTGGGCAGTACTGGGGTGGGCAAGGGGATCTTAAGGAAGATCTTGGAAGACACACACAGACACACTAGAAATGTCACACTAAGATGGTGTCTAGGCTGTCTGAGCCCTTTCTTCTGAGAATCAATTAAGGAAATCGCTGTACTGCTTGGAGCAAAATGGGAACCAGTGAGGACATCCGCCCTGTTGGAAACCACTAGCTGGAAGGGTCCATTGGTTCGCTGGTGACTGAGCTCTCCTGGGGCTTCCCGAGTGAGAGGGGTCTCTGGGAAGAGAGACTGCCACACTGGTCAGCACATCTGAGCACTGGCCTAATGATGAAGTCCAGGGTTGGCATGTTCTAGAAACTACAGCACAGGAAGGAATCTGAAAGGCATTGTGAGTGGTTGGTTCTCCATCACCGTAGCTGTTTGTGAGACTTAATCCTATAGACTTTTCTTCAAAGAATTTTCTAGGCCCCCCAACATTACTGGCTGGATTCTTTGAACACAATCCTTAAGACTAAATACTTTGAACATGTGTATGTGTGCTTTTTAGCTTCTTTTTGATATACAGATCACTTGACTGCCTTGAATTACGTGAAATTCTGTGGAAGTTGACTTTAATGATACAGTGTGACAGAACAGTATTATATTTCTAAGTAGTCCCCTCCGTGTTCCCTGGAAGTGGAGTAAATGTATATAGAATATTGGGGGTGATGCCAAAGCTGCTTCAGTTCTAGAATAGTGAAAAGAATTGTGCCTTTGCAGTTAGAAGATCTGCAGTTAGGCTTGAGATTCAGCTCCATGACCCTTGAGCAAGTTGTTTTGCTTAACTGAAATCTCTAAGCTTCAGTTTCCTCATTAAGGTGGAAAAAAAGATAAAACTATATCTTTTTTAATAGAATTAAGTGAGATGATATCTTCAAAATGGCACAGTAGTGAAGAAATTGTAAATTGTCTTCACTGATTCTTCCATTTAATCTTTTTTCTTTTTCTAAAAGTAACCCCATATTGATCTTAATTTTGTATTCAGACAGCAACCCTAAGCTGACTTGTTACTGTATCCCTGCAAAACTGGCCCTCCCTCCCCCTTAAAATACTTAAAATAGTGTGCTAAAAGTGGCAGGGACAGAATCTGTTCAGGATACATTGCATTCTGTGTAACTGAGTTTCCTCCCACCGCCAGTTTGCTGGTGAGGTTTAGCTGGAAGGAGAGTAAGTGGCTCCAGAGTGGGGCTCCTTGGGTGAGAGTCCTGGCTCCCCTGCCATTGGCCTTGGGCTGTGCCTCTTCATCTCGGTCTGCACTGAGTGGGTATAATAATAACGGCCAGCATACAAAGTTGTGATGGGAAATGGAATGATTTAAAAATATTGAGCCCAGTGTGGGCTTCCCTGATGGCTCAGTGGTAAAGAATCCGCCTGCCAGTGCAGGAGGCGCAAGAGACTTGGGTTCCATCCCCGGGTTGGGAAGATCCTCTGGAGGAGGAAATGGCAACCCACTCTTGCCTGGGAAATCCCATGGACAGGGAAGCCTGGCAGGCTACGTCCATGGGGTCACAGAGATTCCAACACAACCGAGCACTCACCACACACTAGCACATGGGAAGAAGCTGCCTCTAAAGGCACATTCTTCTTATATCAATTATTATTTTTAATTGTGATGAAACATACATATTAGGTTGGTACAAATGTAATTGCAGTTTTGGAAGTGAATTTTAAATCATTATAACTAGGCTCAAACACATCGTTATGAATGAAAATAGGAACCATTATAATCAACACATATTTGCCAACAAGAAATAAGTTTGTTTATTCCTGTTGCGTGAAAATGGAGAAATGTGCATTAAAATGATGTATAACATAACCACATTTAAGAATGTATTCCAATATCAAACAGCAAAGTTCAGCAATGCAAAACTACCTTTACTTTTGCACCAATCTAATAGCATAAAATTTACTGTCTTAAAAATCATATTTAAGCATATAGTTCAGTAGTGTTAAATATATTTGCTTTGAGCCCCAATCTCCAGAACTGTTTCATCATGTAATAAATTATATCCATTATGCAACTCCCCCAAGCCCCTGGCAGTCTCCATTCTACTTTCTATGAATTTGACTACTCTAGATACCTCATGTAAGTGGCATCATATGGTACTTGTGTTTTTGTAACTATAGTTATTAATAAGTCTTAGCTCACCACCGGAGAAGGCAATGGCACCCCACTCCAGTACTCCTGCCTAGAAAATCCCATGGACTGAGGAGCCTGGAAGGTTGCAGTGCATGGGGTCCCTGAGGGTCAGACATGATTGAGCGACTTCACTTTCTCTTTTCACTTTCATGCATTTGCGAAGGACATGGCAATCCACGCCAGTGTTCCTGCCTGGAGAATCCCGGGGACGGGGGAGCCTGGTGGGCTGCCGTCTCTGGGGTCGCACAGAGTCGGACACGACTGAAGCGACACAGCAGCAGCAGCAGCAGCAGCTCACCACAGCAGTTGTACTGTCTCCCATCTTTAGCATTTTACAAGCTCATGATTGCTTGCCTTCTTCTCAAGCCCGAGTCATTAATTTTTTTCCTGTCTCAAACCCTTTCCTAAGAGAAGAAGACACCTTGCAGCTCCATTTCATCTTTTGAAGACAGCAGGATTGGAGAAAAGGGAAATTAAAAGTGAAAAAGACATAAAAGGAGGGACTCATTTACTCATTGCAGAAGTCCTCTGTTGCACTTCTTCCTTCTGACTGTGTAAAGATTCAGACCTAAGCGCCAGAAGACAGAATAATACAGTGACCTTCTCCCTGATTCAGCAGTTATCTAGATATTTTGGGCCCATTTTTAACAAAAGTTTCAGGGAGAACAAAATACTAGAAAAATGTAGATTAACTTAGAGGCTGGTGTTTCTTTGCTTGTTCATGCAGTGGTGTTTATCTCCTGAATGATGAAGGGTTTCTAATGCCTTGGAACTTTCTTTCTCTCTCTCTTTTTTCGTACTTGAAAAACTAATTTCGTTTGTTTACTTATTTGTCTTTGGCTGTGCTGGGTCCCATTGCTGCACAGACTTTTCTCTAGTTTTAGCAAGTGAGGCTGCTCTCCTATAGTGGAGTGGTGTGGCGACTCTTGCTCCGGAGCTCGGGCTGTAGGCGTGCAGGCTTCACTAGTTGCGGCATGTGGGCTCCAGAGTCGCAGCTCCCGGGCTGTAGAGCACAGGCTCAGGAGTTGTGGCGCAGGGACTCAGCTGCACGTGGGATCTTCCTGGACCAGGGGCGGAACCCTGTGCGTTTTGCATTGTCGGGTGGATTCTTTACCACCTTCTTCCAAGGAAGGAAGGAAGGAAGGAGCCCCCATGGGAGCCCTGCCTGAAACTTCTGATTGCCTTCTTCTTCTTTTTTTGGAATATAGTTGATTTACAGTGTTGCGTTAGCTTCAGGCGTGCAGCAAAGTGATTCACTTACACTTCTGGTTTCCAGATTCTCTTCCTCTGTAGGTTTTGCAAGATACGGTAGTTTCCTGTGCTACACTGTAAATCCGTATTGTTTATCCACTTCATATACAGCGGTGTGTATATGTTAACCCAAGCTCCAAATTTATCTCACTTCCTCCTGCTGACTTTCTTTTAAACATTTTTTATTCGTGAGTTTGCTTTTGGCTGTGCTGGGCCTTGGTTGCCGAGTGGGCTCTTCTCTAGTTGTGGCCAGCAGGGGCTGCTCACTGTGCTCACAGCCTTCTCATGGCAGTGGCTTCTCCTGTTGCAGGGTGTGGGCTTGAGGCCCGTGGGCTTCAGCAGTTGAGGCATATGAGCTCTAGAGCACAGGCTCAGCAGTTGTAGCGCTCAGGCTTAGTTGCTCTGAGGCATGTGGAGTCTCCCCAGATCAGGGATCAAACCTGTGTCTTCTGCGTTGGCAGGTGGATTCTTCACCATTGAGCTACCAGGAAAGCCCCAGTTCTTTGGACTTCTAGAAGGAATTCTATTTACTGGTGAAAACTGCAGGTATAAGCGTTCCCCACTCATAGCCTTATGGTACAAGAAGCAGATGGAAGCTAGGAAAAGGAAGTTATGGATCTACAAGTTTTTAACTGCATAGAACCTTTGGAAGTTACAGCTTTTTCATTTCTGAATCTAGTTTAAGTCATATGCAAGCTTTATATCCTCCTATGATTATTTTTATGGCACATCTGTCGTTCCAAAAATCCTAAGTAGTTTAAGTGTTTTATTTGTGTATTAATATGCAAAAATGTCATAAAAGTAAAATAACTTTCTAATAACTAACAGTGGAGTCAAAATATTATTCTCCCGCAGATCCTTATAAAATGACAGTGTATTTCACAACTTAAACAACAGGACAAGTTTCCTGGTTTTTCCCTGTTAAAATCAGTTGGTAAAATAGTCTCAGTTGTAAGACTTCGAAGGGTGAACCCAAGAATCCTCTCATTCTTTCACCTTTAAACTGTGCTTGTCATCAGGCCAGCCAGTTCCATAAGGGCACTTCCATTACCTCTTCTAGAGGTTCTGTGATATAGACATTCTTACTTTTCAGTTAATCTTTGTAGCAAGTGAGGAAGAAATCAGTTATTTGATAAATACAGTCCTTCACTATCTCATTTTTAAAAAGATCTTTATTGATATGGACCATTTAAAAATTCTTTAAAAATTTTTTGTTTTATTTTTTTAAAAAATTTGGCTACACTGAGTCTTTGCTGCTGTGTGTGGGCTTTCTCTGGCTGTGGTGAGCGGGGAGGCTTTGTTGCCGTTTGCACGGCTCAGTAGTTATGGCCTACAGGCTTAGCTGTTCCGCAGCACATGGCATCTTCCTGGACCAGGGATGGAACCTGGTAAGAGGCAGGCAGACCACTGGACCACCAAGGAAGCCCTAAAATTCTTTATTGAATTTTTTACAATGTTGCTCCTGTTTTATGGTGTTTTTTTTTTTTTCCTGGCCACAAGGCACATAGAATCTTAGCTCCCTGACCAGGGATCAAACACACACTCCCTGCGCTGGAAGGCAAAATCTTAACCACTGGACTGCCAGGGAAGTCCCGACTATCTCATTCTTTTGAATGCACTTGTTTTTATACTTTTCTAAGAGTGTACGTTCATTGGAGAGGAAAGAAGTCAGACAAGTGTATTACAAGTATGTAGGTTCAAGTTCACTGGGAGCTGATGTCCCTACTCCTAATTAGGATGCCCTACTGTTTCCAGTATTGGTGACGTTTATGTCTCCAGCTCCATAAGTGGAGGCATACATCTGTGAAAAGGTTGCCTGGTGTACTGTGCGGACCATGAGGTCCGTGGCTGTAGACCAGAGCAAAAGACTGAAGTAGGACGGAAGCCAAGGCCTTGGCCTCACTGCCAACCTGAGATTCCTTTGATATAAAGGGATGTGTGAAGGCTGAGATGTCTTGTAAATGCTCAGTCATTTCATGACCCAGCAGCCCTTTGGCCCATCAGCATATCATCACTCTGCTCTTTCCCTAATTTCTGCTTTTTTGTGTATCTATACTAGGGTGGAAGTAAAGGATAAAATAGCATCACCTTTTATTTGCAGCTTTGGGGAAGGCTTTATGAAATAAAAGTAGAGATTACTGCCCTAGTCCCTACGTCGTCACTGTGGATACTTCAGCATAGTAATTTGTGTTAAGGAATGGGGAAGGAAGCCCCTGAATTCCTTCTCAGCAGACGTATCCTCCCTTCCCCTACTGCATCATCCGTGGTGGTAGCCTTTGCATTCTTCTTTGCAAAGGCCCTTGCTCGGGACACACAGTCAGCTCAGTGGCTGGGCTTCACTCTGTGGTCTAAACTGCTCTCTTCTCTCCCTGCAGTCTTCCGTCTGTGCTAAGATCGTGCAGCTTCTGGGGCAGAACGAGGTGGACTATCGCCAGAAGCAGGTGGTCATCCTGAGCCAGGACAGCTTCTACCGTGCCCTCACTTCAGAGCAGAAGGCCAAAGCCCTGAAGGGCCAGTTCAACTTCGATCACCCAGGTGAGCTGGCTCATGGAAAGGGCCTGTGGAGGTGTTGATGGAAGAAGTGGCTTAACCTCTCTGAGTCTGTTTCCTAGCCATTGAATGGAGGGCTCTTAGGTACCTTGCAGGCTTGCTGTGGGCTTATAGGAAAGAAGGGCTTCCACAGAGGCTTCTGCAATGCTTGGCTCCTTAAATACTGATTGAATCTGTGTCTGAACAAGGGTGACTCTTGGAGAAACCCATGACTCAGGGCGGAACAAACACAGGCCAGAACAGCTGGTTCTCCTGCCTCCTCTGGTCTGCACAGCCTGTGGCCCCCCCCTCCTGCTACCACCTGGCACATGGGTGTACACGGCTTGTGTGTTAAACTCACCCAAAGGCAGAAAGGGAGATTGAGGTCCAGTGGTTTTTGCCCTGTCGGTCCCAGGTCAGCACACTGCCTCTTAAGCTGGTTTAGGGTTCTTTCAGTTGCAGGAGTCAAAACTGCCGTAGTGCCTGCTGCCCTCACCTAGTCATGAGGTTATCTTTCATATGCTGGGTTTAGAGAGAGGTGAGAGATATAGGCCAGGGATGGGACATTAAGGCAAAAGAAAAGAACTCACTTCCAGTTCTCAGAACTCACATTTTGGTTTGAAATGTAGAGAGTTTGCATCCTGCTTTGGGTTGAAATTAGACTTTTTTGGGGAGAGGGGATGCTTATCTAGGGTGTGACGCGTATATGGGTAGAACACAGGCTTAAAGGGATGCCGTCCATCATTACAGGATAAATCATTTTACGGTTAGCAAACATCTTAACAGTTTGATTTCCTTCAGATGCCTTTGACAATGAACTCATCTTCAAGACACTCAAAGAAATCACGGAAGGGAAAACTGTCCAGATTCCCGTGTACGACTTTGTTTCCCATTCCCGGTAAGTGAGCTGTTCCGGGCTGGGGATTGCTGCCTGCTGCTCCTCAGAAGTGCCAGCCTCCTGTCCCCTCCCGCCGCCTGGTGCCCACAGCAGCCTGTCTGTGGTGGGGCAGTGACGTCAGGGTGTCAGGTCAGGAATTCGTCTGAGTGCTTCCTGGAACAGTCCGATCATGATCATCCCGTTTTGTTACCCTGAAGGATGGATTTGTGAATTTGAGCTCAGGTGAGGGACTGCACATTCATCCTTATCCACATGCCCAAGATGTTGTTCCTAGAATAAAAAGCGAGGGGCCAGGGTGGAAGAAGAACGAGAAGAACAAGGAAGCTGTTACTTCTGCTCTCTGGTTCACTGTGGACTGGGCTCTGTGGAGAGCTCGGAGAGTCCTGAAGTCACCAGGACTAGACCCTCTAGGGAGCTTCTCAGGTCAGATTTGTCCTTCCATTTGTCAGTCTTCATGCTTCTGTTTGAAGCTGAAGCTCCAATAGTTTGGCCATATGATCCAAAGAGCTGACTCATTGGAAAAGACTGTCTGATGCTGGGAAAGATTGAGGGCAGGAGGAGACGGAGCGACAGGATGAGATGGTTGGATGGCCTCACCGACTCAATGGACATGGGTTTGAGCACACTGTGGGAGGCAATGAAGGACAGGGAAGCCTGGCGTGCCGCAGTCTGTGGGGCCGCCAAGATTTGGACACGACTGAGCATCTGAGCAACAGCAGTAGAGGAGTGGGTTGACTTCCATCACAGCCTCCTCCCCTCTGAGCGGTGAAAAGGGGCTTCTGGAGGATTTCCCTCCTGCTGGCCTAGAGCTCCTTCAGAGCTGCCTAGGGCTCTCTGCTCACTTCGGGGCCTCCCAGGCACATCTGACACTCCAAAGTGGTGTGTTAGGCCATGTGCAGCTGCTTCATATCCTGGGCTTAGTGATGGCTCAGGAAGTGTTTTTTCAGCTCTGGGCTGTGTTTGAGAGTTTCTCCCTCCCACTTTTCATTTTCTTTCCTAGTTCCTTTATCTTGTTCTCTCTTGAGTTGATTTTTTTTTTTCTTAAATGGGAAATTAGATCTCATGCAACTGTTACTACCAAGTATTTCTATGATTAAAAACCTGATCTTATTTAATTAATTTATTTTTTAATCGAAGAATAATTGTTTTACAGAATTCTGTTGCTTTCTGTCATCAGTGTGAATCAACACGAATCAGCCATAGGTCCCCTCCCTCTTGAACCTCCCTCCCTATCCCACCCCTCTAGGTTGATACACAGCCCCTGTTTGAGTTCCCTGAGACATACAGCCAATTCCCGTTGGCTATCTGTTTTACATACAGTAACGTAAGTTTCCATATTACTCTCTCTCTACGTCTCGCCCTGTCCTCCCCTCTCCCCATGTCCATAAGTCTATTCTCTATGTCTGTTTCTCCATTTAAAAGCCCAATCTTTATCTCCCTGTGTGTTCCTTTAGGACACATCTCAGCTTTTAATGCAGTTTAGCTCACACATTCTGTGCTGCTCTCTGGAACTTTCTCAGAACTTGAGGTGTGGCAGAGGTTTGGTTGGAGGAGGACATTGTGATGGAAAGTCCAGCTGCTTTGGTTCTCACCTTCATACCTCTCTGGTATCTATGGAAGCACTTCCTATTATGAACCCGGTTCTATTGACATTCAAAGAACAAAATACCCCTCCTGTATCTGCCTCTACAGACTGTGCAGGAATAGAGGGATGTTTAGATAGAAATTGGAACTAACATAAGTAATGAGGGGCTGGGAGAGCGAAGATCTGGGAGGCTGCAGGTGAACAATCAGAGAAGTGAGTTCCCACTGATTGCAGACTAGGCCACTGGAAAAGAAACTGTGTTCATGGCAAGTCTGTGAATCTGCTGCATCTGGGCCCACAGCCTTTTTTTTCCTGGCTGTACCTGGTGTTAGTCACAGTATGTGGAATCTAGTTCCCTGACCAAGGATTCGGGGGTGGGGGGCATTCAGAGTGTGGAGTCTTAGCCCCTGGGCCCCCCAGGGAAGTCCCCACAGCCTCTATGTGGAGTGTCCACAGTTTCCTTGTCTAGCTGTTACGATCTCCTAAAAATTTTAGATTTTGTTTCACTTTCATCTTCTAAGTTTTCCTTTGGCAAAGTAGCTGGAACCACTTAGGGAAAGAGATTCTGGAAATTGTAGTTTCTACCCACTCCAGCGTTCTTGCCTGGAGAATCCCAGGGATGGAGGAGCCTGGTGGGCTGCCGTCTATGGGGTGGTTCAGAGTCGGACACGACTGAAGCAACTTAGCAGCAGCAGCAGCAGCCTTAGCAGAGATTGGTGGTGACGTCAGGTTGACAAGAGACAGTCAAGCCCACCTGGGGTGGGGCACTGCTACAGAATTAACCTGCAGCCTGACAGGTAAGGCACAGACCTGTGGAGGGATGTAAAGGAGGAAGGAGGCTGGAGTAGTCAAAGCAGGCACTCGTATAGGAAGTGATACTTAAGCTGCGCATTGAAAAGCATAAGAAGTTATTGGGAAAGGGATCTCCATGGTGATGGGTAGGGAGGCATTTCAGGGGCAAGCTTGGTGGGAGATTGCAGTGGGTTGGGTATGGAGGGAAGGGGGTCGGTATGTGGGGAGAGTGGCAGGAGGTGGAGGAGGCTGGGAGGTAGATAGGCCTCAGATCAGGAAGGGCACAGACCTCAGAGCCAGGGCACAAACGTGTTGGCAGTAGGGAGCCAAAGACGGCTATTATGTAGTAGTGGGGAAAGAGGATGCACAGTGTTGGTTATGAAGCCCTTGGAGTGGCCCAGGTGGGGACAAGGGCCCGATGGAAGGGAGTGGAGTGAGGGCAGCTGGGAGGAGTCTGGGCCTGACCAGCGTAGTCAGGTGCAGGAGGTGAAGATGAGTATCTTGGCATGAGCTCCATCAAGGTCATGTATTAACAAAAAACCCCACAGAGTTGCACATCCAGACGTGTTTTACTTTTTTCTCCTAATTCTGCTCTCATATATTTTATTTTAAAATCCTGTTCTTTAGTGGCCCAGAGTCCAACTCTTCTGTGAGGCTTTGTGACCAGCCAAGACCTCAACAGTCCCCCAGCCACTTGTGAGGGACCCAGCCACTCAGAGTTAACTGATCCCATTCCACCCTTGTGTTTTTTGTGGTGCCTACAAATGAATGTTGGGCGGAAACTGAGAAATCACCTATTCTCTGTAAATACCTTTCTCTGATCTTCCCCTTCTTCACTGTAAGGAATAATTCTCAAGTGAGAAGGTTGTGCTAGGTTATCCCAAATACTCTAATACTCCAGGTTTCTTATGTGAACCTCACAGCCCATCTCCAGACTCCTAAACAGGACATTGCACCATACGTGCCTTCTGGCACATCTTGGGCTAGCTCAATAAATGTTGCTTTTAGCTCTAAACTGCTTCAAAATTTTCTCGCACCTTGACCTTCACGTAGAGTAGGGAAGTGATTGATTCCAGCTTCCAGGGGTACCACCCATGGGGCAGGCAGTTCTGTTCTCCTTCCTGTCCCAGGATTGAAGAGGATGACTGAATTGAAACAGTCAACTGTCTTTTTAGTCTTGATCAGCACTGCCAGACAGTGTCAGTCTGTGTAAGCACAGTCTGTGTGTTTTGCAGATGGAACCCTAGAAATCCCAGGAAAACACGTTTTCTTTGTTTCCCAGCAGAGCCTTTCCGCCCTCTTCTTGGCCCAGGGCAGCTGCCTAGAGTGACTCATTGTTTCACTCACTTGTTGATCTCTTTTTCTATCCATCTTGCTTCTGAATTCTGCCCAGTTTGGTTCCTTATCCTGAACCACAGTGGGCACTGTTTTCCAGTACCTGACATTATCCCAGAGACTGGTATATCTCAACCCTGGCTGCAGACATAGCTGGGGAAGCTTTTTAACTGAAATCTTGCCATTTGTGACAACATTGGTGGACCTAGAGGGTATTATGCCAAGTGAAACCAATCAGCCAAAGAAAATACTGTATGATTTTATGTATTATGTAGACTCTAAAAACAAAACAAATGAACAAACAAGAAAACAGAGACAAGAGTCATAGCTACAGAGAGCAAACTGGTGGTTGCCAGAAGTGAAGGGAGTAGGGAAGAAGAAATAGGGAGATTAAGAGGTGCAAATTTTCAGCTACAAAATAAGTGAATCACGGGTATGAAGTGTACGGTGTGGGGAATTTACTCAATAACAATGTCTTTGTGTGGTGACAGGTGATAACTAGACTTAATGATTTTGAAATGTGTAGAAATATCAAATCACTGTGTTGTGTGCTAGCCACTGACACAGTATTGTAGCTTGATTATACTGCAGAAAAACAAACTGACTAATAGAAAAAGATCAGATTATTGCTACCGCCATAGGGGGTTGGGGAATGGGGAGATAGGGTTTGTGAAGGAGGGAGAATTAGATGAAGATAATCAAAAGGTACCTGCTCCAGCTTGTAAAGATACGCAAGAACTAGGGATGTAATGTACAGCACAATATAGGTGACGCTGCTGTACGCTCTGTGTGAGAGCAGTTAATACATCCTAAGAGTTCTCATCACAAAATATTTTTTCTATTTCTTTGATATTTGTTTCATATGAGATGATGGATGCTCACTTAACCCCATTAGGGTTATCATTTCATAATGTAAGTCAAATCATTATATGTATACCTTAAACTCATACAGTGCTTTATATCTTAATAAAATCGGGGGAAGCAAATGTAAATTTTAAAAAATAATGTATAAGTATGAAAAAAGAAATTGCTTCTAGAAATGGGAAACACAGTGGCAAAGTTTTCAAACTCAGTACATGTATTAGCAGCAAAGTGGAAAGAAAAACTCAATTCAGACAATAGAGGATTGATCTGAAGAAATCCTCCATTAATGCATTAATGCCTTAATGGATGAAGGAAGAAAAAGACAGGAAAAAAAAAAAAAGATTAAGAGACGTGGAAGGTAGTTCAGACCTGAAAAATATTTAATCAGAAGGAAAGGGAAGAGAATAAAGGCAATATCTGAAGAGATACTAGCTTAATTTTTTTCCAGAACTAATGAAATCAAATCCATAGATTTCATGCCCTGCAATCCCAAACAGGATAGATAAAAAAACAAAAGTACAAGTGAGTTCTACTTTTTGGAATTGATTCATATTCCACTGTGGCCTGACAGTTAATTTTTGTGCCTGCTGCAGTTGTATTTCAAAGTTTTGTACAAAGTTATATGGATGCTCAAACCACATTTTGTTAATTGTGTTATTCAGTCTTTCCATTTCCGTCTTTATCTGTCAGTTTCTAAAATAAAGAAGTTAGAAGTCTCTCTAGTATGAATGTGGATGCAGTTTCTCTTGGTATTTTTATCTGCTCAATATACTGCAAACCTCTGCTGTTAAATAAAGTTTCATGCCTTAAAAAAAAAAAAAAAAAGGAAGAAATACCTGGGGAGCTTTTAAAAAGTACTGATGCCCTAGCTACACCCTAGACTAATGAAATCAGAAGCCCAGGGGAGTAGGGTCCAGGAATAAATATTTTTAAAAGCTCCCCAGATGGTTCTCTGTGCATCAGGAGTTACACCACTGCTCTGGAGTCTCCTGACTACTCTCACCTGGCCCTTTCCTGCCGTCTTTTCTGCCCCGTGTGCTGCCACCTTGGTAGCTCTCCAGCAGTGCTCCCTTGGAATTTAGACCCAAGCCCAGGGGACCGAGCCAGTAAAGAATTGAAGCATGTTTATGGGGAGGAAGTTCCTCCTTGGCAGGCAGCTGTGGCGGACTTCCCTATGTTTGCGCAAATAAAACCTGTCATCTTAAGGAGCTTTTGAAATAAATGTTTGGTTTTCTTCACAAATGTTTGCTGCTCTGCCAGTCAGGGTCAGTGGTAAACCTTCAGTGGTATCCTTACTTTACTTCCAGTGAATTTTGAAATGAGGTGCAATGTGGTTTTAGGACAGAAGCAAAAGATGAAAGAGTGCAGTGAAAGTTGAGGCAGGGCAGAGCTAGGCCCCATCAGGCCCCTCCACTTGTTTTCACTGCCCCGGCTTTTGAAAAGTCATGTTTACATTAGTATCTCTCTGCCTGGGGCTTCCCAACCCCGTGGGCAGATGGATGACTGAGTAATGTGTGTCTCTGCTTTGCTGATGAGGAAGAGAGCCAAACCAGGCAGGTCTGGGGCTGTTTCCTCCTCCCACAGAGACCCTTCCCCTTCCCAGTCTCTTATCTAAAGCTTTCTTATCCCCACCTTTCCCTCTGCCCCTTCTGTCTTCCTCCCAGCTGCCTCAGCATAGGGGGACGGGATGGGCTTCTTGGGAGAAAACTGAGTTTCTGTTTTTGAAAGTTCAGAGTGTGAGGCTCCATACATGCCAGGACTCAGAGCGTTCCTAGGGATGCCTCCGGCGGGGTGAGGGGGGAAAGTGCTCACGTCTCCTTTTGTGTGTCTTTATTCTTCATTTAGCAGCAGGCTTTTTTACTCCAAGAAGAGGGATGTAGGCCCACTGTTTCTGCTTTACAGTGAAAGCTCCAAAGAGCTGGTTATAGGAGGCCTTGGCCCAGCCGCACCGGTGCTCATTCTTAGGCCTCCATAGTGGCCCCAGGGCTCTGTGAGGCTATGCTTAAACCCTTCCAGTCCAGCGGATGGGACTCCAGACTCCCCCTCCCCTGCTCCTCCCACCTGACCCAGCCCCTCTTCCACCCTCTGGTTTGCAGGAAGGAGGAGACAGTTACTGTCTACCCCGCAGACGTGGTGCTCTTCGAAGGGATCCTGGCCTTCTACTCCCAGGAGGTGCGAGACCTGTTCCAGATGAAGCTTTTTGTGGACACAGATGCGGACACCCGGCTCTCCCGCAGAGGTGCGTTCCAGAAGCTGCCGACGGCGCATCGTGGCCTCGTGTCCCTGGGGCCCAGTGACGTTTGAGAAGGGATTAGTTTCACTCACTGTTTTGTTAAAGGTTCATGAGGTCACAGACATGAAATAAGAACTTTACCTTCTGTTTTTGCTGGGGAGAAGTTTGGCTAAGTGCTTAGCTCCCTATGATTTCCCCATAGGTGTCCCAGTCAAGATGGGGACTCACTGTAGCACATCTTGGGGCAGGAACACCTCTGCTGGCAGCTCTGGGCAGCTGGTCCCATCTCCCTATTCCGCTTGCCCTTTGCTGTCCAGAAAGTTCTGTGAAGCTTTGGTCACTCTGTCCAGACAGCTCAGGAGCACAGTTGGTTGTTCCCTCTGAACACCTTGAGCATGTGCGGAAGACACTGAAGTGCTTGTTGGCAGGGAGGTGGAGCCTGTGGACTCACCCTGGGGTGCAGAGCAGAGAGCTCGGGAGGCTTCGTGTGGGAAGCGGGGCCTGTGGACTCAGCCCTGGGGCGCAGAGCAGAGAGCTCCAGAGGCCTTGTGGGGGAAGCGGGGTCTGGACTTGAATGTGGTGGTCTGATGGCGTAGGCAACCCGAGAAGGTGCTCGCTGCAAAAATAGACACTGTGGCTGGTTAGGACTGTTTTCTGATCTGGATGACAGGGAGGCCTGAGGTCTGTGGGTGGCATCTTGGGGCATGAACCATTGAGGAGAGATGGGGAACCCAGCAGAGTTGGAGCCGACAGGACGCAGCCTAGGCAGTGGGGTGGAAGTGACTGAGGAGAGGGATGAAGGGTGACTAAGGTTTGATTTCCCATCATGTGGAGGAGGAGCGACACAGGATACTCCAGGCTTAGCCGTTAGTCACAGAGCAAGTCGGTGGCAGATTCAGATTTCGTAAGCCCCAACCCAAAGCCTTCCAACCTCAAAGTGTGTGAAGTTTTCCCTTTTCCAGTTCATGAAACGAATTTGTTTCATGGACAGAAGAGCTTGGTGGGCTACAGTCCGTGGGGTCGCAAGGAGTTGGACACAACTGAGCGACTAACACTTAGAGTTTCTTTCACTTTTCACTGTTTAGATGATGTGTGACTTGGAGTAGGTTGTGTTTTAACCTTTTTGCACCTTATTTTCCTACTGGTGGATCATGTAATGACTGGTTAGTACTCCTAGGATAGTTGTGCTATGAGAGGCAATGCCTGGTGGTGGCTTTAGTGGATAAATGTCACCGTGGCAGATCAGAAACCTGCTTCACTTGAGATGGTAGCTGATGTTCTGTTTTCCCTAGTGTTCCGTCAGGACTTGTCGGAGCCTCAGGAGACATGTCCTTGGGAGCTGGTAACACCTGGGCTGATACCATTAGTCCAGCAGGTGGTACTAACGTCCCAGGGGATGGCGTGATGCCTGAGAGAGAGAAGTAAGTACAAACAATGTGGAAATTGGAACCACGTTTTGTGGCGTGACACGCCTGATTTCGATGGATAATTCTGGGATGGATTAGGTAGGTCTCATCCCAGGATCCTCCCGTGAGATGGAGGAGAGGCTTGAGGTGACGGTGGCCTTTCCGAGGGTTTCTCAGGGCCAGCTCTGCACCCCTCGCCTTCCCCGGCGCCCCTGCGGCTGCTCACTGTCTTCTTTCAGATCCGCCATCCTGTCATGTCACCTACTGCCAAGTTACCCTTCTGCTGGTCGAGTGGGACTTCCCAAATGCTGTTTCTACAAACTCACTCTGTCTCTGTAGGGCAGGAGAACATGCTCTGTGGGCTGGGGCGGGATGGGGGTAAGGGAGAGGGAAGGAGGGTTAGTCAGGAGCTGTGGAGCAGGACATTCCTGGGGACTTGAGTGAGTGCCGTGGTCTTACTGTCTGTGGGTCGCATCCTCCCGGGCACACTCCAGGTTGACCCTCATGTGGAAGGGAGGGAGTCTCATAGCCTTTGGAAAGACTTCCTTCCTTCCCAGGGGGCCCCTTGGTGTCTAGGGGATTGGTCTCCTCCCAGCAAAGCCTGCCGTCCGCTCTGTGTGAGTGTCGCCTAGCTTTGGAGCAGGATCAGAGAGGACCTGCAGTGGGGCCCTGGGACCGCTGGCCTCAGGCCCGCCTGCCACGGCCCTCTCTCCAGCTTACATAGAATTAGGGCTTCACTGAGCCTTGACATAGGCAGTTGGTTCTTTTACTAGAATAACACATCTGCTCAACTGATCTTTAAAGGGAATTGACAACCGTGGAGGAACTGTGTTTATTCTGGTCCTTCTGCATTTGGTTCTTGGCTCTGGCTGACCAGAAGCAGCAGAGGCTGATTTGGAAGGGCCGAGTGGAAGGCAGGCAGGGAAGAGCAGGCCTGGAGTTTCCTGCCCTTTACCCTGCAGGGCGCTCTGAGATGACCTGCCCAGCCCAGCAAGTGTGCCGGGGTTACAGACGGTTTTGAGTCTCTGGAGTTTCCGGATGGTGCCAAGACTTTGTTCCGATTCAGTGGTTGGCTTGGTTACACTTCCTGACTCTGAGGAGGGCACTTCACTGTAGTGAACTAGCTGGTCCCAAGTTGTCCTGGGCTCAAGGAGGGGTCCCGTCTGTCTAAGGTGGTAATTGGATGGGAGGCTCTTGGGAGCAGAGGTGGGCGAAGCCTTCTGTTTTGTGTGTTCGCATGTCTGGACAACCCTCTGGCCCACTGCCGTCTCCTGTTCCAGCGTGGAAGCTGAGGGACGTCTCCTCCCGTCTGCCTGTTTCCCCCTCGCCGTCCTGTCTTTCCGTCTTTCCGTCTTTCCATGTGTCTGCCCTTCCCTCCCCCCGGGAGCCCCACCCCTTCCTTCCCGGCTGCTCTTTGGGACTCCACCCCCACCCCCACCCCCGCTGGGTCCAGCCTGCTTAGCTGAGTTCCCAGCTCGTGTCCTCCTGATGGTCTGCTTTATCAGGGAGCCGTCCCTCTCCTGGAGCTTCCTCAGGTCCTGTCAGCGTCGTGATCGTGTCTCTTAGGCTTACTGAAAGCACACCACGTGCCAGTCATGGTGCTGAAGAATCTTACCCACATCTCCAGTCTTCCTAAGTGACAGCTTTGTGAGACAAGGTGCCATTGTGGTCTCTGCTTTACAGTTAAGGAAAATGAGCTTTTTGTCTGAGGCCACAAAGGTAGTAGTTAATGGGGTCAGGATTCAAATAGAGAAGGTTTTGCCTCCATCGCTCTAGATGATGGGGCCAGAAGCAGCTTTGGGCTCCAGAGCAGAGGCGGGTATGATTCACCTGCTCCACCCGGTCTCTCCCCTCATGGTCCTCACTCCCGTGACATGACAAGTGATGCTCTAGGTCCGCAAGGCAGAGGAGAGCTGCAGATGTGGGCTGAGGGCAGCGGCAGAGCACTGTGAAAGGGGAGAGTCCGTGAGTGTGTGTCCTAGAGGGAGGATGGAGATTTCCACGGCGCTGAGGCTGTCAGCAGCTGTGGGGAATGCATGTCTTGCAAAACAGATCCAGCATCAGGCTCTTGCACGGTTTTGAGTCAAAGCTGCTGAAGTGCAGGCATGTGTTTGCTTCCCCACCACCCTCCCCCCGCCAGCTCTGATGCCCTTTTGGTCTGACTTCCTTTTTCCTTTGGGCTTTATCTGGAGACATGTGAAGAGCTAGAGGCCACACGGGCTGTGTGTTTTGGCGAGCTTAGCCCCTTGGCCCACAGGCCCGCACTCTGGAGGCCCATGGGGCTTGGCCACGTGGCAGCTGTTGGAGCTTCTACTTGGCTGCCGAGTGTCCCTGGCAGAGCAGCGGCAGCAGCTGGAGCAAGGCCCCATGTCCAAATGCCCGAGAAGACCATTTCCTGGCTGGGCTGGGCATGCAGGCAGCTGGGTTTGTGAGGCAAATCCTGACAAGTTAGGGACCAACCAACCATTTTGTTAGCAGGGCTCATGGGGGGAAGACCCTTGTGAATCGTGGAGCTGGAAGTCAGTGGTGGTAGCAGTGTATTACCTGGATTTCTGGAATGGGGTCTTCCTGACAGTTTTCCAGCCTTCTGATCTTAACAGACTTCACACCAGCCTGGACTGTAACCAGAGAAGCTCTGTTTCCCGCCCCTCCCCACGTGCGTGTGTTCCTGTGTGCGTGCATACATGTCCACAGAATTATTTACAGACAAGACTTTCCAGAAATGCACTCACAAGTATTCCCTGTGTTTGTTTACAGTGAGTTTCATCCCATACTGAAACGGTTACTTGACAAGTGATTGAGAGGAGGCAAGGGTCCACTGCAAATGATTGTAGATAAATTGATACCCTTCTGGGGTTGGAGGGAAAGATTTTAATAGTCATGATTGAAAACATTTGAAGGGAGGGGTTGCTTTTGATATGGGAATCAAACTCACTTGCTGAGTTTGGGAGAAACTCAGGCCCAGGGAGGCTAGTGTACAGTGGCAGAACCAGGATTCTGGACCCTTTTCTGTGCTTTGACAAAAGACTCTGTTAAAAGCACCCCCCACCCTGAGGAGGAAGAAGGTGGAAGATGATAAGTTTGGGTCCCTCTGGGCTACTTCACAGCTCTGGCCATGGTTTCTGACACCATAGTCTTCTCATCCTTTGCTTAGTGGTCTCCTGTGTTTGAGGTGGGCAGGTGTGGCTGACTGCAGCTGGGCCCTCTGCCCTACTTCCTCCTGGTGGAGGGGCCCCAGTGTGGCCAGGAACCAGGCAGACAGTGGTGG